>NC_135788.1:34446875-34795000 GCF_051106095.1 Pogona vitticeps | reverse complement strand
TCTGATTAAGTATCTTTCCCCGTCTCTTTGTAGTCTGCTGGCATTTAGTATGCAGTTAGAGCTGTTAGCACGCACTTATGCAGTTAGTGTGCAGTTCGAATGCAGTCCACAGGAAGCAGGGTGTGAGTCTGTTGAGGCCTGTTGGTGCAAAGTAGTCATTCTTGTGCAGTATGCTATTTTTGATCTGTTCAGAACCGTGAGTAAATGAAATTTTTATTCTTTCTCTTACCAATGTCTCAGAGTGAGTTACTGAGACTGTAAGTGCCAGTGGTCAACTCTGGGGAGACTTGAAGCTAATTCTGCTCTGTTAAGTCCCTCCACGTCTGCTGCACAGCTAGAGTTTAGCCAAAATTTCAAAATTCTGCAACATACGTATAATAGGAGACATACCCTATTATCCAATCCAAATTTTAGACAGGCAATAAATTTCTGCTCAGTGCCAAGGGCAACCAGTTAATCTTGCACTGATGGGAAGGTAGTTTATTATAAATTGAAAGAGACCTGGGCCAGGGTAAGCCAATGTATATATAATCTTCTAACATCCCATCAGTGACCTAGAAGCTCTATAAAACCAGGTTACCCCCTCCCCTTCTCCTTCCATAGCCAGGCGATTTCAGACATGCTTTTAAGCAATAAGCAATGGATTTAAGAATGCTGTATTTATTGAATTTAGAGATTTTTAAAAAATTTTGAATGGTCTTAAAATTGTTTTTAATGCTGATTTTCATATTGATGGATGTTTAACTATTTTTAGTATAGTTTCTGATGGTATCTTTAACTGTGATTATTGTATAGTTTTAATTGTTTGTGAACTGCCTTGGGGCCCCTATGGGGAGAAAGGTGGCATAGAATAGAATAAAATAGAATAGAACAGAATATGACAGGACTTTCTGGCTAATATTTGGTTTTAGCTTGTAATTTTAAAGCAACATTTTCCTGTTGGGTTAATAAAAGTGGGTCAAGGCCAAGTAAAGACAAAAATCAGAAGTAAATCAAGAAATGCAGCTATGAAGGAACTAGAAAAGATTCTTAAGAATAAGAATGTATCATTGGGGACCAAGTCCAAGATAATCAATATTATACCATCTTCTCAATTATTATATATGAACATGAAAGCTGGACAGTGGAGAAAGCCAACAGGGGAAAAATGATTTGTTTGAAACCTGGTGCTGGACGAGAGCTTTACGGATACTGTGGACCCATAGAAAACCAATCAAGCGGGTGCTAGATCAAATCAATAAAACAGGGGTCTCTAAATTACAGCCCACAGCCGACATCCAGCCCACCTTGCCTTTTTATCTGGCCAGGTCCAGACTCTAGGACCTTTCCCACCCCACCCCACCTCCCCGTCTTCCCTAACAGCGCCTGGCAACAGGATTGGTCCCCCACTCATCCCCTCCCCTGACATGTTCGCTTTCTCTTTCTCTCTCAGCCTATCCACCATAGGGAAACAACTAAACTCCCGCCCTTCTCCAGGTTTCTCTCTTGTGGCTGAAGAGTTTGGAGACCCCTACTCTAAACACAGTTCCTTGATTTTTTCTTGAGTAATACATGAGTGTTCAGACCCTAAAGTCTCGTGTGTGTGTGTGTGTGTGTGTGTGTGTGTGTGTGTGTGTGTGTGTGTTCTCTCTCTCACACACAGAATTTTCACATGGCCTAATATGTCTCCTTCTCCCAGGCAGTGGCCTTGCAATAAAAATCTAAAGCACGAACGAGAGCAGAACCCACATAGCTGGTCACCTTTTTCCAAAAGCCGTGCTTCGGTTCCCTCCATGCTGGTGCATCAGTTTGCTGATCCAAGTAAAATTTATTCACTCATTATAAAACTTTTTTTCCCTTCACCCCTCAAAATGTGTAAAATATATAATATCCTCACACTGAAAAATTTGGAGATCCCTGCAATAAAATATTAAAAATATTTGCATGCAAGCAGACAGGCAGGGCAGGGCTGGGCAGGCGGGAACCAACCAACCAACCAACCAACCAAACAAACAAACAAACAAACAAACAAACAAACAAACGTGTAAACTCTCCCTAGAAGCAAAAATGACTAAACTGGGCACATCATGACAAATCAGGATTCTCTGGAAAAGACAGTAACACTGGAAAAAGATGAAGGCAAGAGGAGAAGAGGGAAACCAATAAAAGATATATCAACTCAATAAAGGAAGTCGTGGCCTCACAAGAGCTGTGCAAGGCTGTTGACAATAAGAATTAAGGATCACCATAAGTCAGAATCAATTTGATGGCATGTAATTATTAATTAACTCACAGGGTCACTGTAAACCAGAAGCATTTTGCCAGCACATAAGAAAAATCAAGAAAAAAATTCCTTTTGCATTTTCTATAAATGTTGCCATGTTAGTTTGTTGCACAAGAGTCGTGACTCTTTTTGTGATAAAATTAATTTAAATAGATTACAGTCCACTTCTATCTGATTATGTGTCCTTTAGTCCATCATAAGTATGTGTGCCTGCCATTAGTCTTTGTCGTCATCCCGCTTCAGTAGTGAGTGCTCAGTTCAAATTACACCTTATTTTATATGTTACTTGAGCAGCTCACTGGCCATAAATGGGAATATATCCAGGATGGTCAGATTGATAATATATTCAAGGTTTTTAAAAAAGGAGAGAGGACTGAGACAAATAATAAGATATAAATATTCTCAAATCTAAAGCAGAATGCTCAGGACTGCTATCCTAAATATTGGGGTCTCCTAATACTTTACTTCATTTTCCATATGCTGGAATGGGACTGCAGGGAAGAGAATTCTGGCAGCATCTGCATTGGTGTGGGCTATCTCATATAGATGACTGGACCATTGATATATTCTTTTATAGTTATCTCAATTCCTTGTCCATATTTACTCAGTTCCTCTTTGTATTTGAGCTTATGATGGTGATTTATTGTTGAATTACAGGTAATCTACTTCATATCAGATGCACAACAGATGGATGGGGATCCATCAAGCTGTTAGAGATGGAAAAGGACCTGTTGGGTTTTACAAAAAGAACACTCAAAACACAAATAAAGCTTTTAGGATGCCCTGTGATTTTAAAGAAGAAATAGTGCACGGAGGGGGAGAAGGGCATTTATACAGTAAAGACATGAAGTATTGAAAATACGTTTTTGATGTGGACTGTCCGCCAAAAAAAGGGGTAGGGAAGGAGTTCCACAAAATATTCAAAAGCTATTTAAATACTTTTGTGTTTATTTTGAAACATAAAATCTATCTAATATTATTGTATACTGGAATACATACATAGACATTTCATGTCCATTCTTTGAAAAATAATTGTTTGCCGTCAAGTTGATTCTGACTTCTGATGACTCTTCCCAGGGTTTTCTAGGTAGGGAATATTCTGAACTGGTTCACCATTCCCTTCTTTTGGGGGCATCCTGCCCAAGGATACACAGGCCAACTCTTTCCCCAGGAGCCACAGTGAGGAACTGAACTCACAACCACTGGCTCCACAACCAGATACTAAACCACTGAGCTAACCAGATAGATAGATCGGTAGATTTGTCCTATTCCACCTCCATTGACCCAGAGGAACACAGGGCCCATGTGATTTGTGTTGAACCAATTTGATTCAGTGCTCTGAGTACCTGCAAAACACTGTGAGCAGACAAATAAATAAATGGACATTACAAGGAACACATCATTAGAAGAGTGAATGCCTTAAGTGATGAAAGCATGTGATTTACACAGCAAGAGCTTTTCATGCTTCCTATAATATACAAATTACCTTGAAGTGATTGGTTTTCTGCATGTAAACATAGACTTCATTTGCAAGTCTCTGAAACACTGACATGATCAGCAGCTGAATGTCACGTTATGTGTATAACATGTTGTTTGGGCCTCTGTCTCTGGAATCCGTTTCTATAGTAAGGTTGTTCTTGTTATGTGCTGCCAAGTGGTTTCCAACTCTAAGAATGAAGGTTTCTAAAAGGTCTTATCATTAAAAACCCTGCTCAGATCTTGTAAACCCAAAGCTGTGGATTCATTTATTTGGTCAGGAAGAGCCTCGTGGCGCAGTGGTTAAACTGCTGTACTGCAGCCAAAACTCTGCTCACGACCTGGGGTTCAAATCTCAGGTAGCCGGCTCAAGGTTGACTCAGCCTTCTATCCTTCCGAGGTCGGTAAAATGAGTACCCAGCTCGCTGGAAGGGGGGCAATGTGTAGCCTGCATAATTAACTTGTAAAACCGCCCAGAGAGTGCTTGAAGCGCTATGGGGCCGTATATAAGCAGCACACTTTGTATACATGCGAGCATTTGATAAATATTATATGTAGTACTGATCCAGAGTTGAGATCACCACCTAAGAGCTTGACAACTCATTATCTGAATGCTCTCTTAGTTTTTGGTACCTTTCTGATTTTAAACAGGCTCTGTTCTCTGTTATCAGTAGGTAGAATGTGACAAACGAATGTCTGATAAAGGGTCGTCTTATTCCAGGCCTGCCAATACCCTGTAGGATGCAACAATACCTGGCAGGATGCAACAACCCGGCTGTCTTATCACATCCGGAAAGAGGCAAGCTATTGATTTCCTCAGTGTTCCAGCCATGCATCTTAAGCAAGATTTAATATCAAAGTTGTCTTCCTCACATTCTTGAACTTCAGACGTGCTCCAGGAGTGAACAAAATAATGGTTTTTAAAAATATGTTGTTTCAGCTTTTTTGACCTTTTTAATCTAGTAAACACCTAAAATTATCTTCAATTTTGTTATAATGCAAACTACCAATTTCTCTGTTTTCTACCAGTAGTGTGTGTCACCTGAAATGGAGTCTGTTCTAAGTGTACAGATGAACTTTATATTTTTGAAAATGGAGGATCAAACCTTTCTGCTTTTCTTGCTTCCACATTTCTGGAGGTTAACCAGGAGAAACCTAAAACCATCACATCACCTGCTAAAGCCTTGTTCCAATGCCTGCAGTCACTTCATCCTCCAGTACATTTCTGGACACATTGCAGATGCCTGAACTTCAACTTGAAGCCAGCTTTCCCTGGTTGTTGTTGTTTTTTCTCTCTCCTCCCCCCTCCCTTTTTGGAAGACTGTGCCTGACGAAAAAAATTGTAAGGTCTTAAAAGCTTGCACACTCGTGTCCTTTCAATAAGTCTAATTTCAAAATCCCCATCCTCCTAAGGATGCTGGAATATTTTCTATGGACAAGGTAGAGAGATAATTTGTTTGTTCATTAATTTTTATCTTCAAGAAGCCAAGAATGTTGGAGCATATGATTTAAAGAATTTGAGAAGCCTCTGACTCTCCCACATCCATCATCTCTGCTGCAAAGCTGGAAATCTTGTTGGCTTCACCAAGCATATCCAAAATTTTTACTGAACAGGGGAGAAGACTACCAGTTTCATACTTCTTTTTAAAATCATGCAAGCAAATAAATGAACAGTGGTAAAGAAGACAACAGGTCTGGATGGGTAGAATTCCCTAGTAATCAATGTCCCACAGACCCCTCCTGTACTTCAGGTAAGATAATCACAGTACTTTATATTGCCTCAACAGTAAACATTGTTGGTTTTAATTCCAAATGTTTTCTGTCTCCTGGGAGTAATACAGGACAAGGAGCAAAACAGAGGAATTCAATTTCAACCACCTCTGATGCACCTTATCAGCATTCTCAGCAAGAAAGAGCAAATGGAAGCACACCAAGTGGTTCAAATACAAGCACACAAATAAAATCACACAAATGGACTGTTGCATTTTATATTTAGCTAGAGGGAGAAACGTGTTACCTGGTAGAACAAAGGCCACAATTTCTTATTTCTAAATTTAGTGTATGTTAACAGATAACTGGAGTAAGTTTTACCGGTCTGCCTGTATGGGAGATTACATTAATACTTTTACATAATAGGGTAAATTGTGACATTTACAAACTGTATTGCATCTGGCTGTCATATCAGGAATCTAAGGCTCTGCAATGTGATCTGGGTTCAAGTTACAGCTACCACATGTAATATAGCAAAACAGCAACAAAATTACTCCAGCTCATTTTACCATATGCGTAGTGTGTGGTTCACCTTACCCACATAAGATCTAGTAAATTGTAGGCTGCAAAAATGTATGCAGTCATGAAATATGTCCATCTAGTGTGTGTGTGTGTGTGTGTGTGTGTGTGTGTGTGTGTGTGTGTGTGTGTGTGTGTGTGTGTGTGTGTGTGTGTGTGTGTGTGTGTGTGTGTGTGTGTGTGTGTGTGTGTGTGTGTGTGTGTGTGTACTGCAACAGACTGCCACGCCAGCTCATCTGGGTATTATGAATCTGTGCTTCTAACATCTGCTTAGAGGTCAGTGGAAGTTTTGTGCAACATGAATGTACCCTTGACACCAGCCTCCTCACAACTTGGTGTCCACCAGATTTTTTCAACTGCAAGTCCCATCATCTCCTACCATTCTTAACCACACTGGCAGGAGTTGATTGGGAGCTGCCATCCAAGACACCTGTATGGCAACGAGTAGAGGAAGGCTTCCTTCCACGATCAGTGTCCTTACCATCTGATTTCTCTGGCCACCCATTGTAATGCCCTTTAGTACATACCTCTGCCGTGTGATGAGGTTGATGTAATGCCTCAGTGCCGAATAGTATCTGGCCATGTCTTCTGCTGGTGCATCCTCCCCAGGACTGTCTGGTTTGGAGGGATATGCTTCTGCCATTGTCCCCAGGCAGATCAGCAGACACAGGGCAAGTGGCATCACCGACAGCCACAATCTCATGGTCCCCTGCATCTGTAGGATGGGGGAAGATGTTGGGGGTAGGAAAGAAAAGGCAAGACGGAAAGCATTACATTAAATATTTCCAGATCTGGCTGTTCTTGTTGTTTTGGTTCTGGTTTGTTTGTTTTGGTGGATCAAACAGTGATAGCCAGCTCTTATGCTTAGTCAAGCCCTCTGAAATAACAAACTTGCCCAGATTTCTAATATACTGTTTCTCAAACCAACAACTACATGAAAGGGGAATGATGCCTGGAAAATGTCATCTATGACCAGTGTCCACAGTGGCTGCATAGTTACGTGGCCTGGAGAGAGAGGAGTACATTTTGCACTATATATCAGACAAAATCTAAAGAAACAAAACAAAACAAAAACATGTGGCACCTTAAAGACTACTATATTTTAGTGAAACAATATTGGATAGGAGTACATACTCTATTACAAATACAGTAATACTGCTTTGTAATGTTCCACTATTCCAGAACTGTTTCTACTGAGAATTATACCAGACAATATAGATATGACAAAGAACTACTTAGTTATATATATAATCACTGCAGCCAGAATTCTTTATGCCAAGAAATGGAAAAAATCGGTGATACTGAAACAAGAGGAACTCATTGAGAAGATACGGGGAAGCGGCAGAAATGCATATTTTATCAGAAGTGTTGAAAGATTGTCCAATACAAAAGGCAACCGAACAATGGGATTTATCATATAAATGGCTTGAGTCACCAGATAGTGCTTGAATAACATAGAATTAAACTAGGATGTAAATGTAAGTTAAAACCTAGAGGGCAATCAAATTGTAGAAAAGCAGAAAGTCGATTTGATATTGTAACATGAATAGATTGGATGTCAGTACATTTTGTGTTTCTCCTCCCTCTCCTTCCCCCCATCCCCCTTTACCTTCTGTGCCCCTTACCTTATCCCAAGTTATTAATAAAAGAAAAAGAAAAAGACTACTATATTTTAATTCGTGAACATGTCCACTTCATCAGATATATGAAAACTCTATGTATTTTAACAGTTTGACTTATTACACATTGACTTGGAATTTATAATCACATGAAATAAATATTTTATTTGAAAACAAACACAATTTTTAAAATTATAAATCCTACTCTGCACATGTACTGATGCTGCGCTCCAGTGTTGTTGACAGATTCTAGGCAAAGTCTGGATTACCCCAACGTCAAATTCATCCCTGCTGTTTCGAACCTTCATAATCAGTACTAGGTCTTGTTATTATAAACCTCCCAAAGTGGACGAGTCAAGATGATGGTAGTGAGTGGAAATCATCGAGGACTCTGCCAATGTCAATTGCACAGCAAAGAAGAGTTCTGCAAAACTTAAAAGCTTCTGCCTCTTTTCATCAGAAGAAATGGGTTTCATTAACATTTTGCAGGAGGGAGTTGGCTCCCCTTTAATCTTCTCTACCTGTATGTATGTACTGTGAGCTAAGTCAATTCTGACTTACAGCAACCTTTTTACAGGCTTTTCCTGGTAGAGAATTTTCTGCTTGAGGATGGTGGTGGTGTCCTGGTGCTGTGCAGCTTACCCAAGACTACACAGGCTTGACTCCCCTCCTAGGAGGCATAGTGAGGACTCCAACTCCAAACTTCTGGCTCCTCAGCCAAATGCCTAAACCACTGAGCTATCCAGCCAGTATTCTTTTTTCCTTAAAAAAAATTTTAAATCGTTTCTACAACCTTTCTGAAGTCATCACAGCCTACTTACAAAACTAGCCAGGTTTTCTTTAAAATATTGTTTTTCACCCTGGGTCATAGGAATCCCCTCAGCAGCAAAAGACTTCAAGCAGCTAGGTAGGGTTGATGAAGAGAGTTTTCCGGAAAAGAAAGCGGGGGGGGGGCTCTTTGTCTTTTTTCCTGCAGGGGAAATTTGGTGGGGGGGAGAATCCAGGAATGAGGAAAAACTGGAGGGGAACGAGCAGGCATTCTGCCCTCCCGGATGCCTCCTTCGATCCGCTGCAATCCGAGAAGCACGTTTACAGAAGACTAACTGGGATTGGCTTCGGTGGGGTTTATTCCCGAGTAAATACGCTTTGGGAGAAGTTATTGCTATTAAAAAACAACAACTTCAGAGCCTTCGAAAGCCGTGAGATCTGGCTTGCCGAAAACTTTGGCCGCGGAGGAACGGGGACATTTGGAGGGGGAAAAAAGGGATGTTTCTGCTCTGAGCGTCCCGGTTGTGGAGGCGGAAACGCGGGAGAAAGTCAAGAGTTAAAAGGGAGCTTCCTAAGCATCGCTTTTGAGGGACTTCAAGTAGCCAAGCGAGGCTACATGAGAGGCATCTGAGGAAAACTGGGCGCAAAAAGGACCGAAGGAAGGAAGGAAGGAAGATTAAGTGGATGGCAGGCAGGGAAGGAGGGAGGCGAGTAAGGGAACGGGCGCTGACTTACCGTCTGTGTACTTGGTGGCTCTCGCTACTCCGGAGTCTGCTTCGAAGTCCGCCGCTTCTTTAGCGAGCGTCTCAGCTCCTCCTCAGTGTAGGGCTGCCCGCGTCGGCGAGGGTTTTTTATGGCTTTTCTAGCCGACTGGGGAGGCGGGGGGGGGGCTGGGGCGATCACGCATCGGTCGTCCTCCCTCTCCCACCCCACCCCACCCCCTCTTACACACACGCAGACTTCCCGCCTGCGCCTTGCCCCAGGATTACCATCATCGGTTGCCATTCCAGCGCTTGACATTGACATGGAGCGGGAGGAAGCGGGGCGGGGGGGAAAGGGAACCAGGGCGGCGAGCAGACACGGCTGTTTTCTCTCCAACACTACGAGAAAGATCTTTTTTTTAAAAAAAAAAGCAGTACATTTAAGACAAGGCCTTTTGGCGGACGCGCCCTGCTCCCATTCCATCACCAGCGCCCTCTTCGGAGCTGTGGCAGGTCACCCGTGGACATTGGTAGCTGGCAGAAGGGGCCAAGAGGAAGCCAAGGGGCGCCTCTTGGTACTCCCAGGGTCCGTAGGCCCGAAAATTCACCTTGCTGGGATCTGGCGTCCTCCAGAAGTGTTGCAGTACAATTCCCACCATCTCTCTCCAGGGATGGTGGGAGTTGTAGGTCAGTAACCTTGGGAAGGCAGCAAATTTTTGGTAGGCTGCCCTAAGTCCCTAGAGACGAGGATACAGAATCTGTTTCAGCCATGGTGAGGTTATGGGTCAGAGCACTGGTTCCAATTGTGTGCTGCCCCAGATCAAGAAGAGTTGGCCAGGCAGCATCTGAAAGGCGGAAAGTCAGCCCCACCCTCTCTCTCTCTCTCTCTCTCTCTCTCTCTCTCTCTCTCTCACACACACACACACACACACACACCGGTTGTAGACTTCAAAGGGAGAACACATTATGCCTTGACTGGCAGACGAAGGGATTTGAGTTCTGTCTGGTACCCAAACGCCAGCATCTGGAGCGCCCTCCTCTCTCTGCCAACTTTGATCTTGAGGCTCAGTGGTCCCAAAGAGCTCAGTTCTCACCGTAATCCCACAGACTGCCGGGATAAATTGCAAATCCAAAGAATGAATCCTGCCCAGGAGCAGCTAAAGCAGCCTGCCCTTACACCAACCTCAAACAAAGGCAGAAAGGTTTGGAACTCCCACCTGTATCCCTGGATGCCACATGTTACTTTTCTGGTGTTGTGATGAAGTTCAAGAGAGGGGGTGCACAGGGGCAAGAGAAGGATGCACAAACGCCCCTTCACCCTATAGGTAGGGGAGCAACCATACACGTTGATTCCTGGACTTTGCTGCTTTTCACAGTTATAAAACTGCAATTATCCTTGGCTGAACAAATCCACCTCTCAAATTTCGAGGTCCACAGATGAGAGACACTTCTTGTATGCAGCCTGAACTACAAAGTGGTCATTTTCGGTTCTAGATTTTAGTTACAGGACTAGTGTGGTGCTGTGGATAGAGTGTTGGCCGAAGGCACAGGAGATCTGGGTTCAAATCCCATTGCAGCCATGGAAACTCATGGTGGGGTGACACTGATAAACTACTCTTTGAACAATTCATAGATCTCAAAAGCCGTATTAGGGTTGCCGTAAGTCAGAAGTGACTTTATGGCACCTAACAAGATCAGACTTAATGATGTCACAAGACCCATGGTCTTTAGACAGTAATGTAATTGTCTGTATTTCAAAATGTGGTAAGGCAATGCTACCACATTCTGCCTGGATTCCAGTCCTAAAGTCCTGCCTGATGGTGCCACTAAAATTTTAGGCCTAACTTCACTTGCTTACTATTGTAAGCTGACTAAATCAATGGTATTTACAAAAGCATTGACTTACCATTCTGGAGCTGATTCAGTAGGTCTGCTTTAGTTGAGACTAACAATTGACTAGAGGTGACCAAAATATGACCTGGACAGCTTGTTGCCATGAGTTCTTCAAATCCGTGTGTCTTCGGATGAGAATTGTGATTAGATTCATAGATGGTGGGATCTAAACCTAGCAAAATATAACACAAGTTTAGTGTTGCAGTACAAAGAAGATATTGTAACTCCCCAGTCATTTGAGTGGCTCTTTTCAGTATTTGGTGTTCCAGCTCCATGACATCTCTTTTCAGCAGATGATGATAAAAACTGAACTCTGGATTGCAAGTAGAGACACACCGAGGATACACAGAATGGCATTGCGATATCCTGGCTGTTTTGCTTTCTATTATCCTAACCATTCTGAGCACTACAAATGTCCTTTTCATGCCTTTAGCAAACTATGATGACATGATCAATTAACTTTATATGATGGCTGCAAGATTATTTATTTCCTGCCTCGTTCCCACTAGCTGCATTTTTTTTGACTTTGACTCCTATCTACAGGTGAGATGGCCACTGGCCACTCTGACTGAAAGATTATGGACGCTGTGGACCCCAAATGCAACTTTCCCTCTCTTTTGTAGTTTTAGCCAGTTTAGAGCTTCTTGTTGTATAAAGCCAATTTTGCTCATTCAGCACATATTTCCATCCTTATATCTACTAACGTGTTGTGCTTTTGATAATGAAGCTACACTACATGAGTCAAAGGGATGGTGGAGGATAAAGAAACAGGCAAGTAAGAAAGGAGTGGGAAGAGACATGGGTAAATGAAAAGGGAATATGCATATTTCAGAGTTTCCTTTGTTCTGCATTTGGAAGCAAACACACATTTTACTCTTCCCAGGTTGTGTGTCACTTAGAATGCAGCCCATGCAGTCATTTTCATTTCACATTTTTGCAAAGTGCAGTGCCATTTTATATTGTTTTAAAGTGTGCTATCTTATACAAATAAACATCAAAATGTACATAAAATTGCATATTTTACAATGAAGTGCATCTAGAATGTATATTATTTTTTGTGAATTTTTCTTTTCCACCACCATCATATAACTTAAATGGAGAAATAAGTTGGAACACATATTCATAAACACGTATGAAAATGTCATAGGACAGAATCCTAGTGACATTTGAGTAAGTTTTGCGTGACTTGCTCCAGCTAATTGCAACTAATTGGCAGGATACCAGTGCCCAGACTAATGCCCAATTGCACAGCCAAGATGTGTTCCAGCACTTTGGTGATTAGCCACAACTAGCTGCAGCCAATTGTGCAAACCTTACAGAAACTTATGGGGTTCCAGCCATAGTCTCCAAATAGGCTGATCTGCCGTCCTAGAAGGTAACACATTTAACAGAGTAGGGAAAGTTTCTCCCATGGTTTACTAACTGGCAGTAGGGAAAAATTTGAGGCAGTAGGGAAAAATTTAATTTATTGGTGTTTACTAATTAAATCATGATTACAATGCTCTAGAAGGTTTTCTCTGTCACTGCTCCCAGACTCTGGAACTCCCTCCCACTAGAGGCCAGCCTGGCTCCACCTTTGCTGTCCTTCTGCAGGCAGGCAAAGACCTTTCTCTTCAGACAGGCTTTTCCCTAATGACTGGTGGTCTGAGAGGGGTTTTAAATGGATTGTTTTGCTCTATTGTTTTAAATGTGTTTTAATACTGATCTTAGTTACAATTTTAATATAATACTTGTTTAATTCCTTTTTAATATTTGTGTGCTTACTGTTTTTAGCTTTAAAATACTGTTTTCATGATGTAAGCTACCTTGGGTCTTTTTTGGGGAGAAAAGAAGTAAGTAAGTAAGTAAGTAAGTAAGTAAGTAAGTAAGTAAGTAAGTAAGTAGGTAGGTAGGTAGGTAGGTAGGTAGGTAGGTAGGTAGGTAGGTAGGTAGGTAGGTAGGTAGGTAGGTAGGTAGGTAGGTAGGTAGGTAGGTAGATAGATAGATAGATAGATAGATAGATAGATAGATAGATAGATAGATAAATAAATAAATAAATAAATAAATAAATAAATAACATCCAGGGTGTAGATTAGACTTTATGTTATTATTTAAATGGCATTCACATAGATCAAGAAAGAGAGTTGAGTGCTTGTGTGAATATTATCTATAGTCCTAGCAGAGTCCAAGCTAGACATGTTACCATCACATTTTTCACTTTTCCATGTTACAAAATAGAATTAGAAGGAGGAATTTGGAGCTGATTTTCATCTTTGCTTTACTGTGGGGAAATTAACCCTTTTCTCTCCCATCACAGTCCCATTATACACTCCCCCTGTAGGCACCTGGAAATAAACATCACTGAACTGTGTGACTTCCTTTGGACTGGACTACACATGCAGGCATGTATATACCATTACATTCTTAGAAGTAAGTAAACAGAGACTTTTGTTAGTAGGCTTCTGTGCCTGTAGGAACCTGAGATGTCCTGTTCCCACCCAGTGCTATTATGCATCATTGTACTTACAATGTCTGACGTAGCTTCTGTTACCAGCACAGTGAGCACTGGTGGCAGTGAGCACTGGTGTAGGCATGGGAAAATAACCCAGTGGATCACTTACTTAATAGATAATGAGTCATAGATAGAGGTTAAGGTGTCGAGCACTATAAGTCCAATTAGCCACTCTTATAAGACAGAATGTCCTAGTAGGCATGGTAGTGGGACCCAGCAATCAAGAATTAGGCATGGATATATACATAAAGAAAGCAGACCGCCGAAGAATTGATGCTTTTGAATTGTGGTGCTGGAGGAGGCTCTTGAGAATCCCCTGGACTGCAAGGAGAACAAACCTATCTATTCTAAAGGAAATCAACCCTGAGTGCTCACTGGAAGGACAGATCCTGAAGCTGAGGCTCCAGTACTTTGGCCATCTCATGGGAAGAGAAGACTTCTTGGAAAAGACGCTGATGTTAGGAAAGTGTGATGGCAAGAGGAGAAAGGGACGACAGAGGACGAGATGGCTGGACAGTGTCTGCGAAGCAACCAACATGAATTTGACACAACTCCGGAAGATAGTGAAAGACAGGAGGGCCTGCCGTGCTCTGGTCCATGGGGTCACATAAAGTCGGACACGACTAAACAACTAAACAACAACGATACCTTGTCCAGCTGGTGGGATATGTGAGATGGAACCACCTGCCTTGTAGGAGAAAACCAGGCTGTGTGATCTTGGGCAAGCTACATGATCTCAGAGAGACCTCCAGAAAAAGGGAATGGTAAACTACTTATGAGTACTCTATACATAGAAAATCCTGGAAAGGGTCATCATAGGTTGGAATCAACTTGATAGCACATAATCATAATTACTATCATATGCTTTGTCCAAGATTTAATGTACTCCCAAAGCCTTACCATCCTTATGGAAAGTGAGGGCCTAATCCCACAGACCATTTTCATTATTTCTTTTTCCTCCTTTTTTATATAGATACATTTCTATGTATAGTCATCTGGTATACAGCGGATATAAATACCGTGGACCTTTGACTTACAGACGGCTTGACTTACAGACTTTTTGAGTTACAGACTTCTCTGGCCGCAAAATTTAGGTTTGACTTGCAGCCTGAGAATTGACTTACAGACCAGAAAAAAACCAAAATGGAACAAAAACAGCCTGTTACGGGATTAATCGGTTTTCAGTGCACTGTAGGTCAATGGAGACTTGACCTACAGACTTTTTGACTTGAGAACCGCCTTCCAATACGGATTAAGTTCTCAAGTCAAGACCCCACTGTAGTTTACACACCTCTGTTAAAATGTCAAGTGTCTTGATGTAAAAAAATGAGACAAAGATAAATCATTTCAGAACTTTTTGCACCTTTAATGAGACCTATGAACTGTACAACTCAGTTGAACAACAAACTGGAACCTTTTAGGGGGAGGGAAGTAAAAATAAAGAAATTAAATAATATAGTTGCATATATGTCAACCTCTTAAATTAATACTTTGTCGAAGCACCTTTTGATTTTATTACAGCACTCAGTCTTTTTGGGTATGAGTCTATAAGTATAGCACATCTTGACTTGGCAATATTTGCCCACTCTTCTTTGCAAAAATGTCCAATTGCAAGGGTGTCTCCTGTGCACCGCTCTCTTCAGATCACCCCACAGATATTCAATTGGATTCAGGTCTGGGCTCTGGCTGGGCCATTCCAAAACATTAATCTTCTTCTGGTGAAGCTATTCCTTTGTTGATTTGGATGTATGCTTTGGGTTGTTGTCATGTTGAAAGATGAAGTCTCTCCTCATGTTCAGCTTTCTAGCAGAAGCCTGAAGGTTTGGTGCCAATATTGACCGGTATTTGGAACTGTTCATATTTCCCTCTATCTTGACTAAGGTCCCTGTCCCAGCTGAAGAAAAACAGCTCCAAAGCATGATGCTGCCATCACCATGCTTCACTGTGGGTATGGTGTTCTTTTGGTGATGTGCAGTGATGTTTTTGTGTCAAACGTATCTTTTGGAATTAAGACCGAAAAGTTCAACTTTGGTTTCATCAGACCTTAACACGTTTTCCTACATGCCTTTGGGAGACTTCAGATGTGTTTTTGCAAAATTTAGCCAGGCTTGGATGCTTTTCTTCGTAAGAAAAGGCTTCTGTCTTGCCACTGTATCCTATAGCACAGACATATGAAGAATACGGGAGATTGTTGTCAAATGTACCACACAGCCAGTACTTGCCAGATATTCCCGCAGCTCCTTTAATGTTGCTGTAGGCCTCTTGGCAGCCTCCCTAACCAATGTTCTTCTTGTCTTTTCATCAATTTTGCAGGGATGTCCAGTAATGTTACTGTTGTGCCATCTTTTCTCCACTTGATGATGACTATCTTTACTGTGTTCCATTGTATATCTAATGCCTTGGAAATTCTTTTGTACCCTTGGAAATTTTTGTATCCTTCTCCATTGTACCTTTTAACAATGAGATCCCTCTGATGCTTTGGAAGATCTCTGCGGACCATGGCTTCTGCTGTAGGATGTGACTATGAAAATGTCAGGAAAGACCTACTAGCACAGGTGATCTTTATTTGGGATTCCTCAGAGGCATATTAAATGATAGCAGAGGTGTGCTAGCTCCTACTAAACATGAGTTTGAATGTGATTACTTACGGCTGAAAACAGCTACATCCCCAGTTATGAGAGGGTGTGCACACTTATGCAACCATATTATATTGGTTTTTTATTTTTACTTCCCTCCCCCTTGACATTTTAATGGGATTGTGTAAACTTTTTATATCCACTGTATATATTGCTGGGCCCATTCACATGGCTGTCAGTTCAATTGGTACATTTCTTGATATTTGTACTGGTTCTGCAGACTACACATGCCATCTCAAATAAATCAATTCATTTTCTGTCCTGTTTCTGACTCCTTGAAGCCCTAAAATTTTCTTTTAAAAAATTATATTGCTAATTATATTGTGATATACAGTGGTGCCTCGCTTAATGGGTGCCCTGTTTAACAATGAAATTGCATAGCGATTAACTTTTTGTGATCGTTTTTGCGATGTTCCCTATGGGGAAAAATCGCTTTGCGATGATCGGTACCCTGTTTCGCTTACCGATCATCACAAGCGATGATTTTTTAACAGCTGATCGGAGGTTCCAAAATGGCCACCGGGTAAAAAAGATGGCCGCCCGCTGTTTTCTGGGATGGATTCCTCGCTTACTGGGCAGCGAAAATGGCCGTCGTATGGAGGATTTTCACTTAAAGGTGAGTCTGAAGCCCATAGGAACGCATTGAACGAGTTTCAACGCATTCCTATGGGCTTTTTAATATCGCATAGTGACGAAATCACTTTGCAGCGATTTTTGCTGCACGGATTATCGTCACTCTGCGAGGCACCACTGTATTGCTAAAGCAGCATATACATTCATGTGTAATTATGTAAAACTATAGAAGACAGTGTTGGGATTTGAATCACAAGCCACACAAAAGTGGGGATGGCAGTTACAATAGACATTGACTAAGCTAAGAGATACATCAGTAAACTGTTGTGGAGAAAAATTATAAAAGAAAGTTAGTGTTTTATTGGTAAACATTTTTTAAAAAAATAAAAAAAGAGAGAGAGAGGAAAGGCATGGTGGCCATGCAGTGGTGATTGCACCCAAGACGTGACCTGTTTGCAAAGTAAATAAACCAACAGTGACATTCACATGCACCAAAACAATAAGGATTGAAGCAATACAGGGATCAGATCATTTTTAAAAGGCCATGCCAGCAAGATGGGGAAAAAATTGATTGGCCAGCCCAAGCAATCAATGTTACCTGTGCTTTGTGTGAACGGAAATGTATAAAACAATTTAAATAATGGTAGAACCAATATAACTGGAGTTCTTTTGGCATGTGTGACTGCACCCTGAGACAAGAAAATCCAGTCCAAATTGGATCCCCAGTTGGGCTGAAAAATCCATTCTGCTGAGACTACTATTCACCCTGATCCACCGTAGATCCTTCTTTGTTCATAATACATGCACATCTAAATTTAGCATTTTTTTCTTTTGCTTCGCCTTGGCTTGAAAGCATAACAAAACCCAGATTTCAGTGTTAATTCTGTGTGTTCTCGCTGAATCCCGTACAGTATTCCTGTTCCGGATTGTTCTCTGGCTGAAGTCATCTTTCAGAAACACAAAGAAAACATTTCTCACCCAAGCGAAACTAATGGGAAGAATTTGAAACACAAAGAAAACATTTCTAGTTCAAGCAACATTGACCAGAAGACTTTGAAAGGCAAGACAAGCATTTCTTATCTGATTGAAATTAAATAGAAGAATTTGCCGCTCTGATCGATGAAATGATTTCCTTCATTCTTCTGAAGCCACTAGTTGAAATAATTTTGACAAGACTAAATTGCCAGAAAGCCTATTATTCTCTCTAGTTACAGTTGCTTGAGGTCCCTTTCCTGCTAAGGAGAGACACATGCCACGGGATTTTTCAAGGCTCATTTCCCCACGACAGACACAGGAATTGCCCTATATACCATCTCTGTCTTCAGGAATAAGTGGTGTAGCTAGAAAGGTGTTTTTCAAACTCTCGCCTATCTTCTGAAACTTCTTTTCTTACACCTTGTAACCTCCACCTCTTTTATCTTCTTGTGTAAATGCTGACAAACCACTTCTGAGTACTCTTTACCTAGAAAACCCTGAAAAGAGTCTCCAGAAGTCAGAATTGACTTGATACCACATGATTATTATTAAATGCAGAGAAGACTGGGTTTTTTTAAAATAGCTAGATTGTGGTTGGAGATCCGACCAGTCAATGTAGGGTTGTTTTCCTAACATCCCAGCAGAAAGGTTCATAATCAGACTTCCTTTTGTAACCCACCTTGTTTCCTCATTTCATGCCACGTTCCAGCATCTTCCTAGAGAGCTTTTGGCCCCTAGATATTGAGATACATCTTCTCCCACCAACTGTCACCATTTTGGTGACTCGGAGCCAAGGGAATGCTTTGGCCTTGAAGTCTGCAAGGTCCTAGAATGCAAGAGGAAGGCACTTTGCTACTGTCCTGAATCATGGAGAGCTGATGCCAGATTTGGTAGCAACTGCATCCATGACAAGTGCTTTGAAAGCAGGCATGTGTTTTCTATGGTGCAGACCATGGTGGGGTGGGGAAGATCCAATAAGTCCACTTTCATCTAACATAAGGAAGCTATCTGCTCATTTTTCATCATCCACTAGAAATCACTGAAGTCTTTGTAGAGATAGATCAGAACAGAAATCCTAACCTGGGATGCAATCAGACGGCTTTGAAGAAGCACACCTGATTGCTCCAGAAAGTGTTGCTTTAACAGAAGCAGTTAACCCTTAAAACCACCCTTCCATCTGCTAGAGAATCCGCTCATGCTCGGATCTAAAAAGTAGAAGCCCTGCAGCTGGACCAAAGAGATGACAGACACCAATAGGATTTTGGAAAACTGTTCCCAGTGCTTATGAAACTTTTGCTATGGAACAAGAGAGAGATGGGTGAGTTTAGCATGGCTGCTTTTTTCCATTTCAGTGCCCATGAGTCTAATGTCATGCATATACCGTAGCCTTTGCATAGTGGGCAGTACGTGTTTATAATAAATGATGTCCTTGTTTTGATCATATACCGGAACTGGCAGTAACCATTATGCATTATGCAGTGATGTTGTATCATCAGATTAGCATCGCTTCATGGCTGTAAAGGAATCATAAATAAAGGCCAGTGCTGGTTCATTTCTGTTTATTTGTCCATCATGATGTTTACATTAATATTATTACATGATCTTAGTTGGTCTTTAGTACCATTATTCTTGGCATTTGCTAGATGAACTTTAGAAATTGTGAAAGCCTATTCAGAACTGATATATAAAGTATAAAAGAATGAAATCAGTGGTTCATTTCGAAGTGGCTGGCAATAACCCCCAGCCAAACCCTTTCAAATAAGGATTTATAATTTCCCAAGTAGCATTGATACAGAAATACCTCTCTTAAGTCTAATTTGAAGATAAATTGAGCATTTCAGCATTTCTGATGCTTGAAATACAATGTTGCTTTACACACTGCAGACAAATGAATATAAAATTAAGCCCTCGATTTGTGGTGTCAAGCATAATTACCTTCTGTGTAGAACAAGGCTTGAGGAATCTGAGATTTCATAGAAGTCATTTATGTAATTTTTTATAGATAATTTTTCGTAGTTTGTATTAAAGGACAATCAATGAATGAAGAAGCTTCTATCTCTCTCTTTTAAAAAAATCCTATCTTATTGAACAGTAACAAATTAATGTAGTGATTTACGTCAAGATTTCAAAGTCATTACTAGCATTTATTTCAAGTGCGAGAACCAGATTAATAACTTGTTCTACAATTTTCAGTATTTGACAAGTGAAACACGGTGATGCTTGGAATACCTGAGCTCTCATACCAAAGGTGACTATCTGATTCTCTTTCTCCTCCCACTTCATATTGCTAGAAGGCTTTTTCTCTTTCACTTTAGGCATGCTGAATTTACTCAGCAATTACCCATCTTCTACTAAATTCGAAAGCTAGAAAAGTTTTTCTTCTCTTCATTAAAAATGAACTAGAAGCGGAAAAACACCATGGATTGAATTCAGACTTAGGGTACAACTACTTTGCAATATACTCCTCCAATTCCTCTGGGTTTAGCACAAGGTAAATTGATCCAAAATTTCCTAGGTAGATGACATTATTGTAAGTATGAGGAAAACTCACCCTTTTCTTCCAGAAATCATTGCTTTCTGAACACCTGTTCGGAGGTTGCTTATTTTAAATTGTTTTGACCCATTTTTGGTCATGTGAATGGCCATGTCATTGTATTCTGTGCATGGGAGCATCCTCTGTGACATGTTTGAGGTAGTGTGGGGTGCTGTCCCAATGGGAGATCGACAATCATGCCTGCTGTCCATGTGTTGTGTGTATTGCTGAAGAGCTTTGCATTGTCAGTGAACACATCCACCTTGGTGGAACACAAGTTTAGCAGATAATTCAAAAGGCAGAACTTGAAGCAACCTTTTGGTAGGATTTATAAGCCTCTGCTTATTTCAAGATTTTTTTTTACAATAGTATTGACATCTATAACCTCCTAGCAGAGAGAAATCCATGCCTTCTGTGTTTTTTTTTCTGGTTTTTATAAAGTGTTTCAAATCTGTCACACAACTTTTTAAACTTTTTATTTCACTTTATTATGCTTTTAATAATGTGATTTCTTAGTGTACTTTGTTTTAGTAGCTCTTATATTTTGTTTGATTGTTGCTGATTATTTTGTTATTGTTTAATTCTCTTTTTGTAAACTGCCCAGAGTGGCCTTGGCAGCCAAATGGGCAGTATAAAAATTAAAAAATCAATAAATAAAACAAGGGGGATGGGTCTCCATTAAAGGAAGGAATAGACTCTCTCCATTGGTCCTGGGAGCCCAGTAAGTGTATATGTAGATTTGTTTTATTTTTTAACACTTTTTAAAACAAGAAAATACAATGGCCAGTGGATTCTGAGTTTTGTAATCCAAAAATTTAACTTTCCCCATCTTGACCTTTCAAGACTGAGTAGGTTGAATGATCATGGTATTGCCCCGTGATCAAAGAGCTATTCTCCCCAATACCTAATTCCAAAAGCGGCATGCCCCCATCCAATCCACGCACGGAGCCCGCCCCCCAATACATCCTCCTTTGTCCTCCTTTTTGGCTTTCCATGTCCTCCTTTTCATACCCATGTATCTGGCAACCCTAGGTATAGGAAACAGTGGTATGCTACAGGGCCTAATAGCTTCTGGTGTGCTATAATATACTGTCCAAGGTCAGTGCCATCTTCAAGTGGTTGAAAGCTTTCTCACAATCAGCCGTCCACTGGATATTCTCGGCTTGCTTCTTTTGGGTTAAGTTTGTTTTCTTATTGGTTAGTGGCTTCATTTTCTCAACTGTGGGGAGGGTAGGCAGTTTCTTCAACTCCTCCAGAACATCTATGGCTATGTTCTTCTTTGAAATCTTCTTGCCCTTGCCTACACCCTCACCCATCAACTCAGCCACAGGTACTTTCATCACACAGCTCTTCATATGAGCAGGATCACTTTCCGGGGTCACCTCAAAATTCACAGGAAAGTTCCTTTTTAAGTCCATTCAGCAACTGATTCAGTGGGTCCCCTCTTCGTTCGTTCGTTTAGTTGTTTAGTCGTGTCCGACTCTTCATGACCCCATGGACCAGAGCACGCCAGGCCCTCCTATCTTCCACTGCTTCCTGTAGTTGTGTCAATTTCATGTTGGTTGCTTTGCAGACACTGTCCAACCATCTCATCCTCGGTCGTCCCCTTCTCCTCTTGCCATCACGCTTTCCTAACATCAAGGTCTTTTCCAAGGAGTCTTCTCTTCTCATGAGATGGCCAAAGTATTGGAGCCTCAGCCTCAGGATCTGTCCTTCCAGTGAGCACTCAGGGTTGATTTCCTTTAGAATTGATAGGTTTGTTCTCCTTGCAGTCCAGGGGACTCTCAAGAGCCTCCTCCAGCACCACAATTCAAAGGCATCAGTTCTTCGGCGGTCTGCTTTCTTTATGGTCCAGCTCTCACTTCCATACATCACAACAGGAGAAACCATAGCTTTGACTATTCGGACTTTTGTAGGCAAGGTGATGTCTCTGCTTTTTAAGATGCTGTTGAGGTTTGTCATCGCTTTCCTCCTAAGAAGCAGGCGTCTTTTAATTTCAGGGCTGCTGTCTCCATCTGCAGTGATCATGGAGCCCAAGAAAGTAAAATCTGTCACTGCCTCCATATCTTCCCCTTGTATTTCCCAGGAGGTGATGGGACCAGTGGCCATGATCTTAGTTTTTTTGATGTTGAGTTTCAGGCCATTTTTTTGCACTCTCCTCTTTCACCCTCATTACAAGGTTCTTTAATTCCTCCTCACTTTCTGCCATCAGAGTGGTATCATTTGCATATCAGAGGTTGTTGATATTTCTTCCAGCAATCTTAATTCCGGTTTGGGATTCCTCCAGTCCAGCCTTTCGCATGATGTATTCTGCAAATAAGTTAAATAAGCCGGGGGACAATATACAGCCTTGTCGTACTCCTTTCTCAATTTTGAACCAATCAGTTGTTCCATATCCAGTTCTAACTGTTGCTTCTTGTCCCACGTATAAGTTTCTCAGGAGATATATAAGGTGTTGAGGCACTCCCATTTCTTTAAGGACTTGCCGTAGTTTGCTGTGGTCCACACAGTCAAAGGCTTTTGCATAGTCAATGAAGCAGAAGTAGATGTTTTTCTGGAACTCTCTGGCTTTCTCTATAATCCAGCGCATGTTTGCAATTTGGTCTCTAGTTCCTCTGCCCCTTCGGAATCCAGCTTGTACTTCTGGGAGTTCTCGGTCCACATACTGCTGAAGCCTACCTTGGAGGATTTTGAGCATAACCTTGCTAGCGTGGGAAATGAGTGCAATTGTACGGTAGCTGGACCATTCTTTGGCACTGCCCTTCTTGGGGATTGGAATGTAGACTGATCTTTTCCAGTCCTCTGGCCACTGTTGAGTTTTCCAAACTTGCTGGCATATTGAATGTAGCACCTTAACAGCATCATCTTTTAAGATTTTAAATAGTTCAACTGGAATGTCATCACCTCCACTGGCCTTGTTGTTAGCCAGGCTTTCTAAGGCCCACTTGACTTCACTCTCCAGGATGTCTGGCTCAAGGTCAGCAACTACATTGTCTGGGTTGTCCGGGATATCCAAATCTTTCTGATATAAATCCTCTGTGTATTCTTGCCACCTCTTCTTGATGTCTTCTGCTTCTGTTAGGTCTCTCCCATTCTTGTCCTTTATCATGTTCATCTTTGCACAAAAGGTTCCTCTAATATCTCCAATTTTCCTGAACAGATCTCTGGTTTTTCCTTTTCTGTTATTTTCCTCTTTTTCTTTGCACTGTTCATTTAAGAAGGCCCTCTTGTCTCTCCTTGCTATTCTTTGGAAGTCTGCATCAATTTTCTGTAGCTTTCCCTATCTCCCTTGCATTTTGTTTCCCTTCTCCTCTCTGCTATTTCTAAGGCCTCGTTGGACAGCCACTTTGCTTTCTTGCATTTCCTTTTCTTTGGGATGGTTTTTGTTGCTGCCTTCTGTACAGTTTTTTGAGCCTCCATCCATAGTTCTTCAGGCACTCTGTCCACCAAATCGAGTTCCTTAAATCTGTTCTTTACTTCCACTGTGTATTCATAAGGGATTTGGTTTAGATTATACCTGAGTACCCCAGTGGTTTTTCCTACTCTCTTCAGTTTAAGCTTGAATTTTGCTATGAGAAGCTGATGATCAGAGCCGCAGTCAGCTCCAGGTCTTGTTTTTGCTGACTGTATAGAGCTTCTCCATCTTTGGCTGCAGAGAATATAATCAATCTGATTTCGATATTGCCCATCTGGTGATTTCCATGTATAGAGTCGCCTCTTGTGTTGTTGGAAAAGAGTGTTTGTGATGACCAGCTTGTTCTCTTGACAAAATTCTATTAGCCTTTGCCCTGCTTCGTTCTGAACTCCAAGGCCAAACTTCCCTGTTGTTCCTTTTATCTCTTGGCTCCCTACTTTAGCATTCCACTCCCCTAGAATGAGAAGAACATCTTTCTTTCGTGCCAGTTCTAGAAGGTGTTGTAAATCTTCATAAAATTGTTCAGTTTCAGTCTCCTCAGCACTGGTGGTTGGTGCATAAACTTGGATTATTGTGATGTTGAAAGGTCTGCCTTGGATTCGTATTGACATCATTCTATCATTTTTGAGGTTGTATCCCATTACAGCTTTTTCCACTCTTTTGTTGACTATGAGGGCTACTCCATTCCTTCTACGGGATTCTTGCCCACAATAGTAGATATGATAATCATCTGAGCTGAATTCGCCCATTCCCGTCCATTTTAGTTCACTAATGCCCAGGATGTCGATGTTTATTCTTGCCATCTCCTGTTTGACCACCTCCAGCTTCCCGAGGTTCATAGATTTTAAATTCCAGGTTCCCTCTAGATGAGGCTAAAACTAGATTTAGAGCAAAGTGTCCAGTGGAACTTATTCCCAAATATGTCTGCTTAAGATGACCACCTAGCAAAGAGCAGTCTGGAGAATTTAAACACATGTTTAGGCCTCAATCTAATGTATACCTAGACAGAAGAAAGACCAATTGAACTAAATATCATATGGAAAGATATATGCTGTTAGTCTCTCTCTTTTTATATAAAGTTCTTTTAATATCAGCATCTGGCTAGATAATTCTGTGAGTTAGGTATCTGGCTGTGGAGCCAGAAGCTGGAATTAAATTCTCTGCTGTACCTCCTATGAGAGTATAGAACAGCCAGCCTGTGCCGCCTTGGACAAGCTGTACAGTCCCAGGGTGCCCCAAAAAGAAGGGAATGGCAAACCACTTCTCAGTGCTGTCTACCTAGAAAACCCTGAAAATGGTTGCCTTAAGTCAGAATCGACTTGACAGCATGCAATTATTTGCTTTTGACATTCTATGTATGATGGTGAGATGTCCCATGAAGAATCTTACAGCTGAGGTTGTTGATTAACAGTGAAGAATGCAGGGCATGTTTGCAAAAGCGGAGGTTTCTTATTCTTCTAAAAATGAACCTAATGCAATTGATAAAATGAATAATTCCTGATCATCAGTTTTTCATTAAATGAAAATATGAAAACCTGAGATTCAAAGCTATGTGGCCGCAGGCATAATCCAAGAGGCAATTCAAGCATAACTTCTCTTCCATAAAACAATAGGGGATTTCTTCTCAATTATCTAATAAACAGAGAGAACAAATTACTTTCCTCCCACTGCTTTCTACAGTTGCATGGTTTGAAACATCTCTTTATTGGCATGCAGGTTTTAATTCAAACTTTATTTTCTTAATGTCATCCAAATAAATCTCTTCAATGCTAAAAGTCTCCCAGGGTTCATGGCAGGAGTATTACTAGCCTAGTCAATGACAAGGCTTCAAAAAACAGTGAGTGTGTAATCAACATGTGTCATGCAGCCCACCTCACAGGTCTTGTCATTATCAACCTGGCAAGGGTCATGAGAGGCTGCACTGAAATTACACAGACCGTGAATTTTGCCCAGGCTCCTGCGGAGATCTAGATATATATACAGTATGTATGTTGCACAGTCCCATTAAACAGTCTTACATAATGTGCTGCCAGAGCATCCAGAACCTGAAAACAATGCGCAGGCTCAAAGGAATGGAATTACTGTGGTTACTGAGACTCTTTAGTCTGGGGGAAGTGAGTCTTCAGGTCTAGACAGCACGTTTATGTGCATGAAAGGATTCAGATTCGCCCAATGAGGATGCTTCGTTTCTCCCCTTTTGCCAATAGATCTTCTCCCCCATGGCACACTACAAGTGGTTTTCGAAATTACCCACCAATTCAATAACAGGAGGCTGTTGTTTGAGGAAAATAACTTTCATCCCCCATAGATACTTGGAACCAGAAAATAAGAAAAGTTTCCAACCAGCAGCCCATCTGATCAGCCCAGAATCCGGTTTCCCACCATGACCAACCAGGTACCTCTGGGAAGTCCATCACAGAGCATCAAGTCAACATACCTTTCTCATTATTGTTCCCCAGCCCATAGGTTTTATGTTGTTATCAAAGAGGCAGCAAATTGTTAACAGAGCTTTGAATTATTTCAAACAAGTGACACGTTACTTATGGGGTGGTATGCTACTATTTTTGCTTTTTAATTCTTTAAAATTGCTTTAAAACATTGATTTGGCCCGCTCAAAGCAATGTTTGTGATTCAATTTTATTTACTGCATGCTATCACTTTAGTTTTGAAGAGGAACCACTGGTAGGCCCTCCTATTCCAACTATCACATTTTAGGTGACATCATTATTTGCAATGTGTTAGTTTTCAAGCTGTGATAATTGGTTATTTACTTTTGTTGTTATTACATTTTATTTTATTTTTGCCAGAGGTGAGGAGAGGTATTTATAGGATCTTCTGTCTTCGATCTGATAACTGGCTAGGCTTTGACTTTGACAAGGGTGGATGTTTGGTGTACCTCCTTAGGCAGCCAAAAATATCTGGCCAGCCCTCACTGAAATTTGGAGGCCATGTATAGCTGTCCTCATGATTAGTATCCACTAACCGATTTGTTCCCAGTGAAGCTGATAATGCCTTAAACCCCTTTAAGCTAATGGCCACTACAGTATCTTGTGGCCAGCAAAGAATGTAAACAGATCTTTGGGCCTCATCATGAAACTTATACACCACTGATTCTTGGTCTGTGGGGTATGCTCTCCCCCCCAAAAAAACTGGGGAGGTATATCAAGATTACGAGACAGTAGTTGAAAAAAATCAATATTATAATTTTTATTACATTAAAAAAGGGAGAAATAATAATGCATCTTGCTTTCTTTGCCTACTTCATGTTATGATGTCTTATTGCATTATCTTATGATGGGTGGCAGTAAGCCTATTTTCTTACCTCACAAATGTTTTATTTATTTTTAGTTGTGCTATTTTGCATTTAAAAAATAAATTAGGAAAGGAAGATCAGAAAATTTTTAGATTTGTCAAAAGGGGCATGGGTTTGAAAAGATGCTCTTCACTGGCAAACAGAGGCCATTTTACTGGTCTAATCAAGCGCATAGTCACGTAACTAGTTCAGCCTGTTCTTCAAGTATGTTTTTGCCCATAATTCTGTTGTGTTCCAGGTTCATCTGTGAATTTGAAAACATGACATTGTCTCAAAATGTTTCGATATTAAAAGGTGTTTTCTCTCTTGAAAAAATATTCAAACATTTTATTTCCAAATTTAATTTCAATTTTTTTTATATCCTTACGTAGCCAAGAAATACAAAATTTAATAGATGGCAACATTCCAATCACTGTATTATTCCAAGGTATAGAATAAGTAATTACCTACATGAATTCTCAAGGGGAACATTTTTCAGTCATCCGTAATCCAGTGGTTACACATTCACACTTGCACATACTTTTAAATATACTTCAGATTCAATATTCTTGTACATCTGATTATTTTTAAAAGGTTGCCAAACAACTAATGCTTTTCCAAAATGGATGATGCAGTCCTCAGTCTTTGAATAAGCTTGATTTATGATTTTTTAATTATTATTTTTATTTTACTTTTAGCTTGTTAAGTCCTATTTTATAACAACTTTTGTTTGCTTTCAATTGCAAGTTGACAATGCAATTTGCAGCAATTTGCATAGCAACAAACCTTAGCAATGTGTTATTTTTCTAAATGCATTGTTGTGAGAATAAAAGGTGTATGAGGCTAAGAGAGTACTTATACACAAAAAGACTTCTATATAGCTGGTATTATATCAAATTTAAAAGCATTTATATCTGTTGAACTGTATTGCTGTTCTCTAGTTTTGGTTCAATTATATCAAATTTAGATGCCAATCAATTCATAGGAATTCTATTATCACTATACCCTCAACAATGCAAACTACATATGCATCATAAATTTCCCTAGAGCAAGCAGCTCAGTCCTTCATTATTTGTAATGTGCATTTCTGCCCTAAATAAACTCTGCACTGTTCTTTGTTCTAATTTCCCAGCAGTGTTATGCAGGGAGCATCAGATTCATATAATATATTGTATCCTTGTTTTAGAGTCAAATCAAATGTCATAGTTAGCACATCATCTATGATGTCAAGGGGAACCTTTACCTTTACCTTACCTTAGCACATCATCACAAGTGTTTCAGCCATGCAATTCTCTCCCAGTCTCCTGCCTCAGTAATCAGAATGCCAACTAGTTTTTAATGACTGATGACTGATCACAAAATGAATCAAACTAATTTGTAAATGACTGGAAATTGGAAAAAAACTCATAAGATTGTCATCAGATGCTCTTCACAATTAAGAATTTGGTGGTAGTTCTTACATTAAATTATGTACATCAAACCATGCTCTTCATCGCCTCAGTCTCCACATCTGCATTATGGGCAACAATGCACCTGGGTTAACTTAAATATGTTGTAAGGGTTACACATTGACAAATGCAGATCTTGTGCTTCTATGTTCACTCTTGCCATCATCAAGTAACATTCAACATGCTGCAGCTCTTTCAATCAGTTTAGGGTGGCTTGATCATCTGCAGTCACCACTGGTGGTAAATTATCCTATTATTTCCAATTGTTTGAAATGCTTGGAATATTTGCCGGAGGCCATTGTTCTGCCTGGACACACATATGACAACAGAGGAGATAAATGAATATGAGCACAAAGAAAGAGGCAGTCTGAATCTTTGGAAATAAGGATATAGCAGCTTGAAGAGTGGAATAGACGTTCTGTTGCTTTCTGTTGCTCTATAGGACTAGTTTATCCATCTGGAGTAAGCAAAACATAAATTTTGGACTACAGCTCCCAGTATCTCCATAAATGACCAGCCATTCCCTTCTTGAAAGTAAAATAAACCTGGAAAACGCATCCTTCTAGGCCCTCCTTCTGCTCTTGCTCCAGAAACCAAAGAGTGTAAAGCAATGCAGACCTTTAGGTCTGGAATCAGTTTCTGCAAGGGAGATGCTGGTCAATGCTTCACTAGAGAAACAAAATTCCCAGCCTAATTTAGCACTTAGCTACCGAGAAAGTGCAGGTGGATCATGGCCTCACCTGAGAGAGGGAGTGCCACCAGTGTCATCGTGGCATTTAAAAGGGGGTAGGGGTGACTAAAGAAGAAGAAAGCAACAATACACGTACGTTATTGCTACAATGAGCAGAAATCTGCACTGATTTATTGTTCATGAATTCTCCTTCAGTTCAGACTGGAGCTTTCCCAAATTCTGAAAAAAACACAAGAAAGAAAACCAGAGAGTTGAGGAGGGACAATACAATGAGAAATCAAGCATTCCCCGGTCTGTGGTCTGGTGAAGAAGATTGTGCTTTCAGCCCACACTTTTGCAATAAATGCACAGTTGGCATGCATTTTGTGAAATGAATGTACACATAAAAATGCAGTGTATGCAAGGAACAACTGTCTAGGGTATCATTCAGCTGCATGCAGTACAGAACTGTTCTTCACCATGACTCCGAAGTCCCATGTACCTGAAATAGCAAGACGTTGGCTGTTTTGTTAAGGATCTTTCGCAAGGAGAAAAGGCATCATGTGTTGAGTACCTTACAGAACCTCATTAGCACCCAGCAGAACCTTAGCACCTTATATAATCAATTATACACCATAATGTAAATTCTGAATTACCATGACCCTTTTCAGGGTTTTCTAGGTACTGTAGAGAGTTCTCAGAAGTAGTTACCATTCCCTTCTTCTGAGACTGTGCGTCCTGGGGCTTGTGCAGTGGGGAATTGAACTCCCAATCTCTACCTAACTCTCTGACCTATCCAGCCAGCAGCACCTCATACAGTATAGCCAGTGTGATATAATGGTTAGGACAGAAATTGGTAACTCTGGAGCAACTTTGGGGAGTCTGGGGGGCAATCTAATGCCACAGGGACTTCTGGGTGTCACACAGACTACACAAAATGAAAAAATAACACACACAAAAATCCCAACCCTGATAAGCAGTAGACGGAAGTCTACTTCTTGTTCTGGAAATTGGGTAGGGATCGTGCAGGAGACCCTGCAGCACATTTCAAGGGGGAATTACTATTTCTGCAGGCTTCCAGGTGTAGGAATTCACTGAAAAGTGGTGTTCTAGAGCAGTAGTCCCCAACCTTGGGCCTCCAGATGTTCTTGGACTACAGCTCCCAGAAGCCTTCACGACCACCTCTGCTGGCCAGGATTTATGGGAGTTGAAGTCCAAGAACATCTGGAGGCCCAAGGTTGAGGACCACTGTTCTAGAGAATGCCAGGGCCACAGAATGGCCTATGCAGTGGTTTCAAAAAAACATCAACAGATGAAAAGAGAGGAGCGGGTTCTCCATCCTCCTTTTAAATGTCACAGCCCATCAAATATAGTATGTCAAAGGGCGGTCTCCTCAGCTAATGCTGTCAGCAGCTCCATGTGGGTGTGAACTAGCCATCAACACAGGCTACACAATGGGACAATTAGGAAAGAGCTGAATCATGCCCCCCCAAAAACCAGAAGCCCCTAGTACTGTTCAAAAAAAGGAGCAGGACAGCTCTCAAAGTAGCAGGATAGACTGATCTAAGCAGAAACACACGTGAACACTGCAATTTGGTTTGCATCAAACCGTACCAACAGTGATCCAAACAGCAGTCTATATACCTTATCTGGACAGGCCCTAAGTAAAGTGCCACAGCAGTGCAGGAACATCAGAAGCTGCCTTACAATAAAGCAAGAACCGAGGTTCATTCAGCCCAGTATTGTCAACTCTGACCAACAGTGGCTCTCACTGTTTTAGGCAGGGTCTTTCTTAGCTTTACCTGGAGATCTCTAGTACTTGGTGTTGATCTCCCATCCAGGTACCAACCAGCCCTGACTCCACTTAGCAACCAAAATCAGATAACGTCTGTGCATTCAGGATGATGGCTATAGTAGTGGATCCAGCAGTTCAACCATGATGTTAGCCTACGCAAGTGAACTCTTGCTGAATTTCAACACTGCTTGCATGCACTGGCTTTGTATCATCTGATCCAGCCCACAGAGTCTATACTGTGCCCTGATGTGAGGTTCTATTGGTGTCAAGCTGAAAAAGCAACAGCCACGGTGACCCACATCCCTGCTCAACAGCTTCCTCCAAAGAGCTGTTCTTACTCATTACAGCAAATGGGGATGAGGTTTGCAGAGTCACAAAAGAGTCATTAATTGGAATGGGGAAAAGAGCGATTGGGAGAAATTGGGCAGAAAGGTGGCAATTGGACTCCGAATGTTCAGCAACTGCACGTAAGATTCTGCTGGGCTGATGGAAGTTATTTTCTCCCAGAATTAACAACCTCTTTCTTTGAACTTGGCTGCAGTGATAATTAAATCAGCTTGCTTTAGCATCAGGAGTTGTGACTTGCTACACACTCCTTCCACCTACGCTCTCCCATCAAACAATACTCTGCTGAGACCATAATAAACCTGAAAAGGCTACTCCCCACAGCAAACTAGTCAGCTTACTCAGTTGTCTTGATGACAAAATGCCTATGAGAGTACCGCCAGAGCAAGGAAGTGGAAAGTTCTTGGTCTCACTCAACGTAACATAAGAACTCTCACCATGCATTCTTCGATAAATTGCTAGAAGTTAGCAAACTGTACAGTTTGTGTGTCTAGTATGAGAAGCTGTGTTGCATGCAATAAGCCATATCTCGTAATTGTCTCTTTAAAAGAGTGTTTTGGCTGAGAATGTTGTTCTGAACTATCAGGATCATGTGCACGCAGTAAATCTAGTAAAAACCTGTGTTTCAAATCATTCTTGCATTTTCCTCCTCCTATAATTCAGGCTTTCCCAGATCATTAGATTGGGAAAAGTTATACTACTATGCCAAAAATCCCTCAGCCTGGCCAATGGTCAGGGATTCTGGGAGATGAAATCCAGGAGGGCCAGAGATGAAGAAGCACTGAAGAACCAACACCTGCCCTTAGATTCTTAAATTAGGCTACTGCTTCAAGGTCAAGTAGGGGGTTAGGGTTTCATGCTAGGCCACAAAGTTAAGATCCAGCTGTTTGTCCAGCTTTAGAGTCAGAAAGGGGTGCCATCATGTTCTTCACCATAGGCAGCAAATTATCCTTGGACGGGTTTGCCTGGAGACACCAGACAACATGGTGTTAGCCATGTTAATAGATTATTTGTCTGTTATATCCAAGAAGGCCCTGCCACCATCCACAGACACAAACAGTGGGTATTCATAGGTCACAGATGGAGAGAAAAAAACATAGGACTGCCCATTGACCATCACAGTGGGATAACATGGGTATGTGGTCATGATCATAGTGAGTCAGATCTTAACAGCATGGCAGTGAAGGAGCTACAAAGTTCAGTGCCAAGGATAGTGTCCAATACTCTGGTCCAGGACTACTCTCTTCAGACTCCGCCCCTTCCCTCCAATGAGAAGCTTTAAAAAGGCAACCCACTGGTCTAAAGCCCAGCTCTTAAGCTGCTTTCCAAGAAGTCCTGCAGTGAAACTGCTGGTATTGGTGCATCAGGTCCTGAGATGATAAAGTTCCTAGATGAGGGAGGACTATCTCGGTGCTGTAGCTGCCACTGAGGTGTTAGGCTTAGATGTATCAAGTGTAGCTAACCTGAGGTTGTAGCAACCGTGCTGGCTCAGGGTTACTCGGTTTTCCTGGTTTGGGATGGGATCTCCTCCACTAGCACCACCAGCTCCTCAGCCTCCAAATCTGTGTCCAGGCTATCCCTGAACTCTTCAGAAAACATAGACAAAGGACATGACAGAAGCTTGTCCTGGGCCTGGGCTTGGCCCTGGATATAGACCTGGATTCAGGCCAGAAAGGATGCAGTTCCAAATCCTACCCCTTCATACTCCCTTAATTTGGCCAAATGCAGATGACTGGACTTTTTTGGGGGCGGGCGGGGAAGGAATATGCTACTAAGCATAATTCCCACACAACCTGAATTGCCCTTTAGGACCAGATGCCAATATGCCCCTGGCAGGTAAGGAACAGCTACATAAACACACGTGAGATCTTGGAACAGTTAATTTCTGGATTATAACTCCCACAGTCCTCCAGCTTGCATGACCCAGGAATTCTTAGCCAGTAGCCACGCTGATGGGGGAATTCTGAAAGTTGTAATGTTGGGGGGGGGGGGGACAATTTGCGGAAGCACTTCCTAATTATCTTCCTGTCTCTTTTAATCTGAGGACGTAATGAAGGCAGACAGACAATAGGCCAGTGCAGTTGTTGCCTCTTGTGGTTGGTGGGGCAGAAGGCAAAGCAACTAATGGATAGAGCCAGATGCACATAAACACACACTCACAAACCCAAACACACACAGGCAGACAGAAAAGCTTTCATACATACATACATACATGCATATGGAGCCCCTCTGGCTTTGATAAGGAGGCAAGCAGAAGTGAGATAGCAGAGGGCAATCTGAGCCTGAGATAGGGCAGTGCCACACCTGCCTTAATGGACATTCCACCATGGCAAGCATGTGGTGCCCACATTTCCACCATGATTTTACACTCTTGAAGTGTAAAATTGATCAGGACAGTACTATACAAGATAAATGGGCAGAAGAGGATAAGTGAGAACCTCTCTAAGTAGACCTCACTTAGAAGTCTTGTGCCTTTCATCCTCCCCTTGCAGCTGTTGTTGCCCATTCTGCTGAAGACCTCCAACAACTCATGAATCGTTTTAGCAAGGCCTGCCAAGACTTTGGATTATCAATCAGCCTGAAGAAAACACAAGTCATAGGCCAGGGCGTGGACTCACCTCCCTCTATTCCCATCTCCACACAAGAATTGAGGTTGGAGGTTGTTCATGACTTTGTGTACCTTGACTCAACGATCTCTGACACTCTTTCCCTAGATGTCGAGCTGGACAAACATATTGGCAAAGCAGCTACCATGTTCTCTAGACTCACAAAGAGAGTGTGGCTTAATAAGAAGCGGACAGCCAAGATCCAGGCCTGTAGAGCTTGCGTCCTGAGTACACTCCTGTACTGCAGTGAGTCCTGGACCCTTTGTGCAGGAGAGGAAGCTGAATACGTTTCATATGCATTGTCTCCGACACATCTTGGTATCACCTGGCATGATAAAGTTCCAAATAGAGTAGTCCTAGAATGAGCTGGAATTTTTAGCATGTACTGTACATTACTGAAACAGCAACTTCTACATTGGCTTGGGCATGTCGTGAGAATAGCTGATGGTCAGGGCCAGACCCCAGCTGCGATACAAGGAGCTCTGCAAGAGGGATCTGAAGGCCTTAGGAATGGACCTCAACAGATGGGAAACCCTGACATCTGAGCATTCAGCCTGGAGCCAGGCGGTGTATCATGGCCTCTCCTATTTTGAAGAGACACTTGTCCAGCAGGCAGAGGCAAAGAGGCAGTCCCAAAACCTGCAAAATCAGGAAGCTGGAAAGGAGACAGATTGTATTTGCCTTCAGTGTGGAAGGGATTGTCACTCTCAAATTGGCCTTCTCAGCCACACTAGATGGTGTTCCAAGACCTCTATTCAGAGCACGTTACCATAGTCTCTCAAGACTGAAGGATGCCTAATCGAATCATCCTCCCCTTATAGAGATTTCTATTCTGTAATTTGTAAACATTTCACCAGAAGCTATGCTATGATATTACTATATGAGAAAACAGAAACAAAATTCAAAATGATTTAGATAGGTTTGAGCACTGGGCTGAAAACAACAGAATGAAATTCAACAAGTATAAGTGCAAAGTACTGCACCTAGGAAAAAGAAACCAAACACAGTTACAAGATGGAGGATACCTGACTCAGCAATACTATGAGAAGGATCTTGGAATTGTTATAGATCACAAGCTAAATATGAGTCAACAGTGTGATGTGGCTACAAAAAAGGCAAATGCTATTTTAGGCTGCATTAATAGAAGTATAGTCTCCAAATCCTGCAAGATATTTGTTCCCTTCTATTCGGCACTGGTTAGACATCTAGAGTACCAGTTCTGGATGCCATACTTCAAGAAGAATGCTGACAAACTGGAACAAGTTCAGAGGAGGGCAACAAGGATGATCAAGGGGCTGGAAACCAAGCCCTATGAGGAAAGACAGAAAGAATTGGCCATGTTTTGCCTTGAGAAAAGAAGACTGAGGGAAAATTGGATAGCACTTTTCAAATACTTGAAAAGCTGTCATACAGAGGAGGGGCAGGATCTGTTCTTGATCATCGCAGAATGAAGGACACACAACAATGGGCTCAAGTTACAGGAAGCCAGATTTTGGATGAATATCAGGAAAAAACATCCTAATTGTCAGTACAGCAATAGAACCAATTACCTTGAGAGGTGGTGAGTGCTCCAATACTGGAGGCATTCAAGAGAAATTTAGACAACCACTTGGCAGATATTCTTTGCTTTGTATTCCTGCATTGAGCAGGGGGTTGGACTTGACGGCTTTACAGGCCCTTTCCAATGCCATTATTCTATGATTCTATATGCCCTTTGTCCCCCATACAGAGGTGGGCCTACATTGGCAAGTAGACTGGCATTTCCACAGAAGCAACTGTGGAAAGTAACAAACTGCTGAAAAGTTCCATTTGAATTATAACAAGAAATCAATCACTTATTTTGCTGGATTGTTCCTAAGACTGACAAACATACAAAGAGTGAATCTGGAAGCCTGCACCTGGTCAGGAAATTATGAAATAGGACAACAATTTCTCTTTTGGTAAAAAAAATTGCACTCCAATTTATTCATCAGCGTCATACTTTGGAAGCTTCAGCTATGCAAATGAGGAAAACATAGGTATTTAAATCAGGAATAATTCCCTTCTCTCCCACTGCTTCAATTCGTATGGTGATGCATTTTTCCCATTTGTTTAAAATTCCAGCTGATGCTGTCAGTATTTAGAATTAAGGTTTGAAAAGTACAGTATAAAATTGACTAGTGACATGTGACATAAGATGTGTCATTTTTTTCTATGGGCTGAATATAGATTTTTGATGGCTTGAATTATGAGTCAAACCCCTCAAATGCAAATACAGTGAAAATATTGCCAGTTATTATCTGTTCAGAGTAGTTATTCTGCTTTTCAGTCACAGATTTAGCTTTCTGATTGCTGGTCTAACAACAGATGGGAAGAACATACACAGCTGTCAATCTTATCACAGAAGATGGCCATTTAGGGTAATTTAAAAACTCTGACATTTCAGTCTGTTAATTGTTAACTGAATACTAAAGCTCATGGTTCTAACCACGCAGGAAATGGCCTTCTGAGATTCAGATAATTTATCTATCTAGCCCAGTGTTGCTAATTCTGATTGGTGTCAGAAGTCACAGGGCATGCAACGTATGCTGTGTAGATGGCATATATTTGCATGGAAAGGAATACCCAAAGAGAGTGAAACTTCCTCAGGTTTCTTATCCTTCCTGTACCTGCTCTGACCTATGCCAACCTTCCCTCCAGTCTTAATCTGATACTCTTATGGTTGCTGCCCTTACTTCCTCCTTTTCTTCTAGACCTTCAGTTCTCTCTATTGGAGACAAGACGTCTTGTCTTCATCTTGACAAGCTGGGGTCCAGCATAGCTCTCATCATCTCCACATTAGCTGGTGAGAATTAGGATTTCTATAATCTTTCCTGTGCTAGTGTATTGCTTCTAGTAAACATTCACTTTCTTGTTTTTTCCTAGTAGAAGGTTCTAAGAATGTACACCACATAGTTATATCAGTATCGTGGCACTTTGTCACAGCACTATTATATGGACTCCTTGGATTTGTAGTTTCAATTTAGGAAAAGTAGTTCACTTCTTCATAGGGATCCTTAAGTCTTGAGAGACTATGGTAACATGCTCTGTATGGAGGACTTGGAACAGTGTCTAGTGTTTTGACGCTGTATGCAAAGCTGGAGTGTCCTCTCCAGGACACGAAGCCTGGGTAAAATAATATGGATAGGCTCTTACCGAACCAGCAAATCCCCCCTCTCCACTTCACTGAAATAGTCCAATGGAAAGGCAAGAGCCAATACAACTGGTTGCAGCGATGTTGCAGGAGTTGACAGAATGACACGAACTGCCTCCGGGACTCCAGCTCTGGATTTTGCCTCAAGGTTTACTCCTGAAGCCTTTTCCATCAGTGGATATAGCCACAAGGCAGTGGAGGTTTAAAATCTGAGTTTTCCTTCTCCTAGATGGGCTGCCTTCCAGGCTTTGGACCCAATAGTCCAGTGAATTTTAAAAACAATGGTTCCAAAGCAAAGACAAGTGCTTTCTGTATACTTGTGTCCTTGTTACCAATTTTCTACCAGTAAGGAAAACAAGGCAGGCCTCCCATGGTTGGCCTGCCGGGTAACAATACCTTGACCAAACTTTGTCATCCCACTTTGTGATGCAGTTCATCACCTTTATAAATATCTGGTCCAGCAGACACGTTTTGCCCCTCCCTGAGGTAGAGCCATGTTGTCCTCAAGAGACAATAATCTGGAAAGCAGCAGAGGCTCGCTGTCAGCATAACCAAAAAAGAGAGAGGAAAAGACCCCAGAAGACGTTTCCTTGAGCAAGAGATCCAGGGTGGGGAAGTTCATTCTAACTTGCTGTTTATGTTGCATTTGTGTCTCTCCACCGAAATCACCAGCAGGGCTGGCAACTGATGACAACTCCAAAGAGGGAAAAGAGTCAGAGGCATAACACCATTACCAGGTAAAGTATTCTAACAGTTTGGGCACTGAAATAGGTGGCAGGGAGTCCTGCGGAGGCGGCTTTCCCGGGGGGGGGGGGTTAGACCAGGCCTACCACAGAAGACCCAAGACCTTTCATCGGATAAAACAACTGGGGTCAGGAAACCAAGGGTTTTAACTTCATCTGTTGCAGCTGCGTTTATACCCCGCTAAGGGAATCACTAGGAAACAAGAACAATGGTGAACGATCCGGAGCCACCCTCCCTCTCCTTCCTCCTCCTGCGCTGCAGGAGTAAAGAAGTTCCCTGACTGCCCACAATATTTTTCTCTGGGCTTGAAGTAGGGGTGCAATTCCCAGAGTCCTTTGAGGCAGCTCAAATGATAACAACATCAGGTAAAGTATTCTAACAGTTTGGGGACTGCAATAAGTGGCAGGGAAGGCCAAGGAGTCCTCCGGAGGTGGAGGTGGCTTTCCCGGGGGGTTACACAGGGCCTACCAGAAGGTAAGGCTGAGGAGCCTAATGCCGAGGGAGACCCAGAAGGAAAAAACAAGAAACCGGGCCTTCTTGGCTGTGGCTCCTCGCCTTTGGAATGGCCTCCCTTCTGAGATCCATATAGCTCCTTCCTGGGCATTTTCAAATGCCAACTGAAAACCTGGCTATTCAGGCAAGCCTTCCCTCCAGCCTCCTCTTGATTTATTTTGCTCTCTCACCTTGAGTCTTTATCTATTGGTGTATTATTTGTTCTACATTTTAAATGGTTTATTTTATATGTTGTTAGCCGCCCAGAGTAGTCAGTTGACTAAATGGGCGGGGTACAAATTCAATAAATAAATAAATACCAGGAGTTTCATTGGCAAGTAGATTCAAAATTTTGCAGCCAGAGCTGTTCGTTTCTTGGACTGAATCATCATGGAAAACAGCTTAGCAACAACTTCTAAAAACAAAAAAGAGGAAAAGACCCAAGACCTTTCCTCCCGCAAAACAAGTGGGGTGAGGTAGACAAATCTATTTTACTGCCTTTGTTGCAGTTGTCTTTATACTCCCCCCCAAGGAAATCACCCGTTGCCAGAAGTCACAGCTCCTGTGAACAAGATATGGAGGCATGATACCAACATCAGGTGAAGTATTCTAACCCGTGGGGGTTAGACCGGGCCTACCAGAGAAGACCCAAAACCTTTTGTCAGATAGAACAACAGTGGTCAGGAAACCAAGGGTTTTATACAGTGGTGCCCCGCTTGACAATTACCCCGCTTGATGACAAATCTACATTACGATGGGTTTTTTGCAATCGCTATTGCAATCGCAAAACGATGATTCAAAGGTTTTTTTTTCGCTTAACGATGATTGGTTCCCTGGTTCGGGAACGGATTTTTCGCTTAACGATGGTTTTAAAACAGCGGATCGGTGGGTCGCAAAATGGCTGCCCACTGTGCAAAATGGCTCCCCGCTGTGTTTAGGATGGATTCCTTGCTTTACAGACACTGGAAAATGGCCGCCCTATGGAGGATCTTTGCTGGACGATGAGGTATTTCCTCCATTAGAACACATTAACCAGTTTTTAATGCATTCTAGTGGGTTTTTTACTTACGCTTGACAACGATTTTGCTCTACAGCGATTTTGCTGGAACGGATTATCATTGTCAAACAGGGCACCACTGTACTTCATCTGTTGCAGGTGCATTTATACCCCGCCAAGGGAATCACCAGCAGACAAGAAAAATGGTGCATTGGTGCAAAAACCATTGAACTGATTCATATATGATTTCTTCGGGATGTGTCTTATCCATATGTTCAATAGCAATCTTTCTTTTTCTTTCTCTCCCATCTTGCCTAAAGTTTCCCCTTATTTTAAAATTGTTTCTAATTACAGTATATTGCATATTCTTGTTGTAAGCCGCCTAGAGTGGTCTTAATTGACTAGATAGGCGGGATATAAAATAAATAAATAAATAAATAAATAAATAAATAAATAAATAAATAAATAAATAAATAAATAAATTCTGCCCTAGAATGAACGTGAGCAGATCATGGCCACCAGCGTATGGCTCAATCAGGTAACCATCCCATGGGTCTTCAGTTTAAACCTCCCAAACTGGAGCAGAAACAACAAAGCAGCTACTTCATATTTACAGCATCTGATCCTGATCTCCCAGTGACCATTTACATGCCCCTCTTCATGCGTAGGATGCATTCCAAGAAAATGGAGCCCTCAGCAGTAAATGGGGTATTTTAATATTGCCCTTTCTGCCAGCAGTTTTGGAGGCCTTGGCACAAAGTGGGGAGATAGGGCTCCAGATATTTTGGTGGTCTGGTTTACCACTAGCACAGGGTGAGCTGTCTTGGGTCCTTTTGGAGAAAAAGGTGCCATAGAAATATCTGAGGATGGATGGATGGATGGATGGATGGATGGATGGATGGATGGATGGATGGATGGATGGATGGATGGATGGATGGATGGATGGATGGATGGATGGATGGATGGATGGGTGGGTGGGTGGGTGGATGGATGCATGGGTGGGTGGATGGGTGGGTGGGTGGGTGGGTGGATGGATAATTCTGAAACAGGTCCTCTCAGGCAAGAGTTCAAAAAAGAGAGAGGCGGTTTGCTTGGAAGACAGTCCCTCCATGAAGCCATGGAAGGCGAGGCAGTTCATCACATGCTGCCTCTGCTGTATTATCATGGGAGTGTCAGGATCAGCAGAAGAGCCTGAAACTGACAACATCTGCAAGAACACAGCAAAAGAGGGGCATGCCCCACCAAGGGAATCACCAGGAGACAAGAACAGTGGTGAACGATCCGGAGCTGTCCCGCCTCTCCTTCCTCCTCCTGTGCCGCAGGAGTAAAAAAGTTCCCTGATTGCCTGCAATTTTTTTTCTCTGGGCTTGAGGTGGAACTGCGATTCCCAGAGTCCTTTGAGGCAGCTCAAATGATACCAACACCACGTAAAGTATTCTAACAGTTTGGGGACTGAAATATGATGATGATGAGTCCACTTCAGAGTTATCCAAAAGCTAAGTTAGAAGTAAACAATTCGGGATGAACTGTGATCTGGAGAAAATACAATCAGAGCAAACAAGATCAAGGTTTAATAAGAGCTCATGACTGAGCCTGCTTGATGGTGGTATCAGTGGCAAAAAGAGAAACAGTTTGTATTCTCACAGTCATTGCATCCCATCAATGTCATTTGGTGCGGTTAGGAACCATTAAAAATCCTTGTGATGTCAAATCCTTGGTAGTGTGTTGAAACACGCTTAGTGGTGTGTTGCTTCCTACATCACTTTGATGGCTAAAACTACTTCTATCTGTCATGCCTTAGATTCAATGGTTAGTGAAGATTATTGGCTCTTGGAGCTTGTGGCAACTGCACAAATTCCAAAAGCAAGGATGGATGGCTGTGTTAGACCAGTGAAATATTAAAAACAAGAAGTACAGAAAGCAAATCACTGTAAGGAATGTCCCCATTTCAGCCACTTTGTGTTTTTGTGGGGTTTTTTAACAGCAAAACTACCACCTGAGATCAAAAAAGTTCAACCAAATCTATTGGTTTTTGGGTGTTTTTTTTGTTTTTGTCTTTGTTTTCCCATTGGGAGGTCTGAGAGAGGGCAGGGTTTCAGCTTTAAAGGAGGATGAGCAGGAACCCCAAGGCCATTTCTTGAAGAAAAAGCTAGGGCAGGTATGTTTGGGTAGACGTTCTGGTGGAAAACTCTGATTTCAAACCTCCACTGCCTTGTGGCTATATCTACTTATGACAAAGGATTCAGGAGTTAACCTCAAGGCAAAATCCGGAGCTGGAGTCCCGAAGGCAGTCTGTGTCATTCTGGTAACTCCTGCGACATCGCTGGAACCAGTTGTATTGGCTCTTGCCTTTCCACTGGACTATTTCAGCGATGTGGAGAGGGGGGATTTGCTGCTCAGGTAACAGCCTATCCTCCATATTATTTTACCCAGGCTTCATGCTCTGGAGAGGACACTCCAGCTTTGCATACAGCATCGAAACAACATGGGAAGTAGCAGTTACCAGTTATAAGTCTTTGCTTAGCATGATGCCGGGGGCTACTTCTGACGGTGGGAGAGGCAGGCGTTGCATCACAGCCTCTCCTAATTTGAAGAGACCCTTGTCCAGCAGGCCGAGGCAGAGAAGCTGTCAGAAAAGCAGCAAAATCAAGAAGCTGGACAGATTGCATTGGTCTTCAGTGTGGAAGGGATTGTCACTCTCGAATTGGCCTCCTCAGCCACACTAGACGCTGTTTCAAGTCCTCCATACAGAGCACATTACCATAGTCTTTTGAGACTGAAGGATGCCTAACTTGTGCCATTGGGATGCTTTTTGTGTTGCAACCAAAGTACCGGACTATGACAAAAAATTGTCAGTGCTGTTTTTGAAGAACTAGGCTGCCAAAAAGCAGGAATCATTCACTCTGATTGTCAATAGATTGGCCTCATTCTGGAAAGGTGTTGGAATTCTCAGTGGTTCAGGAAGTAAACGAGGTATAAATTTAACCCAAAATCTGACTCTAACCCCAAACTTAACCATACTGATAACACCCTGGAATTCCAGTAGAGTCAAAAAATACCCGAATACTTACTCAGTACAAATTTTATTATTCTAGAATATGAGGGCTAAACATTTTTTATTATGTTATTACCTTTTTAATAACCATTGAATGCATAGAAAATCTGTTTTGTAAGCATCATATATACAAAAAGTAAATGAACTGTGATGGATCTCAAATCCAGGTATTTCAGCATTACTTGGGATAGGGTAGCAAATTAATTTTAAATAATAAGTTGGGCTTTTTTTAAATGGGGCAAACAATGACTCATTTGAAGAAACATTTGCTCTTTTAAATGATATTTGGATGAAATGAAAAGTTTACCCAAACCCTGTTTAATTATGTTGCAAGATTTAAAATGGCAACCACCTCAAAAAGCAATGACCGAATTTTGGAATAATGTCACTATTTCTTATCCCAGATAAAGACTATAAAAGATATTACCAATTATCCCAGAATTTGTTACCAAATGTTAGTGAAATCCAGTTAATTAAATGTCCAATATCCACTGAGCTGTGATAAAGAACAAAGGCAACAGAAGTTATCTGTGTGTTTGCAAATGCAAGGAGAGCCTTTATATGTCTTGTGTTGCTGCCAAACAGATAAGTATTCAATTAACAATGAAAAAATGTAATATAGACGTAGCTTCAGATAATATTCTTGGTATAATACTGGGGAACTTGCTCTAAATCATCATCATCATCCCCACCGTCACTACCATTAAAAGGCAAAACACAAAGGAAGTAGGAATAAACAATACAAAGGCAACCACAGAAATGCATTTTCTCTTTCAGCATTATTTCAAAGTCTACTTTATTGGGAAAAAAATCCCTAAAGAAACATACAGAACTGATTTAATTATTTATTTTTTAATATTATAGACATCCTTTCATGCACCAGCCAGGAAATACAAGAACACAGGAAGGGGATATGTGTCCACTGCCATGTGACCAGAACCTTAGTTCACTTGCCATTAGTAGAAAATAACTTATGGGTATTCATATTTTACCTGAAGCGTCACATCTGTGTTAAGTCCCCGATAGCTGACTACATCTCTGCAGCCAGGTTGCAGTCAGAATCAGAATACAGTGGTGCCTTGACTTATGAACTTATTCTGTATCAGAATGACGTTCATAAGTCAAAATGTTTGTAGTCAAAGCACCATTTCTCATTGGAATGCAGGGGAACGGGATTAATCCATTCCAGCATTTCAAAAAAATAAAAATAATAAAAAATAAACAGAGCTAGTCCCACGCTGGGCTGAAAGAAAAAAAAACCCACACACAAATCCAAATCCGAAAACAAAACAACATAGCACAGAAAATAACACCACCCAGTCCAAACTCACCCTCCAAAACGAACCCAGAAAACTTTTTTAAAAAGGAAAAAGACCTTACCTCTGCAGCTGCATGGTCTGGGCTCTGCCACCACTGCTCGGCTGGGATGGGTCCTCGCCTCCCAGCCAGGCTCTTGCTCCCAGCGCGGGGTCTGTCCGCACTGCTTGCTTTCCAGCTGGGCTCTGCTTACTGGAGCCTGGCTGGGAAGCGAGCAGTGTGGATAGACCCCGTGCCGGGAGACAGGAGCCCGGGAAATTCAAATGGCCTCCCAGCTGGGCTGCTACCTCCCGGCATGGGGTCTGTCCGCACTGCTCGCTTCCCAGCTGGGCTCTGCTTCCTGCAGCCCAGCCAGGAAGCGAGCAGTGTGGACAGACCCTGCGGTTTCGGCCCTGGTGGGCCCGTGCAGGGGTGCAGGAAGGCTGGGAAGTGTCCATGAGGGCAAGGGGGTGGCAGTTTTGGCCCCAGTGGGCCTGCGCCACTGTGCAGGAAGGCTGGGAAGGGTCCAGGAGGGTCAAAACCACCGCTCCCTTGCCTTCCTGGACCCTTCCCAGCCTTCATGCACCCACACATGGGCCCAGCAGGGCTAAAATCACCACCCCCCGTAGCCCTCCCAGACCCTTCCCAGCCTTCCTGCACCCCCATGCGGGCCCAGCGGGGCCAAAATCACCACCCCCATAGCCCTCCGGGAGCCTACCTGTCCTTCCTCCTCCACCTTTTCCTAACTGTTGGGGCGAAAGAGCTGCAAAGAAGCAGCCTCTTTTCACCACCTAGAGTTAGAAATTTGAATTTCCCACCCTTTTCCCCTACCCTTTTCTGTTTGTAGGTCAAAGCTCCGGCTGCAAGTCAAAGCAAAATTTTGCGGCCGGAGCTGTCCGTATGTCAAATTGTTTGCGGGTCAGGGCGTTCGTAAGTCAAGGCACCACTGTATTTACCCTAGCATAGAAACAATGGTGTAACTCAGAGCTGTGAATCACTGCTAATTAACAAGTTGCTGATTGAATTATTGGTTGTGTGCTGAGCCATGTAAGTGGCATGCAATTAGGAATTCAATCAGAGATGTGTTTAACTGGCAGCTGTTCATCATTCTGTGTAACTCTATTGCTAGCAGAAATATTCAGTTCGATTCTCACCTTTGATTTGTACAGTACTTTGAAATAGATTGTCAGGCATGGCAGCCTTTTAAGGACTGGTAAGATGTAATGTCAAAGTCCAGTACCATATTGCAACCTTTCAGATGTATTTTGAACTGCCATTTCTGGACTGTACCTGAAAAAAATATAAGTTTATGTATAAAAAAGTTAATACTTTTTGGCAACATGTTATAGATATAATTGAGGTCACTGTGACTCTATAAATAAGAGCCAAATTTGTTATTCTTAGGCCTTGGTTTCTCATATGACAGTGTTTTAATTTACAGGCTATCTTGGCTCATACTGACCTGAAACCAAGAGAAAGCAGCAGAGAAAGAAGACATTTTTCTTGGTCTTATGGGACTGTTAGCTTAGGCTGTGGTCACACGAGGGAATTGTTTCCCTCTTCTAATGATTCTTTTCATACCTCTGTTGTTCTGAATTGCAGTCATGTGGCATATACAGTATACCAGGAAGAACTTCCCAATTTGAGAAGTCTTTTTTATCTCCTCCTCACCTCTTCAATAAGCCACTTGGGAGACCCTTGGAGCCTGTGCCTCGGCTGACATTTGGCTTGACAAAGATTCTGGCAAAGAGGCACTCAGGGTGAGCTAGAGCAGCAGAGCATAGGTGACGGCAGCAGTGGCAGCAAGCAAAAGGGAGAAGGAACCTGGCCTCAGAAACTCAAGTTGAGCTCTCCGTAATTGGGATGCCCTGTCAAGCAAGGGGTGGGAGAGAGAAAAACAAACAAATGGTCCTCTAGGAAAAGTGGCAGCTAGGCTGCAAATGGAATGGAGGGGTCCCTCAGAGCATCTTTTCCCAATGTCAGCTGCCCAGCTCACCAGATCTTCTTAGGCCATGCTCCTCCATGTAGCCACCCCAAGAGAGGCCTGAAAGTCATCTACTAGAGGCAGGGTCTTCCTGGTGGTGGCACTGACATTATGGAGCCAACTCTCAGAGGAAGTTTGCCTGGCCCGCTCCATGTATTCATTTAGGAGGCAGTTAAAAACATCACTTTTCAAGGAGGACTTTCATGTCAACCCCAGTTGAATTCCTCACCTACATTCCTGCTTCATTCTGAAAACTGGTTGGTGCCATTGGTTGTTCATTTTTTAGACTATGCTTTTGTTTCTGTGTTGTATTTAGGTTCCCTCCTCCCTCCCTCTTTCTCTGTAATTTGTTTTAACTGCTTGTAAACCTCCCAGAATAGTACTTCAGCACTAATGGGGCAATCGATCAATCAGTCAATCAATATCTGCAGTACCAATATTCCCTTCAGGTCCTCCCTCCCCAAAAAGCCTGCCCCATTTCTCATGACACTGGAGCACAGGAGTATGGTAATCACCTTATAGTTTAAATCCTGTAGTTGTACAGAGCACAAGATTGAAAAGGTACACATTTGGATCATTATGGCTGGCTACATGCTGCACAAGAAGGGAATGAATCACTGCAACACAGGTACAAAATAAAACAATACTCCCAGTGAGGGGGGAATGTTCTGCAGTTACACTGCTGATCAGGAACATTATTCGCTAATGGCCGTGTGTTGTGTGACCGGAAATTTATGCTACGATGTAACTGGGGAATAATTGAGGAACATTTCTCTCATGTGCCTGTGGCCTTAGTCTAATGGAATTGTTAGCATGAATTGTTCAGTAAGATGGGTATCTGGCTATAGAGCCAGAGACTGGAGCTCAATTCTGCAGTGCGCATCTCAGAAAAACCAGCCTATGCGGCCGTGGGCAACTTGCACAGTCGCAGAGTACCTCCAGAAGAAGGGAATGGTAAACACTTCTGACTACTCTCCACCAGCATATAATTATTATTAGTGGGGCTGTTATTCTGAGTGGGCCCTACATGGACGTGAGGTTCAGAAGGTTCAAGAAAAAGTCAAGAAAATAGCCATATCTAAGACTATAAGAAATGGAAAGTACAGCAGCAACAGCCAGGAGAAATACTGAGATGGAAGAAGAGCAAAAGAAAGCAAAAGAATGAGAATGCTGAGAATAAACACAGTGGAGGAAGCACAATGGAAAAATGTCACATTTAGGAGCAAAAGAAGGAGAAGACATTCTTCACCAGTTGAACTGCAAAACTACATTCAGATTCCTGAAGTTAGTCTGGCAGATGACATGCAGAGGAAGGCATGCAGGAGCTCTCCATGGGAGGAGACTCAGCCTATTGAATCTACACCCTACAAAAAGAAGAACAGTAGCTGTAGTAAAAGACACCCTACTGCGTGGGACTGACATGGAAATATGCTGGGAAGATCCAGGGATTCTCCATGTATCCTGTCTCCCTGGAGGATGAATCAGGGATGTGACAGAAGGATTGCAGTCACTCATAAAACCCACAGATGTGTATTCCTTTTGTCTCATCCATGTGGGATGAGAACCACAGCCAAGAGGAACTACAAAGAAATTGCAGCAGACTTTAAAGCTCTGAGAAGGAAACTTAAGGATATGAGGGCCAGGTAGTCTTCTCATTCATCTGACCCGAACTCAGAAGAGCAATGGAAAGGGAAATATTTCAGGTGAACAACTGACTACAAAGATGTGGTTGACTTGAGGGATTTGGATTTTGGAACCATGGGGATTGCGACCTGGAAGATGGTCTATAGGTATGTGATGAGTTGCACCTCACATGGATTGGAAATAATGTGTTCGCCCACAGTACGGAAAAACGTCATAATCAGGGCTTTAAATTGAATTGGAAGGTAGAGGGAGAAGCAAACTCAGAGGTGAAGACAGAAGAAGGCTTATGCACAATGAAAGCACAATGTACAAGGAAAAGCTGGCCACAAATCATACAGTCTCTGGTGATTATATATGAATGTCAGGAGTATGGGAAACAAACAAGAAGAACTGGAATTCTTAGTTCACAAGTGTAAATACATCTTGATGGGGATAACAAACTTGGTGAGATAACTCCCATGACTGGAATATGGCAACTGAAGGATATAAATTGTTCAAAAAGAACAGAAAGAATAGAAAGGGAGATGGAGTCACACTATAAGTCAAAAATATATATTTCTCCATACGTACAAATACAGGAGGATGAGCTTGGTTGTCTCGATTAATATAATCGGGGTGAAAAAATGAAAGGAATGTGGTAATTGGAGTCTACTACCAACCACCCAATCAAAGAGAAGATGAGGAGAAAACCTTTGAACACAAGTTGCAAGGATTTCAAAGAGACATTATGTGGTAGTAATGGGAGATTTCAATTATTCTGATATCTGTTGGGAGTCAAATTCTACCATGTATGGCCCTTTTTATAAATTCCTGGCTTGAGAAGTACAAGTGGATGGGACAGGATTGCAGCTTGTGATTGATAAAGAAATACAGTGGTGCCTTGACTTACAAATGCCTGGACCTACGAACATTTTGAGTTACAAACAGATCCGTTAACATAATTTTGCTTTGACTTGCAAACGGACCTTTGACTTATGAACAGTAAAAAGGCAGGGGAGAAAGGGCGGGAAATTCAAATTGATAACTGTAGGTGGTGATGAGGCTGCTTCTTTGTAGCTCTTTCACCCTGGCAGTTAGAGAGTATGCGATCAGAGGAGGCTGCCTACTAAGTTAAGGTGCTGCTTTATACTTTATAAAAACTGTTCTGTGTATTTTTGCAGCGTGGTTTTCAGCTGGGGAGGTTATGTTTCTGTGCTGTGATGGGTCTTGGGGGGGGTTATTTGTGTTTTTTTGTTCCCCTCCCATTTCTGATGGGGGGGTTGGTTGATTTTTGGAGTGTTTTTCCCCCATTTCTGATGGGTCTTGGGGGGTTTGTTTGCTTTTGGGGGGGTTCCCATTTTCGATGTGTCTTGCATGCTTCCCTTTTTTGCTTCGTTCTCTTTGCATTTCTGATCTGCTCCATTTGTTCTCTGTGCTTTTGCAATGGTTCCTGCATGCTTCCCTTGCAAATCAGAAAAGTTTTTGCAATAGTCTGTGCTGGCTTGGTTTAAAATGTGTTGGTGTAAAATGTGTGGGTTTAGCATGTGTTTTAGACTCCAAACTCTCTCCCTCCCCCATTGTCTTCTCTCTCTCTGCCTCCCTCCTTTCCTGCCCTTATTTAAACCTAAGTCACCTTAGGTTAAAAACAAATTCTCCCCCTAGTGGTAGAGGATGCATTGACCAGTTTTGCATTAGTTCCTATTGGAACCAATGCTTTGACTTACAAACCGTGCCTTGACATAAGAACAAAAAACAGCCAGAACGGATTAATCGGGTTTCAATGCATTCCTATGGGAAATGCTGCTTTGACTTACAAACATCTTCTGGGACGGATTAAGTTCATAAGTCAAGGCACCACTGTAATCAAGGAATACTTTTTGAATGAGTTCAAATCTTCAGGGCCCAATAAACTGCATCCAAGAGTACTGAAGGAACTGACTGAAGACCCAATGAGAAACCATGGTCCAATGATCCTCCGAATATTACAATCTCCATCTCATCTGGATTCAGTTTCAGTTTATTCCAGTCCATTAATGACACGAGGCAGAGCTCAGGGACATGCACAGCATCAGCTGCAGGTGAAAAGAAAGAGAGATAGAGTTGTGTGTCCTTCACACACTGATGGCAACAAACTCCAAATGTTCGTATGACTTCTCCCAGTGGCTTCCTATAGATATTAAAAAGCATTGGGGAGAGGGCTGATCCCTGTGGCACCCTGTAACAGAAGCCCCAAGGAGTGGACAGTGGCTCCCCAAGCTTTATCATCTGGGATCGGTCCTGAAAGAAGGGCTGGAACTACTGAAGAACTGAGCCCCCAAGTCCCATGCTTGATAGCCATCTCCGAAAGATACTATGGTTGATACTATGAATGGCTGCAGAAAGAGCCAGGAAGAACCAGTAGGGTCCCACTCCCCTTGTCTGTCTCCCTCCGGAGCTTATCTCACAGGGCAACCAATGTCATTTCAGTCCCATGGCATGGCCTGAACCCTGACTGAAATGGACTTAGGATATCCTTTTTCTTCAAAGAACTTTATCTAGTCAGCGACCAATAAATACAGTGGTGCCTCGCTTAACGAGCGCACCGTTTAACGATGAATCCGCATAGCGCTGCATTTTTTGCGATCGCTAATGTGATCACATTGCAATGTTTTAGGTGGCAAAACATCGCATTGCGATGATCGGTAAGCATTGCGCTTACCGATCTTTGCATTGCGATGTTTAGAAAACAGCTGATCGGCGGTTCCAAAATGGCCACTGGATCAACAAAATGCCCGCCCGCAGCATTTTCGCGCTGATTCTTCGCTTACCAAGGCAGCGAAAATGGCAACCCTATGGAGGATTCCCACTTAGCGTTGAGTTTTTCCCCAATAGGGAGTTTAATGCGTTCCTATGGGTTCCCCTCCCCCGCATAGCGACAAATCCGGATAGCGAAGTTAACCCTGGAACGGATTAACGTCGCTATGCGGGGCACCACTGTATATTGTAATGAAATGAAAAAAATGTGGGGGTTTTAAGAAGTTGTTTGTAGAATGCATGATAATATAAATTTATTTAGCTTTGTCTTTAGGCTCAGGTGAGCCCCCCCTCCAAGGTGAGGTCTGGGCCAAAGGCCCCTGTTGGCACCCCCCCCCTTGCAGTGCCTGTTCAGAGGTCTAGGTGTTATTCAGAAATGCACCCATAATCCAGAGGAACTGTAGCAAAGAAAGAGCCATTGTCTCATAATCAAAGAAAGGGACTTATTCCATGATAGGTATTTTGACAGTCTTTCAGAGAACTAAATTGATTTCTGTTTTCCATTTATATGGAAAGAAATTACAGTGATTGCAGAGTCTAGACATCCCAATGAGGACTGACGATAGAATCTTGTGAAGCCACCAGCAATCCTAGCCTCACTTTCACATAGGACCCATTCCCATAACAGTCCCATCAGACCAAGAAAAGCATTCTCTTTCTCTGCTTCTTTCTGTTGGCATCAATTTAATATGAACCATTTCAGGTGTTAACATTTCATTTTCCATTAAGTCTCTTGACAATGGTATATACATAACCAGTGACTAATCACGTCTGACTGAAGAGTTACCTACAAGTTATCCCACTGACACATGAGAAATATGTGAGGGGGTGAGTCCTCGTTCTTGACAGGTTGACATTTCAGAGTCAAACTGAACATGAAATGAATTCACTTAAGGTTTATGGAGCACTGATGAGATACTTGGAGAAAAGTGAATCTCCCAGGGCACCATAATTCAGCCCCAATGGAGTATTAATAAAGGGTCACCGGAACCATATCTTTGTCGCAATGAGACATGAAGGATATTGTGCCCAGTGGCAGCATTCAGTTCAATCTTTTCTCAGAGATAAATTGGATTGGGGGTTGATGGTGCTGAAGAGGGAGGGAGATGGGTCACATTTCCAGTCCTGAACTATAAAACCTGTCTTTTGACATGCCACCAAAGGACTTTGAGACACAGCTTCTTTACTAAAACTGTGAAATTATTAGTTTCCTGGAGTGCAGGAGGGTGTTTTTCTCTGTCTTTTAAATAGTGATAATTATAGTCATAGCTTCCAAACAAAGGGCAGGAAATTATCTTTCTTTTATTACTCATGTGACATTTCAAGGGCTTCAGTTTGAACCTCTTGAGGTCTCTGCCTTTCCATTATAGCTCTCTCCTACCATGTTCTTTGGTTGGTTGTCATCAAAGCAACCAACATGAATTTGACACAACTCCGGGAGGCAGTGGAAGATAGGAGGGCCTGGCGTGCTCTGGTCCATGGGGTCATGCAGAGTCGGACACAACTAAATGACTAAACAACAACAACCATGTTCTTATCCACTGTTGTCAGAACAACACTGCTTTTCTTTCTAAGCAAACTAATACTTTAGGCTCAAAAGCTTCAGCTTTGTAAATTTAAAACTTGAGGGTTATTGTGGGTTTTTCGGGCTCTTTGGCCGTGTTCTGAAGGTTGTTCTTCCTAACATTTCGCCAGTCTCTGTGGCCAGCATCTTCAGAGGACAGCACTCTGCGCTCTGGTGTAGTTGGCTTGGGAGTGGAGTATTTATGGCTGTGAGATGGGCTTTTGTCTTTTTTCGTAGATGGGTGATTAGTGTGTCTTGTTGTGGGTGTATTGTTATGATAAGAAGGAGAGATTATCTGACACTGTGGTTGATGGGTGTCATTAGCTGGTCTTTTGCGTGTAGTGATCCCTGGTCCTTGTGGATGGGTAGAGTTCGTTGACCTTTTGCACACTGTATTTTTGAGAGCTGGGAGCCAAGTTTTGTTGAGTTTCAAACTTTCCTTTTTTTTGTTGAAGTTCTGCTGGTGCTTGTGGATTTCAATGGCTTCCCTGTGCAGTCTGACGTAATGATTTCTGGTGTTGTTCTGAGCTTTAAAACCTGAGCTTGGAAAAATTCTTCTTTTGGATGACAACTTCTAGAACAACCAGACATGCCTGTCAGAGGATTCTGGGTAATACAAGCTTAAAAAGGTAATTCTCCAAGCTCAGCAGGACTACAGTATGCTTCCACCAATGCTGTAGTCCAGTGGTTCCCAACCTTGGGTCCCCAGATGTTCTGGGGACCCAAAAGCCTTCACCACTAGCTGTGCTAGTGAACATAAAAAGAACATAAAAAGGGGGAACAGTAGAGACAGAGGTTTGGAGAGGAGCTGCATTAAGTCAGATCCAAACCCTTCTCCACCTAGACACACAGTCATTGTGCCAGCACTAGATGGGGACAGGATTAGGGTATTCTAAACCTAATTACTATCCTGAGTAATTTCTGATATCCCTAGGCCAGGAGGAATTTGGTTTCAGCCCAGACTCAACTGGCATAATACCAGCTCAGTCAGCTGTCGTCCATCTGAACTGATTAGAATTGCACCACAGGTTAATTCATTTTTGAGGTCTGTCGTTGATGGAAGGAATTCAGATCAAAAGCTGACTCCATGTTTGCACACTGAAAATTTTAGGTTCTACCCTTGCTATCTCTGGTGAGAAGAACCCCCCCAAGTGGAACCAGACACATAAAGGACTAGACACGTAAAGAGCAGAATCTTACCCACTTAGGTGACTGTTTGAGAGCAACCTTCTAAATGTTTTCCCACCACTCCCTGGCACTCCTTTGCAGAATCAGTAACACACTGGTTGTAAAATTGAGTGGGTGACCAGTTGTGCAAAGGAGGGCAAAGGAGAAGATTGCTAAAGTGAATGCCATGCATAGCTTTAGAAGAGGTAGACATGTTAGTCTGTGCTAGAACACTAGGCACAAACAAAATAAAAAAATAAAGAAAGAAAGAAGATAAAAATGTTGTGGCACCTTAAAGACTAACTGCTGCATTTTAATTTGAGCTTTTGTGGACAAGTCTGGGGAAGTTTAATTAACCAATTAACCTTTCTTCTTAGGGAAACTCTTTGTCATGTTCTTGCTTTATTGGGCTCCTCAGGATCCTCTAGTGTCAGCGCTTTCAGGTAGTCGGGAAGGTAGGGAACTAAGGAGGAGCTACCTTTTAAAATGGTATGGCAGGTGTACATGGCAGAGTCTGATTTTTTGCCCATTCCGTTCAGGGAACATCTGAGTCCTCCATCTTGGCCCTCCTCCTCCCACTGACTGCCCCCAGCTCTTCTTCCTCCCTTATATTAACCTACTGGGACATTCCCTTTCTCTTCTTCCTGCATCTCCCTCTTCAGTATCCTGACTCCAGTGAAGACTTCAGGTTAATATCCTGGAGAAGAGATTCAGTCTATGTCCACCAGATATCCTTGACAGAGAGCTGTGGGGGGGCAGAGATATGTGGATGAAGGCCCTCCTTGAGTACCTAGACTCACACACTAACATCTTATTTATTGATGGCTGATGCCATCCACCTTTTACTCTGCCAAATATAAAGAAGAGGTTGGACAACTGGACCATCACCAGACTAGAGAGTGGAAATAGGAAGAGCTGCTGCTCCACAAACATTCTTACCTCCAAATTATTCAAAAGCCAAGGAGATAGCTCCACATCAGTAAAGCCTAGAAATGGGGACAGATTGCTTTTTCCGACGAACATGGCCGATTTGTTAAATATTTGTCGATCCGTATTTGTGGGTTCCAGAGACCCTCACGAATATGAAGGAATGAATATTTACCCATTTTTATTTGTCCTTCGTATTAAAAAAAAAACCAACCATTCTGCCTACCAGCAGAAAGGCAGCCACTACCCCCCACTACCCCCCACTCCTTCCTTTCCCTACCTTAGACTCCATGCCACGCCACGCCACCCCCACCCTCTTACCTTGCATGGCTGCCGAGGTCTTCTGTCCTCGGAGCCATGCATGTAAAAATGGACACTGTCTGCCCTTTGCAAAGATGGCAGCTGCAGCTTCATTTAGGGTAGGGAAACTACCCTAAATGCCTTAATCCAGGTTGCCCTTTGCAAAGATGGCAGCTGCAGCTAAACCTACCCTAAATGAAGCCACAGCCACACCACCGTTGCAAAGGGCAGCCAGTCTCCCTTTTTACACGCCTGGCTGCGAAGGTCTGATGGAGACCTCGGCGGCAGCTATTAAGGTAAGGGAGTGGGGTGGGGGCTAAGGTAGGGAAAGCAAGGGGGTGTGGGGGTAGGCTGTTGGAATGGCTGGCTGTGAGGGGGTGGCTGCCTATTGGCTTCTGATCAGCTGATCGGCAGCCAGTAGGCAGAATGGGCTTCTGTGCCGTGTGGTAAGCTCTCGTGGGGGAACCCAATTTGTGGGTGAATAACTCGGATGTCCGATATCCAGTCTTTACCAAAGTTGGCAGGCGTGTTGGGGAAAGACATAGGAAGCTCCCTTGTGATTCTGGAGTCTCTAAATACCTGGGGGGAGCTTTCCCGGGGGGTCCTCTTTGTGACTATATTACTTGTGGTTCCGTGATCCTATGTTCACCAAACTTTCAGGAGCTGTAGAAATCTATCTGAGGAAGCTTCCATGCTAATTTGGTGTCTCTAGGTAGTTGGGGGGGCAGTAATATAGCTGTTTAAAGTGCAGATGAATTGACAGAGCGAATCATCAATTCATCAAAGAATACTCATATACTGTATCTGTATTCGTTGATCCATTAACCTTGATGAATAACTGATCAAAATGAATCACCATTTTTTTATTTGTCCCCATCATTAGTGAAGCCCCATTGAGCATCATTTTGATTACACTCATGCTTGGAATTTCAGAGATGAAATATTTTGTCATCATACATTTCAGGAAAATAGGAGTATTCCCTCATCTTTCCCCTGTGTATCCTTAATGGGCATTTCATTTTTATTGTTGATAGAATCAATGGAAAGGTTAGCTGTTGAACTACCAAATATCACAGTTGCTTCTCTCTTGGTTAGAAGAGCCTGTTTGGCTTCCTAAACAATAAGGGAATGGGTATCTGAGTGTGAAGAACAAAAGAATGATCTATGTCTTAAGATTTGCTTGGAATGAATGGCACAGAATTGAAATTTCTGAGATTCTTTCAAAAGGAGAAATTGTTAACTATTTTATCATAACAGATGCAGCAAACAAAAGAAGCAGGAAGTTGTGGCAGCCTCTGGCTGATCTACATCTCAGCACAGCTGAATGCTGTTGCGTAAATTGGTTGTTAGACTTTGTTGAAGAAGCCAGGCAGCAAGAAGGAACCGAAATTACAGCATTGCTGAAGGGCCCTTTCGTTTGCAATCAGCCAAGATTGTGCAGTTTTCCATATTCTCTGCTGATAATGCAAATGTACCCTTTTGAAGCAAACTGGCTCATGTGTAACACATCTTGAAAGCAGGAAAACGACAAGGGAAGAAAGATTCAAATAAATAATCACCACCTTTCAGATATGTCCTTAGGAAGAAACATGTTGTCGCTACCCTGGTCAAACCATCCACAAGGATGTAGTCCTTGCTAGGGATGGGGAACGTGTGGCTTTCTGGATGTTGCTGAACTACCACTCTCATCATGTCTCATCACTAGCTAGGCTTTTTAAGTGCAATGGAAACTGCAGGCCAACCACATCTGGAGAGCTATGCAGTGGTCAGCTCAGCTGTAAATAGTAAGGTTAGTTCAGAAAACTGCTGGATAGCTTAGTGGTTTAGCTGTCTGGATATGGAGCCAGAGGTTGCGAGTTCGATTCCCCACTGTGCCTTTTTGACAAGGATGGATTCGATGATCCATAGGGTCCCTTCCAGCAATACAGTTCTAAGATGATGATGATGAAACTGTGAAAATCAGAATATGTTCCTCCTCAGTGAAGCTATATCCATTCAAGCCAAATGCTTACTAAAGTTCATCTTAGAATCGATTAGGTTAGGCATTCTTCAGTTTCGAAAGATTATGGTAACATGCTCTGTATGAAGGACTTGGAACAGCATCTAGTGTGGCTGAGAAGGGCAATTTGAGAGTGACAATCCTTTCCACACTGAAGACAAATACAGTCTGTCACCTGTCCAGCTCCCTGATTTTGCTGCTTTCATGACTGCCTCTTTGCCTTGGCCTGCTGGACAAGGGTCTCTTCAAATTGGGAGAGGCCTTGATGCAACGCCTGCCTCCAGACTGAATGCTCAGATGTCAGGGTTTCCCATCTGTTGAGGTCCATTCCTAAGGCCTTCAGGTCCCGCTTGCAGATATCCTTGTAATGCAGCTGTAATCTCCCTCTGGGGCGATGTCCCTGCACTAATTCTCCATATAGGAGATCTTTTGGAATCCAACAATCAGCCATTCTCACACCATGCCCAAACCAATGTAGACGTCACTGTTTCAGTAATGTATACATACTACAAATTCCAGCTCGTTCTAGGACTACTCTATTTGGAACTTTATCTTGCCTGGTGATACCAAAAATGCATCAGAGACAATGCATATGGAAGGTGTTCAGCTTCCTCTCCTGCCGTGCACAAAGAATCAATAGGGGCTGATAATATCAGCTATTGATAAAGCCAGTTACCTAACAGGGGTTGCATAAAATGTCATACAGAGAGAAGTAGCAGCTGACAGTGAAAGACTCAAAGACTCTCAAATGTGTATCCATTCTTCAGCTACCATTGTCTTCATGGCTTTCCAGGAGAGATCCTCAGAATCACAAATGCTTTGTTTTTACTAATGTGAGGAACACAGATCACCCACCGTCATCCTTCTCTCCATCATTTGTCACCTCCATTCATCCCATGCATGTAAAATGGCCTCATATTGATGTTCCAGTAGCTTGCCTGCCCCACATTCTCCCTTCCTTTTCCTTGCCTAGCTACTGCTGCAGCCGTGGGCCTTCCCTTCCTTGCCCAGAAAGCCCCACCACATTTCTTTCTGTCATCAAGAACTCCTTGTGCTGCACAACCTCTGAAGCAACCCCCAGTCAGGGCTTGTCCCATCTCAAGTAGTGCCTGGGTGGAGGATGTTACATATAACTCTCTCCCCTTAGTACTCAAAAGGGATTGTGGAAAGTGTTGAGGTCTACCTTTACCACAGGCCAATGGCCTCCTACTCAAACCAGTACTTAAGCTTCTCAGAGACAAGAGAGGTTTAAAAAACCCACAAAAACCTACCATAAACTGAAAGAAGCCATCGTTTCTTATTGTGTTTCCAACTTTCACTTGAGAAAATATGAGTTCCTTACCCCCAAATGGTAAATGAACCAGAACATCTGGGGTGAGAAGTCCAAGGATAATAATAAGTACCCAGGCTAGACAGTTCTGTCAGGTGCTTATGCTTTGATGTCTCATTCTGCTATCCTTTTAAGTCTTGTTTCATTATTTGCTCCTTAGTGAGATTCCAATGAGCAAATAAAAAATTATGTTATTATTGGCCAATTAATGAAATGTAAAGCTCAAGAAAGTTAGCAGCACCTACACAAACAGGTGCACCTACCACTAAGGTGTGAAAAAGTATACCAAGATGCCTTGCTCCAATGAGCCTCAGTGTAGACCTAGATCCTGGGAGGAGCTATGCAACTCCTAATTCGAGGAGTTGCCTCTTGCTGTTCTTCAGGGCTCTCTACTGTTTTACTACTCATTAGAGATGGAGGTATCCGTATTTGTATACAAATAGTAATAATAATAATAATAATAATAATAATAATAATAATAATAATAATAATAATAATAATAATAATAATAATAATAATAATAATAATAATAATAATAATAATAAAAAATTTATTGTCATTGTAAGTATATACACAGTATACCCATACAACGAAATTCACAGACACCCAGAGACCAGACACATGCACACACATAAAATTCCCCAAACACTCCCCACCCACTAAAAAATCCCCCACTAAAAATACAAACATCTACACCGCAGGCCCAGTAACACAGTCCAACTAATTATTCACTACTGGTGGTCTTTAAGCTCATTATTAATTGCAATTATAGCTCTGAGATAAAAACTGTTGAGAAAAAGTGTGGTCCGAGTCTTAATTGTTCTATATCTTCTGCCAGATGGTAACAGTTCAAAAAAGTTATAAGCAGGATGAGGGTCCAGCCCCCTGGGACCAGACTGTCCACTCACTGTTCCATTGCTGCCACGGGCTCCGCACACCCCTCCTATCACTCTGGAGCTCGCAGTCCACTAGCCACTCTTTGACCTGGCAGAGAGGCTCGTCATCCCGCCTCCTGCCAGGAGTGGCTAATCCACCATGAGCTCTGGAGTGATAGGAAGGGAGCGCAGAGCCCGCAGCACCAGCAGAATTATGAGTAGACAGTCTGGCCCCAGGGGACAGACCCTTGTTATCTCCACCTGTGGGGGATATTTGTATCCATATATGAATATGAATACCCCCACCTCTGCTCATGATGTTTGCTTTACTGTTTTGTTCCTGACACTTTGTATCTCTTTTCCACAGTGCATTCAAAACTTTTGTCAAATTTCACAGGCCTGTTTGCCAGTGGGCTTCCTACATATGTTTCCAAACAGTTATAGCAAAAAAACAAGGGTAGCCAATGATGAAGGGTCATTCTGTGCAACAGTCAATCATCAATGCCAGATTTATCGACAAGCTAAGAAACCTACAGTTTAGAGTCCCATATCATGAAAGGTATCTAAATGTAAATAATCTCCCAGTATTTTATACATTTCAAGTTCTACATAATACTCATCTTTTTTTCTTTTTTCTTTTTTCTTTCTTTCTTTCTTTCTTTTTTTCTTTTTTTTTGGTAATGCTATGGGGAGCCTTCAGTGGAGCATCACATGGCTTAAAGGACTATGCATGTCTTAAACCACCTCTGCTGATCATTAAAGAAGGGACACAGAGACTTGACTGGAGTGGATTTTTGAATTCGGAGTTTGGGGACATTAAAGTTAAAAATGCCAAAGGTAGGGTTGGCTTTCCAAGATGCAGGGAGGTTGTAAGTTTTAAAATGACAACAAGAGGCCACTGCAAGCATGAATCAAGAGATATGCCTATTAAATATAACTAACAATTGTACTGAAGTCACAGTTAGGCAACTTCACAATGTATAAGTGGTTAACAAACTCAAGGTTACTTTTTCAACATTGTTGTTGCTTGTAAAAGGCAATTATCATCTGTCTGACCAAGATACACTTTGAAATATCTCTAAGGAACAAATATTTGTGCTAATCACCAGTGTCCTAAACCTTTAGAAATTGAGTGGGGTATTTGGATCAGGCTTGGCCATTATCAGCCATGGGCAACATGGAAGAAACCTCCTTGAAAAATGGGAAAGCATTATGAGTACACCTTGCCATCCCCTGGGCAACGGCATGCAGCCAGCAAATCCTTCACTCCCAGAAGCATTGCACTGGAACAGCACCAATTCTATCTACTCCATGGACTCCTAGTCCCTGGATGACAGCTGAAGTAAAGGTTTCTGAACACATCTCAAGTTCTGACCACTTCTGATCAAAAATAGTCTGATTGTCTTGACATTTGGGCTGGTTTTTAATTTTGCCTATGTTTCCTATGTGTCCATGATTCTGAATTATGCTGTCCTCTGATATGAATAATGAAAGAATCATCTGCTGTCTTTTTAAGCCACTTAACAATATTGGGAACTTTAAAGCAGAAGGGAAATTTAAGGGTGCAAACTCTGCTTTGGTTCATTTCCAGCAATCACATATGCTGGAAACAAACCAAAATGGAGCAATCCTATTCACCCCCACCAAAACAAACAAACAAACAAACAAACAAACAAACAAACAAACCCAAACAAACAGTAGCCAGACAGGGACCCAGTAAGATACCGGATGAAATGCTCTGGGGATGGGCTGGTTCAGTCTATCAATTACATCATTCAATCGCCAGCAAAAGGAGTGAACCAGCCCATCCCTGTAGTGGCCCAAGCAGTGGGACAAATGCTCATCTGATCACACCCAAAGTTTTCCTTTTGCTGCAGGTTTACATCTATAAGGTGGACAGTCTTCTCAGGATTGTAGGAATTCTGTTCCTTAAAAAGTAGCAGCCCAGGCTACTAGCAGATCCAGAAAGATGCCTATGCAGACAAGTCTTATTATCAAAGAAACCCGTTCTCATGTCATTTAAATATACTCATCCATAAGGTCATGAGATCATGAGCATGACACTGACAAAGTATTCATTAGGTTTAGCCTTTCGCAAATGTCTAAAGTTCATGATCTGATCTATAATAGTATTTTCATTACTTTGATGGTATTTTTCCCTGGCAATCTTACACTTTCTTGCAGACCATCCTACATAGTTCAGCACAATGGGAATAGAAAGATATGCTGCCTCTTTGGCAGGCATAGCTTAATTGCACTTTCTATGTCCATCAGATCTGGCTTTCTTTGCAGGGGCTCATAAACACTCCCAAGTGCACAGAGCATTTCAGAAATTAAAATTACATTTCTTTTGGCACAAAATCCATTTAGTTTATCATAAACTATAAAGCATCGTTATCTCTAAGAAGTCGTATAAGCATCAAATATAAAATGGGGAGGGGGTCTTTGGGATTTTCAGTTGGCCGCCTGCTTTCATGTTCTGCGTACGTGGGCTGCAGTTGGTTGTTCTCAAAACACAAATTGCTGCAGAGTCTGTAAACTTCACATCAATAGGGAAATTTAAATGGCCGGTTTATGGAGATAAGATAGACCCTGGATGCAATTTGTTGAGAGCTTACCTTTCATTAGTCCATGAGCAGGGAAGTTCATTATCTTCTAGTGCACAGATGGTTCATGCACACACACACCAAATACATAGTAAGGTCACTGCTTCTGTTCTGATACCCCGATTCACTAACCAGAGTTAAAATTAAAAGGAAACTTTTCACTGCTCATGTGTCAGCGAAACTGCTGATCAAAAGCCATTGTGTAATTTATGGCATTTGAAGAATGGGACTCGTTCTGCAAAAATTAAAGTCCATCTTGCTGGTAGCGCTAGCATAAAAACATCTTATTAAGGGTTCAAATAAAAATGAGCAGAAATAAGGGGAAATCTTGCTAGCTTCCAAGATGTTCAGTTTGATGTGCATGAAAGGTTTTCTCCAAATTGGCATTTTGGCAAACTTAGGGCCAAAGTAGACATGGCACTTCTTTAATTTCAGCCCCATGTTAGATACTGTATATTATACAGAACTGAAGTGACCCCATCTGTATTGCTTTACCAGTTCAATATCTGTAACAATATTGGTTCCATTTATCAATCATATTTTGGCATGACAAGGATATGACACATGAACCAAGAAACTAAAGGAAGAAATGAAATATTTAAACATTGTAGTGAATGAAAGTGGACTAGCATGGGACATTTTCAGTCAGACAACTACAAAATATTTTATTCTGGAAAAGACAAACTTGAAAGAAAAATTGTAGTGATTCTAATTCTGAGGCAAGGTGTACGTAGCAGGGGCAGTTACAGGCTATAATTAGAGATAGGCACAAACCAGAAAAATTGTGGTTTGTGGTGGTTCATGGCTACCCATGAACCATGAACTTTCTGAACTTTTTAAAACAATGAACCATGAGCTGGTTCATTTTTTTTAAAAAAAAATCATGCTAAACCTCCCACCCTCTCTGATACCCACCCCTTCTGCCCTGTTACCTCTCTACCTAGTCCTGCTGCCTTCTCCTCCATCATAATTCCAGCTGCAAATGTGCGATCCAGCACTGCACAGTGCTGGATCAGGGCCACATAGTGCTGGATTGCCCATTTGCAGCCCCACAGCTTGCCCCCCCCCTTTCCCACTGCCCTCATCACCTCCTTACCTGGTCCTTCCTCCTCCTACTACTCCATCGTTGTTCCAGCTTCAGATGGGCAATCCAGCACCACACAGCCCTGATCCAGCACTGCACGACCATGCAGCTTACAGGAAATATTGGTCCCAGCTGATTTCTCTGATCAACTGACACCACATCATGTGCAGAGATAGCAGGCCCAGCTCACAAACACCAGGCCACTGTCTTTGCCCACACAGTACCCACACCTGTCAGTTGATAGATGGGCACACACAGAGAGATAGCAAGTCGAGCTCCTGAAAGGGAAGTTGGGCCACTGTCTCTGAAGCACATTAAAAACTAACTGACCTTTCATGGACAACTCCACTTCATCAGACATAGGAGATATGATTTTTATCCTTGTTCCTACAAGTGTCTCAGAGTGAGTTACTGAGACTTTAAGTGCCAGTTAATGAGAAAGGGGTGGCCTCTGAGGAACTCATAGCTATTGTGCTCTGTGGGTTTCTGTACTTCTACTGTGTAGCAAAGGAATTTAACCAGAAATTCAGAACTCTGCAACAAACCTTCCACGTCACAAACACAAAAGTAAGACAACTCACTGAACAAGCACCATTGGATCCCAAGTTAACCAACCACCATGGCTCCATCATATGAAATTGTAAGATTTGCAGTTCAGTGGCATTCACAGAACTCTGTACACTACTGGAGTTCATAGGAATACACTAGGGCTCACTAGCATGGTATTGATGATGTTACCAGTCACTTTGTGGTGTAGATGCTCTCACCAAGTCCACCCACGTTGTATCATCCAGTAGTTTTACAGATTGCCACACAAAGAGCTGTTTTGAAGAATTTGCTCCTTGCTTTACACTTAATTGGGTTGTAAAAAGGGGGGATTTGGTCTGCTAACTGCTCCATGCCCCCCCAATCCTCTTTTCCTTAATGGACATGGAATCTTGATGCCTCCCAATGGGCTTTGCCACTATCCATGACAGGCTAACCACTGGTTTAGGATCCTGAGTCTGGTAGGTAGAAAGAATGTTAAGCCCACTGTATCAGGTCATGTTCTTCAACTGGATGGATTCCAGGACCGGGTCCCTTAATCAAGTGAGTACAGGATCAGGAGCCCTCATTGTATATTCAGGATCTGGTTTTTCGTCCAGATAAAGGGGGTCAGTCAAGATAGGTGTCCATAGGTCATGGTAGAGCTACAGGGGTATTGTGAATGAGGCCAGCAGCCATAACCCCTTTGACCATGAGACCTATTTTCTGAAAGGGATGTAAAGTTATAGCATTATCCAGTAGATGGTTATTCAGATTTAAAGCTTTATCAGTTTCTTACCCCAAGGAAAGTGATGAAGGAAGCCTTGCTTAGGGCAGAAATGTCTGCCAAGGAATGTTTTCATATTGTGCCCTGCCATTTTGCTCCAGTCACACAATACAGTAATGGGGTGAAAGGATGGCTGGTGATGTCCAGAGGTTGGAAAGGTAACTGTTTTTGTAACAGAGCTCCCAGAATATGACTAACATGGAATTGCTTGGAGTTGTACTACAAAGAAGTAACATTTTCAAGCTTCACAACTGTTCACCACCGTTCAAGCTTCACCACCACTCCTACTCTAAGAACTACATGCCTACTAAACGCCAATCCTCCCTCCCTCAGTCACAACTCTACCTCTTAAAATGGATGGAACCCCATGATAGTTTAGCCCTGGGTCATGCAGAGAACTGGAATTCACTTGAACTCTACTAACTGGAGTTGGCATAATTCACCAAAGTAAATTTTTTAAAAATTGTTTTCACACCAACACAGACATTTGTAAGTGTGGAGAAGTCAATGTACTCTGCCTCACAACATGTGCTATAGAAGACTTGATGCTAGCTGCCCCACATGCCCTCGATCTTGCTCAATATAGGGCAAAAATTACCTGACATATTTATTAATTGTACTGTAGTCCTTCAGACTCAAAAAAAGAAAGATCTGTTGCTCTGGAGAGTAATAGGTAGAGTAGCATTGCAAGCTATCTCACTATCTGCAAATGGATTTCCTGTAATAAATATCCTTTCCTTCATTTAACACAGTTCTGAACCTTGGGTCCCCAAATGTTCTTGACTACAACTCCAAGAAATCCTGACCAGCACAGCTAGTGATGAAGGCTTCTGGGAGTTTTAATCCAAGAACATCTGGGAACCCAAGGTCAGGAACCTCTGATTTAACACAACCCGAGCAACTTATTCCAGGCACCAGGTTCCTTGCATAGCCAACCATCATTGGCATGATTCCATTGTTTCTGTGACTTCAAAACAATTGTGTTTAAAGCAGGACTGCGCATGAAAGAATGCCATAGTGCTGTGAAATGGTGAAAGATCCCTGGCAAGAAAGTGTATTTTTAATTTGGCTTCACTGAGTTCTGGTAAACTGTGATAGTCCTTGAAACAGAACTGTTTGATCGAAAGTGGCCAGACTCTCTCATTGAGATACTAAGCATCCCATTCAATGCCTGTCTCTTCAGGCATTGATTGTTTGGGCCTTAAAGAGGAGTTTCAAGTAAAAGTTAAAAGGCATACTCTAGATTTCTGCCACTAACATACTGAGCCAGTAAAAGCTACTGACCATCCCAACCCATCAACATTTCTCTTATTGTGGGAAGGATTCCACAAAAATACCTTTAGAATGTTCTTCAGAGTTAGAGAATTTTATTTTTAAAATAGAAAAAATTGAAAAGGTCAAGAGCATTCTTGTGCTGAATCAGAAGATTTGAAATAAATGCCTGTAGCCTAGTTAATGGATTGTTTTGTGGTTTTTCCTCAAATAATCATTTACTTGCAAGATGAGGATATGGTAGCCAGGCAGGGAGAGAAAGTGAGATGTACATTGCTGTTACAGGATTAAATGCACAGAAACCATCCAGCATCTACTAGAGAAAACATATATTTATCTCCTAAAATATGTTTCTGGTAGTGACTGATTTTATTGAAGATCCCCACTTTAAGGGAGCTTCCTACACACTCAGGCATTTGTCCTACAGTGAGTGTAACAAGCAAAATTGTAAATAATACCTTCATAAACATTTTAGTGTACAATATTTTAAGCAGCAAGATGCTGAGAATCTCAACAATATGGCAAATGATAGCTTTCCAAGTGATTTCAGATGGAAATAATTTAAGACATTGATACAAGTCTCAGTAATATCCAGTTTCCTAACAGCACAGGTTGAGTATGGGTGATAATGTATAATTTCTTGGATAAATACTGTCTTAGCCAAATTATACAGCAGACAAAAGAGAAATGTATTCACAGTATGGTACATTACACTTTTTATTATGAAGCCATCAACTATAACATACTGGGTTAAAACAGAAAGCTAAAAGTATTATTGTGTCAAATTCTATTCCTTATTGCTCTGGGAGGAGACCAAAGACAGACCAGCAATTGCTGATCAAGTGTTCCTATTTTAATACATTTTGTGGGCTGGCCTATTTTGTGGCATTTTCTGCAATTCTGTGGGTTTTTCAACCCACAAAAAGATCTTAAGCCTTGATACAATTTCTCCTTTCATAGCATCTTTTGCTCTTTGCTTCTACAACCTGTATCGTTTTTCTTATGACGCCAACATCTGTAAAGAAACAAAACTATTGAAATTTGCATCATGTATGATCTTCCCATTTCGTGTGGCAAATGCCTGGCTTCTAAACTCTCATTTCAAAATTGCTCTCCTCGCTCATCTGCTCTTTTCTAGATCATATTCTTCTTCGATATGCAGTGGTGCCTCGCTAGACGATGATAATCCGTTCCGCTGAAATCGCTGTTTAGTGAAATCATTGTCTATCGAAAAGCATTTCCCCGTTGAAATGCATTGAAACCTATTTAATGCATTCCAATGGGGAAGAATAGTTGTTGTCTAGCAAAGATCGGCCATAGGAAAGCCACTTTGCGAACCGTCGATCAGCTGTTTAAATCACTGTCTTGCAAAGCTTAGGTCCCGAAAACACTTGTTTTGCGAGCGCAGAGGAAGCTGTCAAAATCGTCATCTAGCGAAAATCGGTTTGCGAAGCAGGGACCAAACATTGTCCAGCGAAATTCCCCCATAGGTATCACTGTTTTGTGAATCGCTATAGCGATCGCAAAAAGTCAATATCTAGTGAAAAAATGGTCATGAAGGGTAACTGTCTAGCGAGGCACTGCTGTGGTTGCTTTCCTGATCAGTGTAACTGCTAATTAATTTTGCAAAATGTAACTGTGCTTTCTAGTAAGTTCAAGGCTAGGTTAGATATGATAGAAAAGGTATAGTTATTATAGGGAAAGAGGAGGAGGATTGACATCTATTCCTTTCCTGAGCCCTCCATAACAGGATTGATAGAACTGACCTTGTGTTGGGGCATCATAATATTTTGCACTTTCTTTTCTACTCTCTGTAAAATGGGCTGATGATGGTACCAATCTTTATATCAATCAAAACGGGCTGTTATTCCTCTGAATAGACACTGTATTAAGAGTCTGTACCAACCATTCTTCACTGGAAAAGATAATAATGCTGGGAAAGGTGGAAGGCAGCAGGTGAAGAGGAAGACAAAATTATGAGATGATGACTCCCTAAAGGATGCCACAGTCTTAAAGTTGTTGAGGACAGGACATTTTGGAGATCACTCATTCATAGGATCACCCTAAGTTGAAGGCAACTTGATGACATGTAATAACAACAATTGACCAGATGACTTACCATATTTTTCCGTGTATAACACGGATTAGAGAAAAAGTATTTTGTCTAAAATTTTTAGATTAAAAATTGAGTGTTGTCTTATATATGGAAGTAAGGAGGAAGTGAGGAGTGCCTTCCCCCTCCACTTTTTTCCAAAGAAAGAAATTTTGGGTTAGCAAAGTGGGGGGTCTTATACATGGGGGCATCTTATACATGAGAAAATACAGTAGTTTGAACCCTGATTCAGCAATTCATCATTAAAAGATGGGCAAGCCATTTGATTCAGCTGAAGCCCCATCATCTCTCCCTTGCCCAAAGAATAACAAACCAAAAGAATAACAAAGCAAGGAGCTTTTTTAAAAAAAGAAGAAGAGTCATAATCCTTCAGTCAAGCATTAATTGATTGGAGAGCCCTATGACTGCAACTGTCAGTCCCTCTTTCATTTCTTATTGGAGTTATTTTCAGCCCATATGCAGCCTTCAGTAGGTCTGGCTGGGAGGGTGACTGTCAATCAATCAATCAATTGTTTCTTCCCTGCCTCTGATTTTGAAGAGAGCCATACTCTTTGTTCAAGTATCTGTTTTCTCTTTCTTTTCACTTTGCTGGGAGTTAGTATACAGGTACGCAGTTAGAGTCAGTTATCAAATGATGTTGCAGTGAGAATTTAGTCTTCATGGGTCTGCTCCAAACAGGCTGTGAGTCTGTTGAGGTCTGTTCCTGTAAGCAGTCGTGTTTTTTTGTTTTGTTTTGTTTTTTTGTACAGTATGCTGCTTTTGATATGTTCAACTGTAAGTAAATAAAAACTATTCTTTTTCTTACCAATCCTCAGAGTGAGTTATTGAGATTGTAAGTACCAGTTGATGAGACAATAAAGAGTGGTCTGGTGTGAGGAGACTTTAAGCTAATTCTGCTTTGTAAGACCCTCCACTTTTGCTGCACAGCTAGATGCTTTTTAAACCAAAAATCATAACTGCAGTACTTCCTAACCCCCACTCCTCCAATATTTTCATAAACTTTAAAAATACGCTATTTTTGGTTGTTGTTGTTTAGTCGTTAAGTTGTGTCCGACTCTTTGTGACCCCATGGACCAGAGCATGCCAGGCCTATTTTTGGAGTACCTCCTTTTCCAAAGCTCAAATTGTCAGAGAGACAATCTGACAGGGTCCCGCTTCTGGTCAGTTTGAGGAAATCCCATTTCACTCAAGGTGCATTAGAACTGGTCTGAAAGAAAGCAGTTTAGCTCAGGGACTTTTGAATTCAGCCACATACAGTACAATTTTCCAATGAATATAACACAACCAGATCAGGCAGCCCAGTCTTATAGCCAGTGTATAACTAAATGAAAAACTGCACCCTATCATATGTGAATGGGTAAATTAAGCCAAAATAATAAATTATTTCCAATTTGAGTTAGACGTTCTTACATTCTGTCATCTTAACTGGATTCTAGCTTTTCTGACTGCTAATTAAAAAATGAAGTTAGGAATCATGCTGAGCACCAAATTGGTTCTTAATAGAATGGAGAGAAAATATTAGTGACTTGAGAGTTTTTAAAAGAGAGGGCACTATTTCAGCTTTGACTACGGAATGGCCGTTCAATATGTTATTTTAGCTTATTATTTGCTCGGTATTGTCTCCGTGACTTGATATAAGCTGAACTTACAAATCTTAGGTTTTAAAAATATTTCATTTCGAAAGCTGAAATACATAGTTCCCTTAAATATTTACTCTGCCGTATAAAAAGTCTACTTTAATAACAATACCAGTGCAAGGTTTCCATTGCCTGATATGTCGTTTTCATTTGGTTGGCAAATATACTTATAAATTGGAAAGGTCTGGAAGGAATCCTGCAAGTGGCCCAAGAAAAATGTTTATGCAACTTGGTACTGTACTAAGGTGAAGCAAAGCAAATAAATGGTGTAAAATTAAGTCACAGATGGGGAAATTTACAGATGGAAAGAAGGAAAAAGAATAAAAAGGGAATAATCCCTTGTTGGAAAGAAAGGGCTATTTACTTTGAAAGGTTGCCTCAACATCACAAAGAGAAGTTGTTAACTCTTTCCCACCTTTCAGAAAAGTGCTATTGTGGGATTACTTTTCACAGTGATTTCCGAGCTTCTGGCAATGCTATCCTATGAGGCATATCACAGGGCAAGCACCTGAAATTGAAACTGTACCACTATATCTCTGGAGGTGACGTTCAAGATGCTCTATAATATGACACTAGTGGAAACTTAAGTCAGAGGACATCTTGTAACACTTCTCTGATGATATAATTGGTTGATTGTGATCACTGACAGCAAGGGATGTGACATTCCTTCTTTCTTTGCATGATGCGCCATTATGTTGCTTCCAATGTAAGGTGCTGTCATTAACAGCCCTGCTCAGATCCTGCAAACTAAGACCCATGACTTCCTTTATAGACCAAATCATTCTCCTGTTAGTTATTTAGTCACTCCATCTGTCCGTCCGTTCGTTTATTCAAATGTATATACCATTCCCAAGTACCTTCAGCTTTTCCTAATATTATCATTTTTCCAATAAGTCTTGTCTTCTTTGATTCATCCAAAGTATAATTTTTCCAATGAGTCTTCTCTGAGATATCTAAAATATGATAGCCTCTGCTGAGTCATTTTTCTTTTTAGTTAGAGTTCAGGCTTGATTTGATAATATTTTGCCTTTTAATAGAGTTACAATTTGGAACACACTATATCTAAAACACACCTACTTGCCTTTTCAGAGGTCTATGGTAACCTTCAGGATCATCGTCAAGGCCACACATCAATGGATGAAATTTTTCTTTCGTTATCCAATTCTCCATATATAGTATACAGGAATATTACAGTGTTAATGTTTTTGACCTTGATCTCTTTACTGTTAAATATCTTTTTTGGTTCCTTCATGGATGCTCTTCCAAGCCTCAATCTCTTTGATTTCTTGGTTGCTGTCTCAATTTCAGTTAATGTATGAACCAAAGTATAGAGAATCTGTAACAATTTGATTCCATCATTGTCTTTACTAAGGTCATACAATTCCTCTGTAGTTGGTTACCTTTATCTTCTTAATGTTCAGGTGAAATCCCACTTTTGCTCTTTCTTCTTCAACTTTCATCAGAACTTGTTTCAAAACATTACTATTTTCTGTCAAGAATATCAAACCATCTCCATATTTTACTTCTGTTTTTCCCCTCCAATTTTCACACCAATTTTCACACCTTCTTTGTATGAAACTCATCCAGCTTTCAATACAGTATGTACTGCATACAAACTGAACAGGTGGGGAGACCGTCTCCAGTCTTTTTAGACTGACATTTGGTGCCTAGCTTGGCTGTTGTGTTGTTTTAATCTGTAATTGATTGACTGATTTGATTTGATTTGATTTCATATATATACCACCACATTAATGAACATACACTATTCTATGTGATTTACAGAATAAAACATGAAACACTCCAACTGCGCACCCCAGCTCCACTCTCATATATCAACACAGTCAATATGGCCATTTACCAACTTGAATACAGGGCCTGCCCAGACTGGCATATAGATCGATATGTCAACTGCTGTCGGCAGAGTTTGGTTTGAACCAAATGACAGCATCCACATATGTTTCTACTTAGATCAATCCATCCTGCCCCCTTAAGAGCTATTGTGCACCTTTCTGGTACAGGACTAGGGTATATATGTACTCTTTTTTTGGTATGACTCAATGCGATCCTAATTAGCTTACTGTGTAGTGTGTGCGGATGGTTAGTTCACACACAAATGGAGTTGTGGCTGGTGTTATCTGAAGTAATAATCCTATGATGTAATAAGTCGGTTGTGAAATTAAAAGGGAGGTTGTAGAAACCTTTTCCACCATGTTAGGCATCTTTTAAAAAAAATACTTCCCTAACTGGCACAGCACAATTTTAATACCACACTAAGCGTATGCCTTGCTGTTTCGATATGCCACTTGCTTTATTTAACCAAAAAGAGAGAGGAAAGCCTCTGCAGCTATCTACCATGTTTCCCCAAAAATAAGAGAGGGTCTTATATTATTTTTTGCTCCCAAAAATGCATTAGGGCTTATTTTCAGGGGATGTTTTATTTTACAGTCATGCCATCTCCTTCTGCTTGCTGCACAATGCTGCACAGTGGTGGAGGACGAGGTTTCACTTGACTGGGGCTTATTTTGGGGGTAGGACTTATATTACAAGCATCCTGAAAAATCATACTAGGGCTTATTTTCAGGTTAGGTCTTGTTTTCAGGGAAACAGGGTAAATCACTCGTTCCTCACATGTAAACTGGGTAAGCCTTGCCCTTGAGTAAACCAGCAACCAAAAGACTTGTGTGGACAGGAGAATAAACATTTCCAATATGAACAGAAGGATTGCCCAAGCAAGAGGCAAAATATAGCACACTGAAGAGAAGGGCCTTTTAAATGCAAAACAGACTTCTCCAAATCCCATGTGGACAGGCCCTCAGTTTAAAAAAGAAAAAGAAAAAGACCTAAATTTAAAAAATAATATTAAGATACATTCTTAGATGCTGCTTTCTATAGTTGTGTCTTAACTAATTCCCTAAATTGGGAGGGACGCAGCCTGGCACACCTTGGTTGGAAGCTTTTTTCATAGAATAGGGGCCACCAACGAGAAGGCCTAGTTCCTCATTGTCACCTTTTTGGCCTCCCTCAGTATGGCTACTTTTAACAATGTGGATTGGGAGCTGTAGGTAGTAGGTAGTTATAAGGTGATGTGGGTAGTTATAAGGTTTGCTTTTTAAAAGGAGGCATCATTTTGAGACTCTGCCATTTATCTGTCTGTCTACCTGCCTGCCTGCCTAAGCTTCTGAGGTCTTACAGAGAAAAGGACTTAAGTACATTCACCTGCTGAAAACCTCTTTGATATGTTCAGAACACAATGAAAAAATAAATTAAAAATTAAAAATTGGCTCACTAACTCATAACAATAGCAGATATACATGGCAAAATGTTTTATTATCTTGCCAGCAGGATAATGAGCAAAACACTTGGCTATCTCAGTTATTTGTCATACCTTAACATATACTGATATAGCATTTGTACATGTCTTCTCCTATTTTAGCCTTGTTGCTCTGTTGTTTTACTTGTATACCTCAGTTGCTATGGCCATTGGCTTTTATGACATGATAAATCTAAATCTAATCTTGCTAAAAAGTTCCTTCTCAGGAACTGTCTAAATGATGCTACAATACTTTTTGTTCTGTTGTTTGTTTGTTTTTTATCCTTGATGTTATAGACTATGGCAAGTACCCTCCTAGGATATGTTGCCCATTTCTTTTGTTCCCTCTAAGTCTCTAGAAGGCAAATGTACATGGATGTTTCTTTGGTAGAGAATTTAAATGAGAGTAGAATGCTGCGGAAATGCTATGATATCCCTACACATGAACCTGCTTATACTTTGCTTCCATCTCATGTTAATGCCTAAGGCAAGGGCTAACACTGAGTGGCTTGCTTTCAGCAATTTAAACTTCTTGCACTTACTGTAATATTTTCTGGTATTTTGCAAAAAAATCCTTGAAAGGTACAGAAGGCACATACATATGTATATACAGTACATCCTTTTTACAGTAACTTTGGTGATCACACTAAGAAGGTGATTACATTGCTTTGGAAAAAAAGTATTTACCGTAAATGGGGTTTAGTGTGTTTTCAATTACTGTAAAAATGGGTGAATATGTGACACATGCGTAAGAGCAGTTTAATTTGACAGGGAATCATGTTTATTTTTTTTGAATGGCAGCACGTTTTTTATTCACCAGAGCTCCATTTATTTTAATGTGGATCTGGAATCAATTCATTTAAATTTATTCCCCCTATGTTGACATCTCTGTCTGCGTTAATTTTTAAGTAGCCCTCCCACTGGCTGACTCTCACAACCATTTGCCACTGTGGTTCTTGTGTTAGAATTGGGTTGATGGGGTGGGGGAGAACCTCGGCTGCCAAGCAGCCTGCAGGAGGCCCCAGCCACTGCCACGCCCAAGTGTTCTTCTAGTCCTGGGGTGGGTGGGTGGGTGGATGAATAAGGCAAGATCAACCCAAGGAAGCATCTCTTCAACAAGCTGGTGCACAAACCTTGGAACCAGCAGCTGAAAGGCAGGCAAAATGCTGCCACCACCGCCTCTTTCTTCCCCCCTCCAGACAGCCAGTTTCAATCCATGTCTCCTCTGCCCCAGCTGTGTGTGCATGTGTTTTGCTTGTGTGTTTGTGGCATGTGTCAGCTGCCCATTGCCAGAGGCATCACTGGGCTTGCGAAGGCTTTTCTAGTGCTGGCTTCATCATCTTCTTGGAACTGCAGAGCTGGAAGGGACCCTATGGATCATTGAGTCCAGCCCCCTGTCAAGGAGGCACAGTGGGGAATCAAACTCCCAACCTCTGACTCCACAGCCAAATGCCTAAGTCACTGAGCTCTCCAGCAGTTTTCAGCTGTTTCCTATTGCACTTTCCTCCTCTGGGCACACACACCTGGGGTATACACCCATGCATGCATGCCTCTCATCCATGCATGCCTCTCTGAATTTATTCTTGGGGAGAGAAAGAGAGCATGCATCTGGAGAGGGCGCCCCTTCTTCAAAATCACTGGCTTAAATGTTTGTTTGAAAGAAACGCCAACTATAATTCAAATACCACATGACTGCCATGTGACTCACTTTCATTTACATCTACACATATTCCGTACTATTTCTTTAATGTAAACAGGCCATAAGACTCAGCAACAAGCAATATTTTGGACACAGGGACATTTTTTAAAACCATTATAGTGAATTGAAAATTATGCAGTAGGGCAGTACATCCTGCCCAGTCACTCCTGATCCAGCTAGCAGCATCCCAGTAAATCACAGAATTGTCATCCATAGTTTGTTTATTGACCAGGCCTGGCAATTTGACTTCGGTCTCTCACAAAATGTGGCTTGTTATTAGTAGATTTATTTGGCCAAACCAGAGTGCTAGGTTTGGATACATGACAAATAAATCATGTTCAGGAGGCCTATGGTTTATAAAGCTACTCCTGCTTGCAACAAAAGTGATTGGCACCATGCACTAGTTCAGAGAAGCCATATTTAAAAATTTTTAAAGAATTCTGGCTTGTTGTTGCAATCAAATGCAGCTTTTTCAATCAAAATTATTAATCCACTTCTTCAAATTGAGCTACTTTTTCTTGCTATTATCTCGAGTCCCCATTCATAGTACAAATTCACCCGTGGATGGTGGAAGGCACATAATATTGCCCCCTCTGAGGTTTTCCACTGTTGCCTGTGAATTTTAACTGCAGTTGGTATAGTAGCTAGGATGAGGATATTTGGGCAAAAAGAATACATCAATGTGAGTTGTCCTTTGGTGTGACATATTGGGTGGGGTTGGCCTTCAGTATGTAATTAAGACCCATTAACCTCACAAAAAGCCTCCTCCTTCCAGAATTGGAATCAGTTACAACTGAGGTGGGTCAACACAACTGTGTCTTCTGTTTTATTCCACATGGGTGTGTAGATATGGTGAGTACCTGCATGTCAAAATTTCCCACTCCATCACCAGGATGGTGCCCAACATGTTCCGTAATGTGCAACCCTTAACCTACACAAATTACAAGGCAGCTTACAAAATCAACGGCCAGAATCCTGCTTATTTCAACTGTGCACATAATTGTATTTCCATGTTATTTACATAAGTTGGCTTTCAGGACCCACTCAAAGAAGGGGATATTTTGATTCATTTGAATGGAGCAATCTCTAGCTCAGGCCACTGTGAGCTGGAAATCACATGGAGTGCAATATCTGCAGAGGTGCTACATGTGCAGATGCCAAACAGATTCAGTTCTCCATGTTGATATAATTGGTTGATTGCTCGTGTTGGGAGCAGCTCTAGGGAATTTATTTATTTATTTATTTGATTTGATTTATATCCCGCCCATCTGGTCTGGTCGACCACTGGTGATCCGTCCTCATCCTAGATCATCAATATAGTTATTGGGCTTGGAAGTCTTCATGTTTATGTTTTGTTTTTCAGTCAGACTCATGAACATTTCTAAATGGTTCTCATCTCAGTCACCACCTGCTACATCGACATAATCAAAGGAAGGCCTCCTTGGACACTTATATTTGTGCACTATTACCAGCATGTGTAAACCGCAGAAGCCTGTGCTGCAGGGTCAGAAAACCAAGCAGTCGTAAGATCGAATCCACGTGACGGAGTGAGCTCCCATCGCTTGTCCCAGCTCCCGCCAACCTAGCGGTTCGAAAGCATGCAAATGCAAGTAGATAAATAGGGACCACCTCGGTGGGAAGGTAACAGCGTTCCGTGTCTAAGTCGCACTGGCCATGTGACCACGGACGATTGTCTTCAGACAGAACGCTGGCTCTATGGCTTGGAAACGGGGATGAGCACCGCCCCCTAGAGTCGAACACGACTGGACAAAAATTGTCAAGGGGAACCTTTACCTTTACCTTTTTACCAGCATGTGTAAGTGTGCTCATGAATGTTTTCATTAGTTGCTTGGTTTTAGCTCTTCATTGATAACAGTTACCTGGAAATAATACCGGAGTGAAATTGATCGTATTCAGTACGTATATGATTTTTTTTTTGCTTTGGCTTTATTGTTCACATATAAATCTCCAGTGCAAGATCATTATAAAATGGATTTTTGACACTTAAAGTTTAAGAGGTTTAGAAAAATTGTTGTTCTGAAGCCCTGACTTGTAAGAGGTTTCTGAGAATTCAGACAGAACAAATTATACTTTACGACAATCCACAGCTATCAACAGGGCAATTATTGTTTCAAAAAAAAGGTAAAAGAATCTGCACACTAGCTTGATGTCCCAAGAATTATTATGTCCCCTTTTCAGATTCCTTGATAATGTTAATACTACATTTCAGTTATTTTTCCATTATATTGTGTCATAACAGAATGCTTAATGCAATGACCTTGTTTGCATCTTTGAAGAGAAATTAGCACATAGTGGGGTGAGGGCAAAGAGAAAGATTTCACATGCCCAATTTATCCAGATAATAGCCGCATTTATGATTCAGTATATTTAGTTAGCTTTATCATGCTGACTTCTCTGCTATATTATGTGACATTTGTCTTACCAGGTCCTCACATAGTACTACAAGTGTCAGCAAATAGATTTCTAGTGCTCTGGTGTTGATTTCATAAGTATATCATATACTTTCCAGAGAAAGCCAAATCAGATCCCAAGAAAAAAAATTGGAAGAACCAAAAGTATATTGAGAAATCTGGGGCTTTTAGGATCTTCCAGCACTATTACTTATTGCAGCAAAATATAGCTTTTGAGTCAGCTAAACCCATTACTTAGCTTGTTACGAGAATTCTGTTCCTTCTATATGGCCATGGCCACACAAGCCAAATGTTGCCTTCCTATTTATTTATTTATTTATTTATTTATTTATTTATTTATTTATTTATTTATTTATTTATTTATTTATTTATTTATTTGTTTGTTTGTTTGTTTGTTTGTTTGTTTGTTTGTTTGTTTATTTATTTATTTGTTTATTTATTTATTTATTTATTTATTTATTTATTTATTTATTTATTTATTTATTTATTTATTTATTTATTTATTTTAATCCTATCCTCCATTGAGTTCGTATCATAAATTTCCAGTCCCATGGCCATTAGCAAATCATTTACCCAGTGAGTGTACTAACTGCAGATCATTTCTAGTCCAGCCATAGGCTTCTGCTTGTGGATTTAAAAAAATGTTGCATTGCTGCATGAATGAATGGTGTATCACAGCTTTTTTAAAAAATTACTGTTGCTGTGCATGTCCTTTTAAACTTTTAATTTTTAAAATTCTTCCTCAATGTTTGTCTCAATGTATTGGGTAATTTCTGTCAAACAATGTCTAGGCACTTAATGAATTTGAAGGAAATGACTCAGTACCCCAAAACCACCTTGGGGCACACATCCTGGAATAAATACCACATGACTGCAAAGCACAACAGGAACACGATTAAAAGCTGTGCAAGTACAGAGGGACATTTTGTTGGTGTGTGATCATGGCTTCAGTTACCATATAGCCCTGAGGTGTACTGAAGGACATTGTCCTCTCACAAATCTTGAAATAAGCATCAGATGCCAGCTTTGTTAGGGTTCACGTATGGAGTGGCATAACATTGTCCTTTTTCCTCCAGCTATAAAATTGTTTTGCACTCTCACACCACTGGTTAAGATGTCTGTGTGTGACTTTAAGAATTGTACTGAAACCTTCAAGTTTTGAAGTGCGTGACCTGCCATCTCACTTTTATTTTCATGTATGATCATTTTATTTTTCATAAATATTTGACTACATATAGATAAAACACATTACATTTTATAAAGGACGCCTGGTCATAGGAAGAATTTATGATAGCTGTATCTCTGAATCAGTCCCTAAATGATGGGAAACCCTGCAGATATTGTATTGCTATTTTTTAAATCATCTCAAATCTTCCACAAAAATGAAACCAGATTAAAAGTGAGAAGCTATTATATGTCACTGAATGAAAATGCATTACCTAGCATATTTCTTCGAAACAAGGCTGTTTCATTACATTAACGTATCAGATCACCATCATGTTATTAAGCTATAATATTCATCATCTCCACAGGGAACAATTTAGTTGTTAATGAGCAAAAATTTGAAGGATTCAGAAATATTTCTCATCCCTCTAGCTGGACTTTTACAAATTGAGTAGGTACAATACAGATTAAACTAGAACAATTGTGGTTCCCCTTACTGCAATATTCAACACAACTATCACAGCACTACTACTGCCCCACCCACCCGTGCATGAACGCACAGGTTCCCCCGTCCACCCGCACACAGGTGCTGCCCCGCCAACCTACGGACGTGCATGTGGGAGCTCCGGCCACCCACACACATGCACATGGATGCCCCACCCACCCAAGCGCACATACACGTGTGCCCCATCCCCCCACCCACGGACCCTGCCCCCCACAGACCCCGTGGTTCGGAAAGGGTTGGGGACCACTGCTGTAGACCATTCTAGAGTACTGTCATGAGTGTTCTACAGGCACAATATTGTACAGTAATATTGGGCCATCTTCTGGCGTTTTGAATCATGGGTACAGAAGCACAATATCCCACATTCATAAACTATACTCTTTTTCTGACAGTGAATTCATTTACATTGGTTCTGGCACTGTGATTGTTAGAACTGAAGAAATGTATGTCCAGGAGTTCTGGTGTTTGTGATAGCACAGCAGCTATGTGTGTGTGTGTGTAGTTGCACCCTAAGAGTTGTTCTATTATCCAGGACTCAGTTGTCCTGTCAACTCTGATGGGCACAATCATTTGTTCAAATAAACCTTGGATTACACTTTGAATCACAGCCACCCTCCAATTAGGAACTGAGCACTATTTTGACTGGTCTTACCAATCCTAGATAAGACCATTAGAAAAACTAGGAGTTTGTTAATCAGGTCTTCATGTAGAATCCACAGATATACAAGGGGAAAGCCTATGGACATATGGATTGGCCTATGGAATGGACTGGCATAAATATAGAGTGGAATGGAAGAAATCTTCGGTTTGTTCCATAACAAACTGACTATTTCTTGTTGGAAACTAGGCCAAAGGATTTCACTCAGACTATATGGTTTTGCATTACAAAATGAGCCAAAGAACGATCTGTGGTTGCTGTGACAACAAGACCTTGACCAAGCTGAAGGACAGAATAGTAAGGAGAAGCTACAAAGGTGGATCTCTTCAGTGACTCCATGTGCAAAGTGTTATAACAACTGCGAAAGGGATAAGTCCTGATAAGACAATCCAACTGCATTATTTCTCTCAGGACATGGGGTTAATTTACTTTCAGGGAATAAACACATAAAGAAAAAATAAAACCTAACAATACAGAACGGAATTTTCATGACGGCCACAGAGAAGCCAATTTAAGGCAGGAAATGTAGCGGAGAGTCAGAGAGACAAAAAGCAATCACTCAATTTCTTTATGGCCCCTGAAATGATGAACATACAATCATTAATAAATTGGTATATGTTTAAATTTTTTCCCCGATATGGATTAGATTAATTTGCATTTTATTTTGACCATGTGTCAAAAAGATACTTCTTTGTCCCTCTTCATATCTGGAAAAAATCCAAACAAAATTGGGATAGTATTGATAAGTGATAAAGGCTTGTTGCTATAATATAGCAAATTCATTGCAATGATGCAAGACAACAATTTAAAGCTTAGAGGCATTGTTTCTATGAATCAGCTCTGATGATCCTGGTGCATCATTCAACTCAACTCTCATGTTTCTGAGTTTGCTAAAGTATGCCATGATGCTTCAGGGATCAAACTGCCAAGATCAAAGCCTAGCTTTGTGAAACACCATCAGGTTTTATGAATATTCTTCTGGACATTAACATCACAAATGCAGAAGCTTACAGCTGGGCTTAGACCAAGATGTGAAGGACACAGCAATGACATTCATATGTCAAAGTATCTCAGCTGCACAGCTGTGACTGGGCAGAGCATGAAACTCTATTTTTTAAAAAAGAGCTCACTGTATTACTCCTTGGCTTATAGTAGCAGTTTATCACCATAGTTGTGCTGTGTATCATTGTCAAAGCTATGGTTTTCCCAGTAGCAATATATGGAAGTGAGAGCTGGACCATAAAGAAGTCTGACCACCAAAGAATTGATGCTTTTGAATTGTGGTGCTGGAGGAGACTCTTGAGAGTCCCCTGGACTGCAAAGAGAACAAACCTATCCATTTTGAAGGAAATCATCCCTAAGTGCTCACTGAAAGGACAGATCCTGAAGCTGAGGCTCCAATATGTTGGCCGTCTCATGAGAAGAGAAGACTCCCTGGAAAAGACCCTGATGTTGGCAAAGTGTGAGGGCAAGAGGAGAAGGCGATGACAGAGATGGTTGGACAGTGTCATCGAAGCTACCAACATGAATTTGACCCAACTCCGGGAGGCAGTAGAAGACATGAGGGCCTGGCGTGCTCTGATCCATGGGGGTCACGAAGAGTCGGACATGAATTAACAACTAAACAACAAATCATTGTCATGTACAATGGTCCTCACTAGCAGCCATAAATTGTGAGCAAATGGTTTATGGTGCCATCTAGAGATCAATTTTGATATTGCACCCCTTGTGACTTAGAATTGATATGAGAATGGCATAAAACTTGAAAAGTTCTCATTAACACGATTCTAAAAATACCGTTAACTGCCTTTTGAAAGCAACACCTGAAAGTAATTAGAAATGTTATTTGTTGCATCAAAAAGTACATAACTGCTTCATTGGCTGATATCTTGTTCCATAAATTACTCTGTCTAAGGCTGATGTCTTCATCAGTCATGGCAATTTTTCTGAAATAAATCACTTCCCATTTCCCTCTTCCTGAAGCTCCTGCAGCTCCTGTGGAATTGCTTTCACTGTTGAAAAGCCATTGAGAGCCAGAGGACAGGAAAGGGAAATATTTAAATATAGAAAACCACTGCTGGTGGGATGACTTCAGGGTGACGCAGAAGTCTTTCTTGATTTTCCTGCAACAGTCTAATATGACTAGTCCCTTAGAGCACTGGTTCTTAACCTTTGTTACTCAGATGTTCTTGGACTGCAACTCCCAGAAGCCTTCACCATCAGCTCTGCTGGCTGAGGTTTCTGGGAGTTGCAGTTCAAAAACACCTGAGTAACAAAGATTAAGAACCACTGCCTCAGAGTATGGAAGTAAACAAAATCATGTAAGAATTTTAAGAAGGGTAGTCATATTAGTCTCTTGCAGCAAAAATGACAAAGGTGCCATCATACTTTATTATTTTCAAGTGATAAGGCAGACTACACAGCACATTCATACATACATGTACCTGATTTATTGTTGATTATATCACCTTTTTCCTCACAATCCAAACAATGTATTGCTTGTCTTGGTACGTTCAGTGACAAAACCTATGACTTCACATGCTTCTTTTCCCCCTCTTAAAAGCATATTTTATTTTTGTTTCATTTTGTTCTGGGAGGGTAGAGTATAGCACTATGGTGCTTTCCATTACATTTGTTTTGTTGTTATGTGCTGTCAAGTTGGAACCGACTTACAGTGACCCTAACAGAGCTTTCAAGGTAAGTGAGACAATTACAGAGTGGGTTTACCAGTTCCACCCTTACACACACCCAGTGAATTTCCATGGCTGAGCACGGATTCAAACCATTCAAACCCAGACCTCCTGTGCCCCAATCTATTACTTTATCCACTACATACCTTTCATTATATGTCCCATGCAAAACCAGCACCAGCACCAAAAAAAAAAAGAAACTCATCTTTGGTAAAACAAAGTGGCTTAGAGAGGACGTCTGTCTTACAACAATTTGGATATACAAAAGTTGCTTCAGTGGGAAAGGGTTTCAAAATGCCATCAACATGTCTACGGCCAAAAATTCAAGCCCAAAGCCTTCGATTTGCATTTAGTTAAATATGGGGAATACACAGAAATATAGCTCCAGACAGGAAGCTCCTTCAGGGGATAGCTTTTATATATTCAAAAGGATTTTTAAAGAGGATTTCCAGATTTTCTAGGAGAGAAGCAACATTCAGGGAAGGTTGCTTTTAAAAGCAGAGTTTAGCCATAAATCCCAATAAGTCCCACGCTTCTTTGTGAAGAATAAAGATGAACTAGGAGAAAGGGAGGGGGGAATTTCCCTGACTGGAAGAGCTCGTACTTTGCAAAGCACAACTCACAAGATGTGTCTCATTTATACAGGAATTCCAGAGATGGTAACAGCTTTTTCTTTTCTTTTTCTTGCTGCCTGGGCTGTTCTGAGAAATGAAGTCTTGAAAGAGCAGGTCTTTCATAAGGTGTTACAGAGTTTTGAATTTCTGGTAAAATTCCCTTATGTTGTGCAGTAGAAAGAAGTACAGAGACTCACAAGAGAATTGCTACAAGTTTCCCAGATATTCTACCCATTTCTCGTTAACTGGCATTTAAGGTCTGAATAACTCACTCTAAAACATCTGTAGGCGGAAAAAATAAAAACATTTAATCACTTAACAGTTGTGAACAGATCAGCAGCATGCAAAACAACCAAACTTAAGGAACATCTTTTCGGTTCAAAGGCAGAAAGGAATTATTGGTTAGTATGGATAGACTGATAGTCTAGAAAGGTCCCTCCCAGCCACACAAACCACAGACAGCATGTGAGGCTGTAAAAACTCCAACATGAGGGAGAAGAGAATGCTCCATACTCAAGTACTCAAAGAACAAAATGAAATGGAACTAAGACATATTGTTGAACTTCACCCCCACATCCACACAGTAAAGTGGGGTGGGAGTTCCAACAAAAGCTACAGTGGGGTCTTGACTTAAGAACGGCTCGAGTTAAGAACATTTTGACTTAAGAACCACTCTCATGGGAAAATATTGACTTGACTTACATACTTAGATTTGAGTTAAGAACTGAAAAAAACCACGTGGGAGGCAGGGAAAGTGCAAAATTGGAACTTTCAGTTAACTGTTGGCCAGTGAAAAGGATGCCTGTCTGCTTCCTCACTCCTCCCAGCGTTTAGAGAGTGGATTGGGAGTCTTCAGACTGCCTGGACTGTATTTTCCCTGCCTTCCCTGAACCTTTCTTGACCTAAGAAAAAAGAAACAAAATATCCCCCTCTAGTGGTCGAAGGCAGAATAGCAGCTTCCCGTTAGTTTCTATGGACGAAAAGAGCAGATACGGATCAAATGGTTCTCAATGCATTCCTATGGGAAATGCAGATTTGACCTGAGAACTTTTTGACTTGAGAACCGCCTTCCAATACGGATTAAGTTCTCAAGTCAAGACGCCACTGTACTTAGTTCTAGATTGATCCAAACATAACTCTATATAGATGGAAGAGCCATAGAGGGAAAATCAGCTTTTCCCATATGTGGTTATTCCCAGTCTAGGAAAATACAGACCAAGTTATGGACATGTGTAAATAACACCCTAGGCTAGCTATTACTTAACCCCAGTCCTTAGTTATCTTCTTGGCTTCTTCTTGCAAATCTCTGAGAGTCTTTGCCGTTTTTCTTAGCTTAGCGTGGCCACTGCTAAGAACAGAAATATGCCTGAGAAGTAGGTGCTGACCGCTTAATGGCTGCTGCCGCCACTTTGACACAGTTTTCCTAATCTTTCCAAAGAAGAATTCTTAACTCTTCAAAAAATAGGTCAGTTTATAGTGAAGAAAAGTGGCCGACTTTTCCCGCTTGCATTTTCTACATTAAATCTCGGGAATAAGATTGCTAGTTAAAATGAAGTGTAAAAGTACATTTACTTTTTAATTTTAAAAAGCACACTTTTTGAAATTCCTCGACATCATTAGAGACCTCTACGAAACATAGGATAAAATGTACAGCCCTACCTAAAAACCTTTAAAAAAACAAACAACAAATGCCATTTTATTATAGTCTCAGAACAAAGATAACCATTGTCCTGATTTAAATCTCAGTGAATGCAGTGAAACATTTAGTTTTTATTAAGGAAATTCATATAGAGGTTTCCCTATGAAGTACTGGCTAACAATAGATTGTCCTGGACAGCTGAAATATCACCCTGCTGGTTTCTGAATGTTGCTGGGGTGTTTTTTGTTTGTTTGTTTGTTTGTTTGTTTGTTTGTTTTGTTTTTAAGTTCAGGCTTGTATTTATTTATCTTTGTGCCAAGACTATTCTGTTTGTCTTACAGAGAGAGCAGAAGGACATTGTGGGCAGTCGATTGAACATATAGCATCAGAGCATAAGTTGGTGAATAAAACCCTAATATTCTTATAGAAGAAATAGTGACTAAACTGGCATTTGGGCTCATTGCAAAGTTTGGCTTTTGTTGGGTTCCCATTAGTAGTGGTGAGGTTTTTTTTAACTAAAGGTTTGTCTACAAGCAAGGATAAATGGAGCATCATAATCATAATGTATTTAGTTAGATATTTAACATATTTTTATCCAACCTTTCTTCTAAAAACAGATCCAAAGTGGCTTACATCACTAAAAAGTCATTTAAATAAAAAAAATTGTATTTAAAAATTAAAGAAATATATTAAAATGGTAAATAAAATCAATATTGAAAACACATGTAAAAGCAACAAGGCACAACAATTAATTTTTGGACTGCCTTCTAGAGCAGTGGTCCCCAACCTTTTTGTCACCACGGACCAGTTGGGGGAAGTCGGGGTCCATGTGCATGAAGGGGTGGGGGGCACTCGTGCAGGCTTGCACACACTCACATGCATGTGTGAAGGGGTGGGGGCACTCGTGGCGCATGCACATGCACAAAGGCACGGGGTGCTCACAGGGTACATGCGCACACTCACACACATGTGCGAAGGGACTGTGTGGGAGGACTGCGTGCAGGGAGGAGACCTGCCTCTGCGGCCGAGTCTAGCCCAGGCCACAGACTGGCACTGGGCTGCGGACTGAGGGTTGGGGACCCCGTTCTAGAGAGTCCTATAGCTGGAAATGGACCAATGCAAGACTTCAGCTGTCAAGAGTCCTTTGGCCAGCTTTGGATTCAACTGTAGGCGGGTTCTCAACCATACCTTTAAAACAAATCACCGGGGAGGGAATACCCTCATTGCCGCCTCCTATATCACTTCTGTAAAAAAGGTTTTCAGTTTCTAAAGTTTTAAATAAGTGATTAGGTGCATCTGAGCTGCTCTAACAGAGTCTTTTTTTAAAAAAAATAATTTGCCAATATCTTGCGGTGGCTCTCTTTTTAAGCCACTTCACAATATGGCAAATTGAACTGGTGGCAGAAGGAGCTGGACCAAATAGGGTTCCTTGAAGTCTGGTGTGCCATTTGAATGTGAGGATCGTACCAAATGGCATATCAGATCTTTACCCAACCCCAGGTGACCTTACTTAACCAGCACCAGCCTTCTACAAAAGATCTCTTGTGAACAAGCCCTAACTTTCTAGGAAGTTGGTTTAGGATTGCAGTCTCAATCCCACTGAATTCAAAGGGACTGACCTGAATCAATGTGCTTAATAAGATATTTTAGCCCCCCAGAGACATATTTTGTTGCAAAATCTCTATAGAACTAGACACCTATGTCATTGTTACCCACGGTGGTGTAAGCATTGTTCTCAAATTTAAGCCACTTCCCATGTTCCGAGTTCCTGACAAATCTATGGACCTTGTCATTCGGGAAATTCTTGTCCCAGCCTAAGTGACATATTAGGACAGAAAAGATGCCTATCTCAATTTTTTTAGCAAACTGTGATGCAGCAAAGCCTATGTACATGCTGTAGATGCCAGCAGATTAGTTCCATTTGAGGGTGGAAGGCAGTGAGTTTCACTGGAGTCAGAAAATACCTTATAAGGCAGGGAACCTATGATTTGTGTTTATCTTGTCTGGCCTTTATTTTACTTTTACAGTATCTTGTGTGTTTCTGCTTTCTGTCTGAATGTGATAGTTTGATTCTGAACATGCAATACGTATTTTGACACTGACATTGTTATTCCCTGTGGTAAATATGGGCTTTATTGATGTCAGAAAATGCCCCATGATACACAGACTGCATTTTTTCAGCTTAGAGCATATGGGGTAAGATTGCACTGCTAACCCTGTAGCCAATTATGAAACCATGTCTTATCAAAATGGCCCCACTGCTAAGCAAAAGTGTCTCTCCTACGGTATTGTGTCATTCTTTAATGCCTGCCATCTGGCAGTTAATTATAATCTTGAGGCTATTCTTCTCTTCATATTATCTTTTAAGTGAAAAAGAGAGAGAAATGACAGACCTTCTGCAATAACATTTAAATAAGACAATTTCCAAAAGCTAGGTGATTTATGAAAACGTAGGATGTCGGTTTTCAAGGAGAAATGCTAGATTTGGTTTTGGATTCACACAAAGGTAATAAACTCTCATTGATGTTTCAAAGGAGTTTATGAGCATAAGCAACGATAAGGTTGATGATGACTAGGAAAAGCACGGAGAAAGGTTTCCTTTGCTGCACAGAAATTAAAATGCATTATCTTCTCTTCATTGCACTGATGCACCTGACAGCTACATTTGACACCTGCTCAGCGGTGCTTCTGATTCCTTTTGTTAATCCTATAGAAATCAGCAACCTTCTCCTGTCCTCCTTCCCTCCACAGGAGGCAATGAGAGCAATTTAAGGTGAATGGAATGCAATTTTCAGTATTTTGTATAATACTTTCGGGAAAGTAATTTAACTGATGAGTTTTGTTCTAACCACAAAAGTCTGAACACATGATATGTGTGTACAGCTGAAGTTCCTTTCTCTGGATTTCAATTAATGAGATTAAATCAGAGAGTTCTAATACAGCAGTCAGCATATTTGGGGGGAAGTGAGCACTTGCGCAATTTTCTTTCAAAGCGAAACACTGTCGCAGCTAGGATAATGCTACATCTATATAAAAAGCATTTAGATTTCTCCCAAACTGGAGGCATCCATCAATCATACCCTATTGGCTTTGCACAGCCAAAGTCTAAAACTCAAAAAAAAAAAAAGTTAAGTAGATGAATCAACCGTGAGTCATTACTCATCATACCAACTTTTAGGTTTTATGACAGCATTAATTATCTGTTCAGAAGAGAGGCACAAATAATGCAATGCCTCCCCCAAAATGAAGGAGGTCACTTAGTTCTTGGGAGTGTCAAATTCTGGAGTACAGAAAGCAATTTTTACTCAAATCTGTGTGACAGCACATTGTTGCAAATAAACATGGTTTGTTAGTGAGTCATAAACCACAGCTAGAAACCATATTTTCACATAGGATCTCTTCCCTAGTGGTGATCATATGGCAGTATGATACTTCTAAACCTAGAATCATGGCATGTATCTGCCTTATTTTATGAACTGAAAGGGGGACACGAGGTGTCTTCTAGAAAATCCAATAAATCAGAGGGATTTGACTAACAAGACTGACATGTAGGTCCTAGATCGAATCAAGCTTGAGGCAAAAAAGTTGAGACTGAGACAGTACTAATTTGGACTCATCATGAGAAGCAGGATTCTCTGTAAAAGACAATGATGCTGAGAAAAGTTGAAGACAATAGGAACAGAGAAAGCAAATATACGAACATAAGAAGAGCTGTGCTGGATCAGGCCAAAGGCCCATCTAGTCCAGCTTCCTGTATTTCACAGTGGCCCCACCAGATGCCTCTGGGAGCACACGGGACAACTAGATACCTGTCTCCTGATACCCCTACCCTGCATCTAGCATTTTGAGGTTCCTTCCTTCTAAGCCTGGAGATTGTACATCCCTATCATGGCTTGTAACCTGCAATGGGACTTTTCCTCCAGGAATCTCTCCAATCCCTTTTTAAAGGAACCTAGGCCAGATGCCATCACCACATCCTGTGGCAAGGAGTTCCACAGACTAACAACATGCTGGGTAGAGAAATACAGTATTTTCTTTTGTCTCTTCTCACTCTCCCAACACTCATTTTGAGTGGATGTCTCCTGATTCTGGTATTGCATGAGAGGAAAAAGACCTTCCCTCTATCCACTTTATCCATCCCCTGCATAATTTTATACATCTCAATCATGTCCCCCCTCAGGTGTCTTTTCTCTAGGCTAAAGAGCCCCAAACACTGTAGCCTTTTCTCATAAGGGCGATGCCACAGCCCAGTAATCATTTTAGTCACTCTCTTCTGCACCTTTTCTAGTTCCACTATATATATATAATTTTTTTGAGCTATGGCGACTGTAAAAGACAATGACACAAAAAACTTGGTTTTTCACTAAGAAAACATTTTTGCAAATTCTCTAACTTTTTGGGTATGCGTATATATGGCACCTCCAACAATTGGAGAGACTTGGCTTCATTCTGTGTGCCTGGTGTAAAAAATCCTGAGAAAAGATGCAAGATGCTATTATTGGACTATCATATGCATAAGCATCTTTGACAAATTCAGTCTGCCAACATATTTCAATCTCAGCGGGAAGGGAGACTAAATGGAAAACCTCTGCCTTGCACATTGGGAGATATTCATAAAGGGAGGATAGCATGAAGGAAGACAAACTCCTTGCAGGCCCAGGAGTTTGCATCAGCAAAAGCGGCAAGAAACCAATTGGGCTTAATCTTCTATTTTATTTATTTATTTATTTATTTATTTATTTATTTATTTATTTATTTATTTATTTATTTATTTATTTGATTTATATCCTGTTCATCTGGTAAATCTATACCACTCTGAGCGGCTAACAGGAACATATATACAATTATAATAAAATAAATTAAAAATCAATTAACAGAAAATGACAAAAATCATAAATAATTGCAAATAATAAATAGATAAAGAAGAGAAAAATAAATTAAGTTAGATTAGGTGCTGGCAGGAGGGAAGGCCTTGACATAGAGCCATGTTTTTAGTTGAGTTTTGAATGTACCCAGCGTAGGGGCCACGCGAATCTCAGGAGGGAGATTGTTCCAAAGGCGAGGAGCCACCGCCGAGAAGGCCCGGTTTCGTGTCTTCTCCCTCCGGGCCTCCCTCGGCGTCAGGCTCCTCAGCCTCACCTCCTGGGTCACGCGGGTGGTCCGGGTAGAACTTGGTGGGTGAAGGCGTTCCACCAAGTATCGAGGTCCCAAACCGTTTAGGGCCTTATAAGTGAGCATTAAAACTTTGAAGTCAATACGGAAACGAATGGGCAGCCAATGCAGTCTAGCCAGGATAGGAGAAATGTGGTGGAATTTTCTCCCTCCGGTAAGGAGTCTGGCTGCTGCATTCTGCACCATCTGGAGTTTCCGTATCAGCCTCAAAGGTAGCCCCACGTAGAGCGCGTTGCAGTGATCTAATCTTGAGATTACGAGCGCGTGTACTAAGGTGGTGAGCACCCCCGAGTCTCTATAATGAATTTGTCTATGTGAATATAGTCCTGGCCACAGAGCCAGCGTTTGTCTGTAGACAGTTTCTGTGGCCAGCACAACTAGACATGGCTGTTACCTTCCCACCGTGGTGGTACCTATTTATCTACTTGCATTTTTACATGCTTTTGAACTGCTAGGTTGGCGAGGAGCTAAGACAAAACGATGAGCGCTAACTCTGCTTGTGGATTCAATCTTACGGCTGCTGGTCTTCCGACCTTGCAGCACAGAGGCTTCTGCGGTTTAACCCACAGTGCCACCATGTTCCTTTTGAATTAGATACATCCCCCATTTTTCTTCTTCTAATCTTTGTCCTGAAAATAAACAACTGCTCTTCCTCTAGCAAATGAACGACTGACTCTCAAATTTGCCCAAACCTATCAGCGCAAATAGTTTTGTTAAAATTTGTCTTTACTAATGAAATTCATAGGTACCAGCTGCCAAGACATCCTTCAATAAAGTGTGCAAGTTGTTATCAGTAGAGAAATGTGCCACCTTGCTTGCACAGGTGAGTACGTGCCTCTGGGGAGCAACAGAGGCAGAGACCAGCAGGTAAGGCTTCCCCATGTATTCCTTCTTTTGTTTATCTTGTGCTATTGCTTTGTATTGCATAAGCTGGTGCTCTCAGGCTTTCCTTTATTTCCTCTCATACTCTTTTTCCTCAGTCTCTGTCTCCATCACAGACACAGTGGTAGTCGGCTACTATTGGTCATCCCATAAGCTAACATACAGACGATGCATGTATATGGATGTGAGGTGACTAATAGCCTGAAATAGTGATAGCTCTCCCTCTGCAGCATTTGGACCACAAGCTGCTAGTAGCATACAATACTATGGAGTGCTGAGTCGGGAGGGCTGGCTGGATAGGTCAGTGATTTAGCTGGGAGGGAAATGGAATAATGAGAATCTGACTTTTCTGGAATGGCAAGTCCCTAGTTCTGAACAGAAAAGGAAGAACAATCACAGCAATTAGAGAAAGTTTAGGTAGCTTTTCCTAAATATTTACATCATGAAGGGATCTGGCAATGGATGGTGACACCTTCATTCCCACTCCTCATTCAGTTCCTCATGCATACTAGTCAACCACACATTTTTATGATGGTCAAACCTCCACATTAAGTCAGTTTCATGTTCTGCAGCTATAATGAAGCACACTTATCAGTTCATGCCAACAAGTCAACAGTATTCCAAGCATAGGGATTTGCTCTCTTTCCCCCTTAACTCCTGGTCCCTAGCCATTAATAGCTCCGTGATATTTTACCATAATTGTAATCTTTCAGCATCTTTCTCATCTATTTAATCTAATTAATATGTATTGATTCGAGTGCGGCCACTCTAAGGAGAAGCCCACTTTCATCTCATGTGGTCAAGGAAGTGCCATGCTCTGGTTTACTCCTAGCAGTTTTTGCTCAGATTAGTTCAGATCATGCAGGTGACATTGTATGTAGCCTGAACCCCCTTGTTTACTCTGGGTTTATCCTTCCATACTATCAGAGATCTTCTGCTAACAATTATAGATGAGGATCAAATGGTGTGTTGAAAGCAGCACATCATCAGAAGCTGTAATCAAGTTATTATTCCAGAGACATGACTCTAGCACATCTCTGTCACTGCTCCCAGACTTTGGAACACCCTCCCCACAGGAGGCCAATCAGGGCCCATCTTTGCTGTCTTTTACAAGCAGGTGAAGACCTTTCTCTTCAGACAAGCTTTATCTAAGGGACTGGCTGCCTGATGGAGGTTTTAAATGGATTGTTGTACCTTTCTGCATTGAATGTGTTTTGCTGCTACGTTTTTTAGTATAGTATTTGTTTGATTTTCTTTAGCATGTGCATACTCATTGTTGTTAGTTTTAATATTGTCTTTTAATGATGTAAATCAGCCTGGGTCCTTTTTAAGGAGAAAGGCAGGGTAAAAATGCAACAGACAGCCATCTGATCATCCATTCTTAGCTCAAGACTCAGGGCACCTCCAGACAGAGGAAATTTGCTTCTTTTCATAAATACAAATTCAGCACTAAAATTATTTGGTTCCATTAATATTTCCCAAGTTCCCAGTAGTTAATGCCCCTTCCCAGAGAAGCACTCTCGATGTTTTGATATTCATATGTGTGTAAGTATATACAATAGACTTTCTTCAAGTATTAGGCTCCTCCTTTGAGGCTTTAGAAATTAAATATCTGGCATAGAGTAGAGACAGATGCAGCTTGACACTGATGGGCAGGAACACATTATTCCCTCTCCTTAATAGCTAACCTATGCAGAAAGTAAACAATGTTGAATACTTTTCACTTGCAGCTGTTCAATAACATGTACACCCAGAGCTAAAGAGAGTTTTCACTTTCCCTCAACCCACTCCCTTCCAGATGTGTTGTACTTCAGTTTCCGGGATCTCTCTTCATTGTCCATGTTAACAGAGGGATCTGGAGGACAATCTGGTTTAAACGGTACAGACAGAAATTGGCATGGTAAGTTCCCTGATATGCTTTAATGCAAATGCCATTACAACCAGAAAGGCTACTGCAAAATAGATTATGTGCATTATATTAAATGTGCTAGAACCACAGAGAGACATCACTGAAGGTTTAAGAGACAGCCGAGGCCCTATCATTTAACTATAAAATTATCTCAACCTTTCTGCTGGAAATATTGATATGACAATATGTGAAGCAGAATGGCTTTGATTAAGCTAATTTAGACAAGACATGGACTGGTATAAATTCCTTCCTGAGCCCCAATGAAATATAGGAAACTGCTTTATATTGACAAAAATCTTACCTCTGATGCATGCTTATGTAAGGAACATTATGTAAGTCTTGGAGGTAAATTGTCATTCACTAACCTGTTGTTGGTTGCACTTGTGGGCAAGCATCCAGGAACACAACAGCATCTTCTTCAAGAGCAGCAATTGGCCACCAAGATTTTCTTTGGGCAAGTGTAAATCAGCAATGGCATTATGGCCATAGAGTCATACCAGTGGCCCCTTCAACTCAATACAGTGGGCTACACAGAATGAACCTTTATCTGTCAATGCCAACAAGTGTAACTGTCTTCCTAATGCATTGAGGAGCTGCACCATGGACCTGTTCTGGCACCATGAAATGCCACAGTGTTTGAAAAGGTTACCGTAACTGAACATTTAACTACAGAAAGTGAAACAAAGGTGTGCTAACTATGTAGAAATAGTTTATTACCCATGCAAACCCTTCTGCATTTGTGGAGGCCAAAGACCTCATTGTGACCACTAAGCTGCAATCATTTCCCTCTTGCCATCTCCTTCCCTATCATTTGGGTGCATTTTCGATCAATTAGTCTTGCTGCTGTGCTGAGTGGTATATAACCTTTTCTGTACCTATACATGCCATTAATTTTTTTTTTAAAGCAGCCCTGGGCTATTCTTGTGACAGCTGCTCCTGTTTTAAATGTTATAGGTGTTCTAATTGTTAATATTTGATGTGATCTTATTGTGAGATTTTACCCTTTCAGTTTTCAAGGGCTGTCTTCCTTTCCCAGCCACTTACATCGCATTTAAATGACCAGTTAATATGTTGACATTTTGATTGTATTGCAGGCATTTTCTCCACATCTCTTTTGTCTGCTTTGAATAAAATGTAGATTTTTAAAAAATCAATAAGAATGCTTCCAAATTAGAGCATGAAAAACTTCCTCTTTTCATCTAGAGCTTCCAGTTCCTAAGAGCTGTAACCCAGAACCACAATTGGTCTGGCCATTTCCTTTGTACTTTGCTCTCTATATGATTCTGATCATGAGTGCAAAGACTTGTGTGGTCATAACAAATGCCAAAGCTTTGAAAGATTACCTTATTGTACTACAGTTCCAAGAAATCCCAAGCCAGTATGGCCAGGGAACATACTGAGTGGGATAGTCTGGGAGATGTAGTCACAAAAAGTATTCTTCCTCTGGCTTTCAGCACTTTAGCAAATGCTGGTTGGTGGATTCTGGAAGCTGTAATCGAAAAAAATAACTTTTCAAAGTTCTTCCAAAGGCTTCACAGACAAGATGGAGGGCATGCTGATCCCCAAAAGCTAGTTCTTGAAGTAACTCAAAAGGCCTGTAACACAACTGAAAAAGCTTCAAACCGACAAGGCAAGTTACCAGTGGGATTCTCTTTCATCTTATTTCGCAGGCTGTGAGAAGTATTATGAGAACAAATCTGACAAATTAAGTCCAGACGTTGCCCCTTTCCCCAAACTGGTTTATTACGAGTATCAAATCATCACATAGATACAGAGGGTTCTTAAAAAGCCAAACAGTCAAAGGCTAGCTGATTTGAAATGTGTTATATGAAAATGAAAAGGCATAATTTTAAATAATATACTGCAAATGTCAGAGCTGAGTTATCTTTCCTCTTTGAAAGCTACAGAACATCACATAAAGGGGGAAACCAGATGAGGGGTTTATCTCACTGCCAACTGGTGTACAAAACAGGACATTCTACTTGATATTTCTGCATCCTAACAATGTACACCTTGCCTCAACACAACATCCGTGAAATTCTAGAGCAATGTGTTGGTTTTTCATGTTGCAAAAAAGCCAGTGAGATTTATTGTGAGAAAATAACATGCGTGATTCATAGCATTTTAAACTGTTGAGATATCAGGGCAGCAGTGAGCATGTGTGGGCCCAGTCCCAATCCCCCTGTAGACAAGAGTGGGCCTTCCACATTCCCAAGAGTCCGGGTGAGATTCTTGACCTGCAGTTCACCTGTGGACTGGGGCATGGCTGCGCAGACATGGACAGCACCTTAGAGGCCACACATGCAGCCATGGCAGGCAGGGGATGTAAGGACAAGGGCTGTTGGACCATCAGTTGGGAGGCATTCAAGGCCCAAGAGATGTTGGTGTTGCCAGAGTGCTCAATAGCTGACTGAGAAACTATCCGTCATTGGAAACCTGACACAGGGTGTTGGGAGGAGTTCTTAGTGCTGTTTAAGGAAGCAGTCCAGTATGCCAAGATGAGGCGAGATGACGTGAGACAAGGTGAGGTGGAAAGGTTGGAGAACCAGTGACAGGTGCATCACCAGCAGAGGAAACAGCAGGGGCAACTGACCCTGCAGGAAGGACCTCCTGGTCAGCATTCCCAATGCAAGTTGGCCGGCCCTCTTATCTCACCTCCCTCTGTGCCTTGCTACTCTGGTGAGCCTAGCCATGTCCACATAGACTTTGGTTGTGCCTCCAAGGAAGAGTATCTCACCTACAGAACAGGCACCACTAGCAATTAATATAGAGGAGTGGCTGGGGAAAGGGGCCCTGGCTACAGTACTCCAGAGATAACTGAGTGCCTGTATCGAGCACCCTTGTTGCAGCACTCTGTGTCTGGTTCACCTGTGAGGAGTTCTGAAACAGGTCGAGGAGGCAGGACTCCACTCCCCCCAGTGAAGGACTGTTTTGGACTTGTTGTCTTTGTTTGGACTGTTTGGAAGTGCAGTTAATTCCCCGGCACCCTAAGAGTTACTAAGTTTTACTGCTGAACCATGTTGGCTCATTGCTCCAGTTCCTGCAAGTATTCATCATGTCATAATGAAGAGGGGTGCAGGGGGCGCTAGCAGCATGTTTTATCTTGTGACCAATCGGAGCAGTGATGGCATGTCCCTTAGGCAAATGCAAACAGATCCCTCCTTAAGTATTTGTATTTCCAGTGCCCACAGGAGCTTAGAGGGAAAGGGGGCAGGCAGGAGAATACTAATAAGATGAGAAGACCTACAGTGAAGCTAAATGGATTGCAACTGGCTCAAGAGAAGTGTTTAGATACCCCCAGTGTGTGTTGCTTTCAAGGGACTGCTTCTAGTTCTATGAATCAAAAGACACCATGAGGCTATTTCAATAGATTTTCAGTGTTGAGAGAAAAAAGATGGAAGAAATGATTAAAAAAAAAAAGATAGGAGCATCACAAGTGCTAAACATCGTCATCTGGAGAAACTATAAAATTTTATTGAAGGGAGCATTCTTTAAAATACATGGCAACAAATTTCTAAGGAACTAAAACTTCATATCTTTTGCTTAATTATAGTGCATAAACAGGTTTTTAACTAGAGCGCAGCAACAGGGGTTTTGCACAAGGGCACCAACATTTAGAGGGCACATAAATCGAAAGGTGGATTTACAGATAAATGTTAGGAAAAGAAATACCAACACCTCCTGGCTTTTATCACTTTTTGTTTTTTTGAAATTGTAATCTTCCTTCTTGAGGGGGCACACAATCACTCCTCTTTCAGGGGGTTGCTGATATTCCCATTTCAGAGTAAAGTACAGAGTAGGCAGTGCTGCCATGTATCCTGTTCTGTTAATCTGAATGGGTTACCTAATCTGACCAAGTTCTTTTCTCCATTCCATTAAAACACACATACTGTTTATTGTACAACATGATCTTGCTACACGTGTCGGAAATAGCTCTACTTCACATTAGTGGCATAATTGAAAGAAAGGCTTCCACTTCTAGATCAACTGAATCATGTCCTGTGAATTCAGGTGAAACAACCAATTCTCACCGTATCTCCCACACACAAAAAAGTGATCAAGACTATTAGAGACACTATCAATGAGATATATCTAATTGTATCTCATTCATTGATATATCCATGTCCCGTAGGGCAATGGCTGTAACAGATATACCAGACAGAATAATTCTTGCTGTACAATACAGAATGTGATAATTGAATTAAATTAAATTAAATTATTAAAACAAACAAAAAAATCAAACAAGAAAAACCAGTTTAAAAACCCTTCCCAAACAAAAAACATGTGTCAAGATTATATGGAAAGAAATAACCACACATGATACCAGCTGCCATTTTAAAGTATAGTAAAATTGTAATAAAATAAAAGATCAGGGGGGATCACTGCAGTTTGGTTTCCAAACCTCCACCACCCAAACCGAAACAGTCTAATTGGTATATTATGTAAATCGCTTGTTAATTGTGTAAATCAAGTGTATTCATTGGGGCATTCTTCACCTGTCACTTCCTGTTTATCCCTGGCACATAGTTTTTTTAAAAAAAAAACAATAATAATGAGAAAGAAGCTATTGAAAGCTGTCTAGGCATTTGGTCATGCCAGGAGAAAATAGTCTTTCTCCTCTGTGTTGTGTTGGATTCTTGTTTTTCCTCCAAGTTCAAGATCCCAGCAAAGCATGCTGGGGAGAGATGAAGAGGCAAATTACTGTTTTTGCTGCTCATACAGTGCCAGACCATATATCTGTTTTCCATTTAAATGAAAATGAATAATTCTAACTTCTAGACAGAGCTCTGCGGGGGCCAGGTTCTCCCCAGATCACAAAGACCAGCATTTGGATAACAAAACCCAGCAGCAATATCCTATAGCTTGTGCACTTTAGCTTTGATCAAAAGGAAATATGAGGGTCTCATAATAAGCAGAAATGATAATTTTGGCAGCAGTGCTAGACACATCTACTTGAAAGTACACCAGTTAAATTTCAATAGGGTCCCAAAAGGATGACAAGATAGTTGTAACAGAAGGGGGAATGGGATAGGGATGGATAATCATCGTCGTAGAACTGCAGTGCTGGAAGGGATCCTAAGGTTCGAGTCCAGCCTCTGTCAAAAAGGCACAGTGGGGAATCAAACTCCCAACCTCTAAACTGCTGAGCTATCTAGGAATTCATCTAATTTGTGAAATTTGGAGTACTTTGCACTTTTAGAGGTGGTGGGACCATCTGCTAAGGCAGCAACATTTCTTGAGCCAGCCCCATCTGGTTGTCTGCTACTGTCTGGTTTGGCTCTCTAGCATATGAACACCATCTCCTGGTACCTACTTTGCTGAAACTATAAGATTTGATTCCTTCTAGTTTCCAGGAATCTTTCTTTTCCAACATCTGTGTACTACCCCTTGTGCCAATTCTGACCTAGATCTTTATTTGTTAACTGGGCATCAATGTACCATATTCCCTTAAGTCTAGAATTGATGTCCACTGCAGCTTCATAATTCACATAAATGTGGGCATCTTTTAAATATGTGCTTTGGAGTTGCTGTGCAGGAGAGAGCCACACATTAGCATTCTCTTTCCTGGAAAAACTGTAAACATGTGAGGTCTGTTTTAGCACATGTTTGGCATTTTCTCCCTTTGTTGCTTATGTCATTATTATTATTATTATTATTATTATTATTATTATTATTATTATTATTATTATTATTATTATTATTATTATTATTATTATTATTATTATTATTATTAGACTCTAAATCAACTGCTCTACATCTAACCTATCTGTTCAAGTTGACTGACATATTTAATGTTCCCCAGAACTGATTGCTTCAAATTATACACAAAAGAAAACAAATGTGGATAAGCAAGGGCCAGCTCCTAATGGGAAAACCCTTTCAGGATTCATAAGATAAAATTAAATTAATTTGTTCCTCTAAAGCAACATTTTATACAATTCGCAACCGTCTGAAAACCTTTCAGCCAAACCCTGAGGCCAGTCTATGAGTAGTTTTTCACAAGGCAAACAGTTCAAACTAATTTAGTTAATGTACTATAGTTCCAAACAAGCATGACTCATGTGGGCATTAAGAATGAGATGGATAAAGATTAGTTGAACAAAAAAGTTGGTACACCAGAGAAATGTGGTGGACAGTAGAACTCAGCTCTCTATGAGCTAGTAATACGTACTTGCCATGAATCATAAATAAGATAATGTGGAGCAGACATTGTACATATCTACCAGTTCTAAAAGCATTTTTATGAACAACAAATCGTGTTGCCTTTCCCCTTGTCTTATTTTGTAACTCTTCTCATTCTGGAGAACCTGGAGTTTTTATTCATTGAAAACCTGCATCTGGCAAAGAGACTAGTATTATATCTACAGTATACTGTTATAGTAGTTTGATCCACTTTTTCTTCCAGAGCGTCATCTTTCAGAATCCTGGGATTTGTTGATTGTTGTGGTTTTTTAAACTCCCTGCCAGAGAGCTTTGGTGCCAATCCTGAATTATAGCACAGGAGTCTAAGGATCTCCAAGGGACGTGGTGGCGCTGCGGGCTAAACCGCAGAAGCCAGCGCTGCAGGGTCAGAAGACCAAGCAGTCGTAAGATCAAATCCACGCGATGGAGTGAGTGCCCGTTGCTTGTCCCAGCTCCCGCCAACCTAGCGGTTCGAAAGCATGCAAATGCAAGTAGATCAATAGGGACCACCTCGGTGGGAAGGTAACAGCGTTCCGTGTCTAAGTCGCACTGGCCATGTGACCACGGAAGATTGTCTTCGGACAAAAATGCTGGCTCTATGGCTTGGAAACGGGGATGAGCACCGCCCCCTAGAGTCGAACACGACTGGACAAAAATTGTCAAGGGGAACCTTTACCTTTACCTAAGGATCTCACCAAACTGCAAATGCCATGAGATGGCCCAAGACAAACAAAACCCACCTGCTCCAACTACGTAGAGTAGACACTAGGGATGGGATTTTCAGAATTAACAAACTCCCAGTTGCAAATATGAAAATTAAAACAACTGATTAGCTACTGTATCCAGGATATATAAGTTTTTACATTTTTAATCTGTGTACATTATGTAGATAGTAGAGTTTTAATAATAAATTGTAAACCTAGGTCTTTCGCGTGTTTATGGCTGCTTTAATGATAATATTTCACCTGCCTTATATATGTAACCCTTTAAAAATCAGCAAAAGGGTTATATAAATAACATGTATTATGAAAAAAAAGGCAAAAAACTATTGCGTACATAAATTAGTCCTTTTCGGTGTCTACTTGACACTTCTTGGCTTGTCTCTTGTATTCATTAAATGTAGCATCTCTTGTTACTGTCCAGAAATAGTCTGTAAGCATTGATGGACTCCATTTGCCCTGATAGCATTTCTCCATTGTTGCAATATCTTGGTGAAATCACTTTCTCTGCTTGTACCTCACTGCTCCACAGTTGAGTGGAAAAAAATCTAGATGAGAGTGCAAAAAATGTATATTTAGTGACATGTTGCAATCAAGGCTTTTGTATGCCTCGAGGAGGTTTTCCACTAACAGACTGTAGTTGTCTATCTTGTTTCTAAGAAAATGCATTGCCAATAACAGGAAGGCTTTTCATGCAATCTTTTCCTTTTCATGCAGTGCATGGTCAAATGCATCATCTCACAGAAGTTCACAAATCTAAGGATCAACAAAGACACGTTTCTTTATCTTAGCTTCATTTAACCTTGAAATTTTCAACAGAAGTATTTGAAAGCTGCTTCTGATTTGTCCATGGCCTTGATAAAGTTCTTCATCAGACCCAGATTGATATGTAAGGGTGGTAACAAAATCTTTCTTGATTCAACAAGTGTAAGATGCTGAACACTTCTCCTCCTGTCGGGATCTGCAGATGAAGCTTTGTTGTAGGGATCTGCAGATGAAGTCTAGTGTTGGGATCTGCAGATGAAGCCTTTTCCCCTCTTGACCAGCAAGGAGAAAGAAAGAGGCGAGGCACTCGAGTGTGTGTTTCAGGACGGGGATCCGGATGAACAAAACAGCATGCTGTGCAACATGCAGTTCAGTGGGAATTCTTCCCTATCCGTCGCCGCGCCCCCCTTTTATTGTTCTCTACTACCTTTGCACTAGTTAATCAAATACCATTCTAAACAGAGGCAGGTAATATCCTGAATACACAAGTATGGTAAACAGAGGGGCTGGTAAACAGAGACAGATAACACCTTAAATACACAAGTAAGTTAATACAATTTACCCAGAGACAGGTAATTATCCTAGATACCAAAGCAGGTTAATGAATCATCCTTTAGGGAAGCTAGTAGCTGTGTACGTGATTTGCGCGCTTAGCACAATGTCTGCTACTGCCACAGATATATACATTGTAAAAGCATACAATTTCCCCACATCCTCCCAGACTCCAATGACAGTTGGAGTGACCAATCTATCTTGATGTAGTGGGAATCTCTTGCATGACAATCCCATTCGCAGAGAAAACTGCAGTTATGTTGTGTATCCAGTCAGCAGACCAAGCAAGAGAGCAACAATTGCTGGTATGATCTGTCAAATAAATTGGGACTGCAAAAGTCATAGATTGCCTTTTCCTGTTCAACCACTGGTGAAGATTTGTTGCACAAGTATTGCAGCATATGTGTGGGGCCCACCTCTTGTCCTGATCTCCACTTTTGTAGCCAAAATAAAGGTGATAGGCTTTCTTAACCATGGTGGTTACACTCTGCTTTTGTGATGCAAAAGTCACTTCACTGCACACATAACAGAAGTTATCTGCACTGTTCTCAGAAGTGCTAGGCGTCTCTGCTCACTTCAACCAAATGGAAAGGTAAAAAGGTAAAGGTAAAGGTTCCCCTTGACAATTTTTGTCCAGTCGTGTTCGACTCTAGGGGGCGGTGCTCATCCCCGTTTCCAAGCCATAGCGCCAGCGTTTGTCCGAAGACAATCTTCAGTGGTCACATGGCCAGTGCGACTTAGACACAGAACGCTGTTACCTTCCCACCGAGGTGGTCCCTATTTATCTACTTGCATTTGCATGCTTTCGAACCGCTGGGTTGGTGGGAGCTGGGACAAGCGACGGGTGCTCACTCCGTCGCGTGGATTCGATCTTACGACTGCTTGGTCTTCTGACCCTGCAGCACAGGCTTCTGCGGTTTAACCCGCAGTGCCTTTAAAAATCAAACGCTGACAAATAAGAGTACAACTCTCTTCAGATTGCATCACTCACTGTTTTGCCTGAAAAGCAAGTACTGTCCAAACCCAGTTAGAGATTTATTTATAGATCCAGTTGAAGGTGTATTTTAGTCATTTCTTGTTTAAGATTATTTCCCTTTATAACTCACTTATCCTCTGCCATTCACAGAAAAACATTTCTAAACAGGGCTCACCCATGCCTTAGTGAAATCCATTCTTCAATTTTTGCAGCTGCTATTTTATCAATATCTTTGGGTAAGGTGTCTTTCACAGCTGTCTCTTCTGATTTCTCTGATGGGAGTGTGAGAAACAAAGCTTATTTATATTTTAAGTTTTGTTTATCTAATCTGCTCTGCAGAGTACCTGTCACTTAAAAGTGACAATTTATTGCTAGTTAGCTGTTTTCTTTATCTGCTTGTTTTTTTCATATAAGGAGAATGATAAACAATTTATGTCATTACTGTCATTTCTAAGCGAGCAAATACCGTGTTTCCCTGAAAATAAGACAGGGTCTTATATTAATTTTTGCTCCAAAAAGTGCATTAGGGCTTATTTTCAGGGGATGTTTTATATTTTTTTTTTCATATACAACAATCTACATTTATTTATTTATTTATTCTATCCCGCCTATCTGGTCCTGCGATACAGTCACACCATCTTCTTCTGGTTGCTGCACAATTGTGAGGGTGGGGTTGCACTTAACTGGGGCTTATTTTGGAGGTAGGGCTTATATTAACGAGCATCCTGAAAAATCATACTAGGGCTTAATTTAATGTTAGGTCTTATTTTTGGGAAAACAGGATATGTGTATTTACATCAATTGTCCATCAGATCCGAGTCTTTACTCTATTCATATCTTTTGTGCATGGAAAGCAAAATGGAACAGGAAATTGCCAAATAATTGTTAATATTTCAGTGACCTTACTTGCCAGAATTTTTCACTGCTATAAAAATACATGCTGCAAGTTTTAAAGTATTATAAATCTGTGAAGATTCTCTGTCATCCAAGTGAGGTTCTCTGGAGGATGAGTCATGGCAACTGGACTTCTTTCTTATTAAGTTGAAGTGTTTTGCTGCACATCCAACTAGCTTCTTCAGTCTTAGGAGAGTTGGTAAGAGATCCCTGATAAAGTATTATACGTACTTTTAGGGTAGGCTTAGGACAATTTCTATAACCCATATAATTGTTTAAATACTCTTGAACAGAGAAGGTATCAGACCCTGAAAGGAGTGAACTATCTGGTAAACTTTCAATTATTCTCCTCTGTGAGTCTCTGTATTTCTTCTTGTTGTTGTTTAGTTGTTAAGTCATGTCTAACTCTTCGTAACCCATGGACCAGAGCACACCAGGCCCTCCTGTCTTCCACTGCCTCCTGGAGTTGGGTCAATTTCATGTTGCTAACTTCGATTACACTGTCCAACCATCTCATCCTCTGTCATCCCCTTCTCCTCTTGCCTTCACACTTTCCCAACATCAAGGTCTTTTCCAGGGAGTCTTCTCTTCTCATGAGATGGCCAAAGTATTGGAGCCCCAGCTTCAGGATCTGTCCTTCCAGTGAGCACTCAGGGTTGATTTCCTTCAGAATGGATAGGTTTATTCTCCATGCAGTCCAGGGAACTCTCAACAGCCTCCTGCAGCACCACAATTTAAAAGCATCAATTATTCGATGGTCAGCTTTCTTTATGGTCCAGCTCTCACTTCCATACGTCACTACAGAAAAAACCCTAGCATTGACTATGCAGACCTTTGTCAGCAAGGTGATATCTCTGCTTTTTTAAGATGCTGTCTAGGTTTGTCATCACTTTCCTCCCAAGAAGCATGCATCTTTTAATTTCATGGCTGCTGTCACCATCTGCAGTGATCATGGAGCCCAAGAAAGTAAAATCTGTCACTGCCTCCATATCTTCTATTGCCAGGAAGTGATGGGACCAGTGGCCATGATCCTAGTTTTTTTTATGTTGAGCTTCTGACCATTTTTGGCACTCTCTATTTTCACCCTCATTACAAGGTTCTTTAATTCCTCCTCACTTTCTGCCATCAGAGTGGTATCATCTGCATATCTGAGGTCGTTGATATTTCTTCCAGCAATCTTGTTTCTGGATTGGGATTCATCCAGTCCAGCCTTTCGCATGATGTATTATCCATGTAAGATGAATTTTGCCAGAAATTTGATACTGCAACAAGTTTGTGGGGTAGCTGCTGCAGCTCCTTTTTCTCCCCCTATCTGACCTCTTTCTCCTCACACACAGACACAACACACACTCCTCTTCCATTCCTTCCTCTCTCCTTCTCTTTCTTCTCAGTGAGTTCCACAGACTCAGAAATGGCTCAAACTTTCATTGTATGTTCAATAAAGTACAACATTATAATGACCCTGTTTAGTGCTGGTATGCCTAGTGCTCCATGTTCTAGGAATGTACCCTGAGCAGTAGCCAGGGTGTTACTATCGTTGTTTAGTCATTTAGTCGTTTCCAACTCTTCATGACCCTATGGACCAGACAGAGCACGCCAGGCCCTCCTGTCTTCCACTGCCTCCTGGAGTTTGGTCAAATTCATGTTGGTTGCTTTGATGACACTGTCCAACCATCTCATCCTCTGTCGTCCCCTTCTCCTCTTGCCTTCACACTTTCCTAACATCAGGGTCTTTTCCAGGGAGTCTTCTCTTCTCATGAGATGGCCAAAGTATTGGAGCCTCAGCTTCAGGATCTGTCCTTCCAGTGAGCACTCAGGTTTGATTTCCTTCCAAATGGATAGGTTTGTTCTCCTTGCAGTCCAGGGGACTTTCAAGAGCCTCCTCCAGCACCACAATTCAAAAGCATCAATTCTTCAGCAATCAGCCTGGTGTTACTATAGTTGTAACTAATTGTCACCCAAGCTACCAACATGAATTTGACCCAACTCCGGGAGGCAGTGGAAGACAGGAAGGCCTGGTGTGCTCTGGTCCATGGGGTCATGAAGAGTCAGACACGACTAAACGACCAAACAACAAACAACAACTAATTATCACTAGTGAATACACAGCTTTATTTTCAGCACTGGGCTAATTCAGCACCAGTGTCCTAGTGTCAAGGTTGCAGCCAGAGCAAAGCAACTTGGACTTTGCCCCAGCGTGCCAAAATGTAGTTTTGAATCTATTGGTGTTTGTAAGAAAGAAAGAAAGAAAGAAAGAAAGAAAGAAAGAAAGAAAGAAAGAAAGAAAGAAAGAAAGAAAGAAAGAAAGAAAGAAAGAAAGAACGAACGAACGAACGAACGAACGAACGAACGAACGAACGAATTCTTATTCACCTTCTTTAAAAAAAAACACTCAGAGAGAGACTTTGTCTTTATGTTTTAGGAAGGCAACACATTTTCCTCTTCCTTTTTTCTTGGGGAGTGGGGACTCACACCCGTGTGTCAGAGTGGAGTGGATAAGAGAGGGACTGTCTTGCCCCAAGTATGAAACTGCTAGTTACAGCTCTACCCAGTGTTGAATATGGCTATTTTTCTCTCTCGTTCTTAGTGATCTTTACTAAAACTAAATAATTGGCATGTTAATATAGATGTTACCAGGGCCACTAAGTAAGTGCACACACTAACAAGATTGGCTTCTCAGTTATTATAGCTAAAAGGGTGAGAAAGCTCTATGCCTAAGGCATCTTTGGTCAAACAAAGTTCACTGAGGTCTGTGTTCATTTTCAGCGAAATGATAGAAGCAAAACATTACATTTCTTTAGTTTTACTCACCAAGGACATGGTTTAAAAAAAGAAAATACATGGGTAATTGTTGTTAGACAAAATGGCAACTGCAAAGCGAGGAAAGCATTAACCATAAATTAGTCAATTAAGTATAACCTTTGCTATGCAGGTGGTTTAGTGCTATCGTAATGTCTTACCTAGGGGATACTTAGGAAGTTAGGTCCAATATGTGCTCTTTAAAAGAGGTCATTATCTGGAAACCAATTACTCATTCAGATTATAATATGCTGGTCTTTCAGCAAAAGTGAATGGGGGTGCTTTCTAGATGTTGTTTTAGTAGGGCCCACATGTGGCTTTTCATTCTAATTGAACTACACTAATTGTTTCTCAGTCTCAAAAAGGCAAATGGTTTCTTTTACTACAAGGGGGTCTTTGGATGTAATCATTCCGCTTCAGTCGGGGAACAGTGGGGGAAGCTGTTTCCTCGGGTGATATGTTGACACATGAGTAGGTGTTAAAAGGTGGGTCAAAATCATTAAAGCAGAAAAAACGAGAGCAAGCCCCAAAAGGAATTGGCACAGCCAGTCAGTCACAGTCTTTTGTCTGAAGGGAAGGGTTGTCGAGAGAATGAAAAGAAATGGAAGCGCATCGTGAATAAACCCCAGCTTTCACAGTCCGCCCTCGCATTCAATGTGATGTCATGGTCTCTCACACTAAACAATGTACACTTCCAGGTGTGAATGTGTGGTTAGCCCAGTAGGCAGTCTTACGCTTCAACTTAACGACATTTCTAAAAACCGAGAGAGAGAGAGAGAGAGAGAGATACAAAAGGTTGTATATTTTTTATGTTTTTCTTTATGTGTTTGGTTTGTACATTTTTAAATCATTAATAAAGTACATAATTAAAAAAGGAAAAAGGAAAGATGGTGACCTTTGAAAAGCAGTGATGTGGTGGCATGTTTGGACGCACAGGAAATCATCAGAAGAAGCTTCACAGACACACAGCTAACCATGAACTCAGGATAGTGTTCAAATGAAAAAAGTTAGGTTGATTCAGGGATGGATGGGTGGGTGTACCTGGGTGTGTTCGGAGCTTGCCTTGCTCCTGTATGCAAATGTGGGATAGTTGAAAATGTGGGAAATTTTCTGAACTTTTTGCATTTGCAAGGAGCTCTGCACAAATTGTGAAAAGCTTGGAATCATCCAATGCATTGTCTATATGCCTCGATGATCAATCAGATAGTCCTTCTGTACTTCCCCTTTCCTTTCATTGTTAGGGAAGAGTGCTGAGAGGCAACAGCCACAGTCTCTTTATTGTCAGGGAATACAGCATCAAGATTGGCTGGTTGTTCTGCCCTGTTTGTGACTTCTATGAACCCAACAGGAGTGAGTCTCATGCACGAAGGACAGCACTTGTTTCCCATCTTATCAGTAAGAAAATGGCCTGCTTCTTCCTTCACAACACTGTTGAAAAGCCACTGTTAGCTCCTGATAAAACAGAACCTTCAACAGCCCAGAAGACAACACTGGTTTTCAGATTGTATTACTTTCAGTTACAGCTTTGTTCGCAGTTATTTCTTGTCAATTGTGTTGAAATCAACCCTGTAATGCCCTGGGACACATGAAGTAATTCCTTAAAAAGGAATGAAACAGTTGCAGATAGCCAGCACTTTATCTTCAGAAACAAAATGGGACTTGAACCAACATCAGAAAGAAAATATTGGACAGATCTACACTAAGGATGTAAAATTAAGCTGCTTCACATCTGCTATCAGTGCTTCCTACAAGGCATGAGGAGAGAGTGATGCAAATCCTCTGTGTTCCATGTTCTCCTGCCACAAATGCACCACTAATTTTGGGGATACTTCCATTTGAAGCTGATATGTGCATATAGAGTACATTGATAGACTGAAGCTGTCTTGCATCGCTGCGATGTTTCCCACTTCAAGGTGGGCATTGCAGTGTTTATGCCTCAGGGATCACTAAGGTCAATTCCTGGCAAACTCACCTTAGTCTGGTTCTTCTTCATTCCTTTACTTCCAATTCCATTTCCTTGGCGTGCCAACTTCCAGCCCCGCTACCTCTACCATGCAACCAATGTTGGTATGGATTTTTTGTTTGCTTTTCTCCCAATCTGTGGAACTGCAGATACAGTGGACCCTCTACTTAAAGAATTAATCCGTATTGGAATGGTGGCTGCAAGTCGAAATGTCTGTAGGTCGAGTCTCCATTGACCTACAATGCATTGAAAACCGATTAATCCCATCATCGGCCGTTTTTGTTCCATTTTGGTTCCATTTTGTTTTTTTTTCTGGTCTGTAGGTCAATTCTCCAGCTGCAAGTCGAACCTAAATTTTGCGGCCAGAGAAGTCTGTAACTCCAAAAGTCTGTAAGTCGAGCCGTCTGTAAGTCGAGGGTCCACTGTATACTGCAGTTGTTATTTTGCATATACCAAACTTAAATGTTATTATGCACAGATCATTAGCCAGTATTGCACAGAATACTGGTGTTCGTAAAAGAAGCAAAAGTTCACCTTCTCCAGCCTCGTACCTTCGATATTCACTATGAGTTCCATCAAGCAGAGTCAAAACGGACAAAGAATGGGGAGGGGAGGAGCTGGGATCCAAAATATCTGTAGAGCTCCAGGACTGGTACACAAAATGTACAAACAGAGACCCAAAGATAATAATGATATGCTGTAAAGCTTATTCTACCTTATGGCAACCCCTGCCAAGATTTCCTAGGTATAGCAGTGATTTGGCATTCTCTTCTTCTGGGGGCTCTCTGGGACTGTGCAGCTTACCCAAGGTTACACGGGCTGGCTGTTCTCCTGACATGCATAGTGGGAAACTGAACTCCTGACCAGGCGTTCCAACTTACTGAGTTATCTAGCCAGCTACCTCACCCTAAGTTTACAACCTTTTCAGCACCAAGGAAAACCATTTTTTATTCTCCCAGTATTTTATACTTCTTTTACTGCTTTATTTTCTTTCGGTAATATTTTCTTTTTAATTGCATGCTCAGTTTAAAGCATTTCCTCTTTGGTTGTTAAACCAGTAGACTGTGCTGGTTTGCTGGTTTAACAACCACTCCTTTGACTAAATTTTTTGACTTCAGTCATAACTTCTGCATTATTGAACCTTGCCACTTAATTCAGATGCTGACTTTAGAAAGTGACACAGCATAAGCAGAAATGTGTGTCAGCAGATCTATAAAAATATTTTAAAAGAATTCCTTCTTTAAGCTATTCTGGATAATGATTATCTGCTTTTTTAAAAATAAAAAAGCTGTACAGTACTATCTGTCTACACATTCTGTAAATCTGCAAAGTGAAAGAGAGGATCAGAGCATAGAGCATAGCACTGTTGTAAAGTGTGTGCTTTCCATACCAAAAGGCATGGGTTAAATTTCTGGTATCTCCAAGCAGAGCTGAAAAAGGCTGCATTCTGAAACACCTTGGAAACTATTGCAGCTTAGTGATAAAATCTTCCTTAGTAGTAACTGTCTACTTAAGGAATGGATTTCTTAAGAAGCGATTCTTCTCTGCAACCATTGCATCTATGAAGAGCTGTCTAGTGGAGCTCTTTTGGTTGGTCAATGGCCTACATGGCACTTTGCAGACAAAGTTGCTCGGATCTGCTCTGACCTAGGTCTTGCAGAGGTAACTCTGGCCACTGCTTCTCCTGTTATAATGGATACATTTCAACCGGTGTAGCCTGATGATGACAACAGGATCTTTGGAGAGGTGAAAGCCACCACATATGCGCTGGAGCCAAGCTCTTCCTGGCTTATAACAGCAGCTAGAGGTGGGGGCTGGCTGACTGGTTTAAGGGAGTGATGAATGCCTCTTTGCAGCAAGGCAAGGTACCAGCATGCCTAAAGGAGGTAGCAGTAGGACCTCTGTTTAAAAAGCCCTCCCAGAATCCCATTGTATTGGATAAATATTATCAAGTGTCCAATATTTCATTTTTGGGCAAGGTTCTGTGTGATGGCATGCAAGTTCCAGAGGTTCCTGAAAGATGCAGATCATCTAGATCAGGGGTCCCCAAGGTCCATGGCCTGGGCCAGACCGGACTGTGGAGACAGATCTCCCACCCACCCCAGACGCACTTCTGCTCCACCCACACAGCCCCTTCGTGCTTGTGTGCAAGTGTGCTTGCATGTAAGTGTGCATGCGTGAGCACCTCCCACTCCTTCGTGACGGCCCCCGAGCGCACCCTCTCCTTTGCGCATGTGCATGAGTGTGCACATGCCCACGCACCTGCTTCTTCACACATGCGTGTGAGTGGGGGGGTGCCCTGCCTTCCCCAAACAGTCCATGGAGTTAAAAAGGTTGGGGACCACTGATCTAGATCCATTTCTATCTGGCTTCAGGCCAGGTTACAGAACCTTGGCAGATGACCTACACCAGGAACAGGACAGTGGCGGGGTTGTCCTTGTTGGCTCTGCTAGACCTCTCAGCAGCTTTCAGTTCCATCAGCCATGGTATTCTTCTGGGGTGTCTTTCTGGGATAGATCTTGAAGGTGTTGTCTTACCATGGTTCCAATCCTTTCTGGATGGTTGAACTCAGAAAGTGATGTGGGGGGAGTCCTGTTTGACACGCTGGCCTCTGGTGTCCCCCAGGGTTCAGTTCTGTCCCTGACATTATTCAACATCTCCATTAACTACTGGGAGACGTTGTCCAGAGTATGGGGGCTCAGTGCTATCAGTATGCTGATGACACTCAACTCTATCTCTCTTTCTCATCTGATTCCAAAGAAACTGCTCTATGCCAACACAAATGCCTGTTATCAGTAATGGACTGGATGAAAGCCAACAAACTGACACTTAATCCAGAGGTGCTTCTGGTCAGTCACAAGGCAAATCAGGGTATAGGAATATAGCCTGTACTGGATAGGGTTACCTGAAAGTCAGGTGCACAGATTGGATGTGCTCCTGGACTCAACCATGCGCTTAGATGCACAAATATTAGTGGTGGACAGGAATGCTTTTGCACAGTTAAAGCTGGTGCACCAGCTACACCCATCAGATCTGGCCACGGTAACACATGCCTTAGTTACAACCTGGCTGGATTGCTGTAGTGCACTGTACATGGGGCTGCCTTCGGAAAGTGCTCAGAAACTTCACTGGGTCCAAAATGCTGTAGTCAGATTGTTAACTGGGGCTGGTTACAGAGATTGCATAATCCTCTGTTACAGCAGCTCCATTGGCTGCTAATCCATTTCCAGGCACAATCCAAAATGCTGGTTTTAACCTTTTGTTGTTTAGTCGTTAAGTCGTCTCCGACTCTTTATGACCCCATGGACCAGAGCACGCCAGGCCCTCCTGTCTTCCACTGCCTCCCAAAGTTGGGTCAAATTCATGTTGCTAGATTTGATGACACTGTCCAACCATCTCGTGATCATGGAGCCCAAGAAAGTAAAATCTGTCACTGCTTCCATATCTTCCCCTTCTATTTGCCAGGAGATGATGAGACCAGTGGCCATGATCTTAGTTTTTTTGATGTCAAGCTTCAGACCATTTTTTGCGCTCTCCTCTTTCACCCTCATTAAGAGGTTCTTTAATTCCTCCTCTCTTTCTGCCATCAGAGTGGTATCTGCATATTTGAGGTTGTTATTTCTTCCAGCAATCTTAATTCTGGCTTGGGATTCATCCAGTCCTGCCTTTCGCATGATGTATTATTCATATAAGTTAAATAAACAGGGAGACAATGTACAGCCTTGTCGTACTCCTTTCCCAATTTTGAATTAATCTGTTCTTCCATATCCATTTCTAACTGTTGCTTCCTGTCCCACATATAGATTTCTCAGGAGATAGATAAGGTGGTCAGGCACTCCCATTTCTTTAAGAACTTGCCATTGTTTGCTGTGGTCCACACAGTCAAAGGCTTTTGCATAAATGAAGCAGAAGTAGATGTTTTTCTGGAAGTCTCTGGCTTTCTCGATAATCTAGCACATGTTAGCAATTTGATCTCTAGTTCCTCTGCCCCTTTGAAATCCAGCTTGTACTTCTGGGAGTTCTCGGTCCACATACTGCTGAAGCCTACCTTGCAGGATTATGAGCATAACCTTGCTAGCATGTGAAATTTGTAGGTTTTAACTTACAAAGTCCTAAAAGGTTTGAGTCCAAGTTATCTCAAGGACCATGTTTCCTTTTATGAATCTGCCCGTGTGTGTTAAGATATCAGAAGATACATTTCTCTCAGTCCAACCATCCTCACAGTTGTGCTTGGTGGGGATATGGAGAAGACTTTTTCTGTCACTTTCCTCAGACTCTGGAACTTCCTCCTATGAAAGATCAGGATGACCCCATCTTTGCTTTCTTTCCATAAGCTGGCGGAAACCTTTCTATCTGGCAGGCTTTTCCTAGTGAATGACTGTCTAGGAGAGAATAAATAGGACAGTTTGTATTTTGTCGTTTCTAAATCTGTTTTCCATAATGCTTTTACCTAAAATATTTTAAATATAATGTTATTAATTCTTTTTTAATATTTGAATAATTTACTAGTTTTAGCTCTTGATATTGTGTTTTTGATGGTGCAAGCTACCTTGGGTCCTTTTTTTAAGAAGAAAGATGGGGGGAAAACTATTTTAAATAAATAAAATAAATAAATATTTATATCACTGTATGACATGAAAAAAATAATATAAAACAAAAATTCCAAATTATGTTTTGGGGGGAAAGGGAAGATAAGTGGAATTATGAAGTGTTGTCTTCAGAGCTCACTTAGATTCAGTTTCCTTCCTCACTGGAGGCACCAGTGGAATGCTTCCAGCACAAACAAAACAGTATCAATGAATAAGGCATGTGTTCTGTAAGATAATACAGCTAAAGATTGCCATGGGATGGAGCATGTTGGAAGAGTTTATACTTAAGAGATATACTGTGAGATACTGAAGAGTATGGATAGGGGAGGATTAGTGGATACATATTTACTGCCTCAGATCCTTTTTAACATCCTGGAAAAGTAACCTACTACCTCTCATGTTGATGAAAGTACAACTGATGTGTTTCCATGGGAACTACCATAATTGCCTGATGAGCTACCTTAAGCCTTCTGAATAGGGCAAATGCAGAATTCCACTGCTTTACCCCAGGAAAGGATGATATAATGAAGTTTCTTTGTGTATGAAGGAAGCCAGAGGAATAAGTTAGAGTTTCCAAACTGAGGGAGGTCATAAGTTTCACTTGGACTTTGTCAGCTAACAGAATTTTGGGAAGTAGTTGATTTGACACTGAATTAGATTGCTGTTATTATATTTATGCCATGCCTCCAACAATGTTCAATTTGTATACAGTATTCATAAATAAATGAAAACATTACAACACACCATTTACTTCAGAGCCCTCATTCCAATGGATGCTAAAACTGGGCAAGCATTTAATCCCTGGAACTTCTTACCACTAGATGGAGAAACAAAGAAAATGCAATATGAATTCCTGTCTATGAATAAATGGAGCCACTTGTTTTCTTTGAATGAAATATCATCCCAGTAAGTGAAATCTACTGCACAAGCATTCATTTCCCTCTTCTCACTTACTCAACTCAATTTTTAAAGGCTCTATATTCTTCCCTTTTTGATGTACAACTGTGCCTCTCCAGAAAACGTGAAAGAGAAGTAAAAAGAGTATCCCAGCCTCAGCTCAGTTCTCTAGAACTCTGCTTGGAAATATCTTCAGTGTGACTTTTTCCTAGGTGTCTAAAAGATCATAGCCCAAGGCTTATAGACTTTGGATTCTATATTAGAAGAGACACACGTGTAATTTAGCAGTGAGGGAAGATCTTTTTTTTAAAAAAAATGCAAGTAATGAGGGCAGCAGGTTCAACTCAGCTGTCACTTCTCGTTTCTGACAAGATTAGTCATCATTACAGTTAATTTTTCTTACAGGAAAAGAATGATAATTGTATGTATACCAGCTTGTTTACTTTTAAAAAGTGATTCCCCCCCCTCTTCTGAAACAGCAACAATTAGTGTCATGAGCTATGAGTTGATTCATTTGTCAGTTGTTTGACTGACAGAAATAGAATTTTGCATCCAGAAAAAAGATAAAGGCTAAGATCCTGCTGAGTTGTACTGCTCACACAATGGACATAACACAAGTAATATGACTTTTTAAATCGCAAGGAGGCATTCAACACATCATTGCACTAAAATAATCTAGCTTTCCAGAACAGGGCTCTCCACTTTCTCTTCAGGCAGGTGTTCCCTTAGTAACTGGCTGTCTGAGAGGGGCTTTTTAATGGATTGTTGTGCCTTGCTTTTAAACGCGTTTTTCATATTAATTTATTTTTACTTTTTAAATATAACATTGTTTAATGTTATACTTATTGTTTTTCACATTTAAATATTGTCTTTTAATGAAAGACCTTGGTTCCTTTTTAGGGAAAAATATTTTAAACAAACAAATAAATAAATACAAGCAATGTGTGCTCAAATTGGAAATCCTATGTTCTTCTTTGTGGTCTCTGTGATTCAAACATATGGGCGTCTGTACCTTCACAGAATATTTTTTGGAACATTCTAGAGCTGAGTACTTTGAGCAGGACACCCCAGCCCCTATCCTTGTACTGCACATGAAGGAATAATCTGCATTTCTCTTAGAAACCTATTTTTTGCAAACACAGACTTTGCGGGAAAGTTCTACATACACATTTCCTAAGCCTATCTAGAAGTGTCCTGGATCAGAATTGGTCAAGGTTTCACCTAAGATGAATTCCAACACTGCCACTGATCAGGTCCTCTGATGATTTCCATGATCAACAGCACATTTAGCATAATTCAGGATCAGCCTGGACGGCTAAATTCATGGCCATGAGATACTCACAAATTGGGGGCGGGGGCTGCAGGCAAAATGAGATTTCTGCTCCGGATTTTTCTTTTATGTATGTTGTGGCTCTCTGCAAGGCCCACCCACCCCCATCAACATTTAGTTCCCATCTGGGCATTCTGGGTTCGGTCATTATTTTTGTTTTGTTTTGTTTTTAATAGAAGGGTATTTAGGGCCAGTTTGTGGCCTGGTGCAGGCTTCTATGTTGTAGAGTAAATAGAATGGTGGAACAAAAACTTGTGGGCCTATGATTCCTGGATAAATGGACTCACTAGAATATGCCACAGAGAGCTTCAGGTATTTGGAAGAACTGATGACCAGGGTAAATATAAATCCTTCTCTGGTGTCATGCTTCCACAGACCATGGGGAGGATGGCGTTCCAGCAGATTCTTTGCTGTAGGAAAATCTGTTGCTATTTTCATCTGGTTAAAAGAGAGACTTTAAGTGAGCAAAACAGCTTAGTTCTAATACTCTGAGTTGACCAAAGTAATTTTGAAGGTGCCTTAGGGAGAAGAACAGTATTTGTGAGAGGTTCATCTTGCTATCCTGACAAAAGACATGTGTGAAAAAGCTCAGTGAACTTCACAATGTGAGGCAGCTGCTAGCATTCAGTAGTGTCATGTTACCAGCAGCAAGAGAGTCACCATGACTCATAGTGTATACATACATCTGTGGGTGCTAATATTTATAGTTGTTCATATTGTCTATAGCTGGCTGGATAGCTCAGTGAGTTAGGCATCTAGCTGCCAAACCAGAGGTTGGGAGTTCAATTCCCCACTGTGCATCCCAGAACAGCCAGTCTATGTGGCCTTGGGCAAGCTGTCCCAGGATGCCCCCAGAAGAAGGGGACTTCTGAATACTCTCTACCTAGAAAACCCTGAGAAGAGTCATCATAAGTCAGAATTGACTTGACAGCAGACAATTACATGTTATCTATAGGGTGAAGAAAACTAGTAGTCAACAGCAGCAAGTGGATTGTAGCTACTTAAATAAAGGATTACAAAAGCCAGCTTCATCCCTTTCAACATCAAATGGATTTTTGGCTTCCTATAAAATATTCACTTTTTATAAATGAAGGCTTTTTGACTTGTCCCTCACTCCCATGGGTGCTCCTCTCTACCTTCCTTTGTGTTCTCCCTTTTCCCTCACACCTCCTTTCCTTGACTGGCTTGCTAGACACTCTTCTTTGACCCCACCCCCCATCTCCTTCCTTCTCCTCCCCACCTCAGTTACCTTGCTGTTATATTTGATGATATAGCGGTCATAGTGATTGTAAAAGCAAGTTTGGGATGCTAGAAGGAAGGACTCAATAATGTTAGAATGGTTGCAAAATTCTGGGTTGCAAAGCAGGCTGATATAAATTGGAGAAGGGGTAAAATATTCAACTGCTTGTTTTGAATGGAGAATATTTAGCAGCAAACACACACAAAAAGAAAATGTGCTTTGTAGAAATCAGCTTTTCTTTTCCTTATTTGTGTTAAAGAGGAGTACGCTGAAATTTTGTGTTTCTTTAATGTTCTTGCTCTTCATGTAGTCTTTCATCCTTCATAAAATTGCCTTAGAAATTTTTCATCCAATAGAATCACAAGGGTTGTTAGCAGCCCATCAAACATCCAAGGAGGAGCAGGAATTATTTGTAGAAGTGCCTGAATGCTGCCTGCCTGCTTATTGTGCCTCCATCTTGGAGCTTTCTTTTTGCCTCCCCCCCCCCATGATTTATTGTTTAGGCTCCCTCCGCCCGCCCCCCATGTTCTTTGTATTAATTTTGCTGCTGCCAGAAAGCCTGTGTTAACATGCCTCCTTGGTATCATTTTTAGGATTTCCTGCACCTCCAATTTATTTGGAAGTATGTGTGGGATCTTCTTTCCCTCCGTGGTAAATATTTTTGTTTTGTTATTTTCTTTGTGCCCTTTTTTGTATTATTTTTGCTGCTTTCTACCTGTCCTACTGTGTATTTAACTTCTTTGTTGTATGTGTGTTTTCCCTGTTTGATTGGTTTTAAAAAATTGTTATTTGGAGGTTTGTTTTGTTTGCTTCTGGGGGGAGGCAGATGGGTGGACTTTGTGACTACACCAATGTGCCACTGACTGTGTGAGTGTTGCCATTAGGCACATTTCTCATTTGTTATTCTTGGTGTTGTGCAGCTGTTGGCTGCTTTGGTGAGTGTCTCTGTGTGCTGGACAGCCAATTCCTGTTTCCTTGTCTTTTTTTTTCTATTGTGCCACACAGGCCTGTGGTGTGCTGGATGGGTGGCACTGAACTCATACTACTGTATGAGTTTAAATCTGACTGTATCCAGTAGAATCATGACTGCATAGACTGCATAGATCTGATAATGTTTTTTCTTTCTCAGTGCCTGCCTTTAGAGTAGATTGAGTCTCTGTTGTATTGCCTCTGTTTTTTTGGAGTAGTTTTAAAGATATTCTTGGGGCGTTTGGAATGCTAGAAAATACACATGGGGAAACATGAAACAAATGAAAAAAACTTTTTTGTGTGTAAAACAAGAAGACTAGTATATGAAAATGCCAGGGAGTCACTTACCCCCAAAGACACCAAAATGAAAGAAATATGAACATTTTCACCATTTCCCCCGTAATGATTTTTAGCTTGGGTTTGTAGTGAAAGGGAGATATCTCAGAATTTTCAACAGGCTGTTTCACTGTGTTGCAGTTGTTAAGTCATGTCCGACTTTTCATGACCCCATGGACCAGAGCACGGCAGGCCCTCCTGTCTTCCACTGTGTTGGGGTAAACTGTCTCAACTGTAATTGCAATAATGGTGAAATTTCTACTCTACTCTACCCAGCCACAAGGACCAGTGATCACTGCACACAAAAGACTAGCTAACGACACCCATCAATCACAGTGACATACCATCTCCCACCCTTATCACAACAATACACCTATAACAAAAAACACTGATCCCACAACTACAAATACTCAACTATCCCCCACACTGCACCAGAATACAGACAGAATTCTGACTCCTGTCCTCTGAAGATGCCAGCCACAGAGACTGGCGAAACATTAGGAAGAAAAACCTCCAGAACATGGCCAAACAGCCTGAAAAACCTACAACAACCATCAGATTTCAGCCATGAAAGTCTTCAAGAATACATCTGCTTTTAGACTTGTGATAGGGGTGTTAAGAGGAAAGCAGCAATATGGAGGAAGACAGCAGGGCTAGTGTGTAGAAGTTTGAAAAGGAGGACATGATCTCAAAGACGTGGAAACCAACAGCCCACTGTATTAAGGATTCCTGTTAGCAATACCCTTTGGCACTACAGCAAACACATAAAATGAACTGCAGGCATTGCTATCAAGTGGAAATGTTTAGAATGAGGATTCTGGGAGTTTTAAAATCCCTAAAAGTACCTTTCCCAAGTTCTGTGGCAGTGGCAATGGTGATGACTTGAGGACAGTGGGGGTTGTGATGGCCTAATAAAGTAACCTTTTAAAAGTTTGCACTGCCAACAAACAAACCCAGAAAAATCCTGTTGATATAGGAACAGGAATGTACTGAAGTGCAGTTTACTGAGAGTTATCACTATGCCTATGCTGTGTGCCCTCGTGTTTTTACACAAGCATAAATAAAAATGTTGCCACAAGAAATCTCTGGAATTGGAACCATGTCATTGGTCTTGCACTGTGTGGCAACCCCCTTCAGGAAACAGACAGTCTCACATTCCTTTTGCTTCCTAAATTTTACTGTAGGCATACAAATGTCAAGCTAATCGCTGTCACCCTCACACATATACACACAGGCAATTTGAGGTGTTAACAACATCCTCTAAATGTGTGGCTTTGAAATGTTAACAAGGCATGTACAGATGCTCTACAGAGAAAAAGACAGAAAAGGGGAAAATATACACTTTTTACCAAAAAAAGGCCCCTTAGTTTCCTCACAGATGTACACTGATCGATTCTGAAATTATCTGTACATCCTTTGCCACTGTGAGTGGGGGGCAGGGTGAGGATGGCCCTTATTCTGAGGCGGCTTCATACAGTTTGTATTGGCAAAATCAGATGCTTTCTTAAGATAGTTTGTATTCCGTCACCAGCAGCACCTGGAGCAAACAAGCACCAGGCATTTTAAGTTATTGGCCTCTGTAGCAATAAAACTGACAAAGCAAGTCATTCTGAGTGTCAGCAATATGTGTGCCTTTCTCCATAGATTAGCTCCGGAAACCTGATGTTGTTGTGGCTAGGAGCAATTAATGAAGTCGAATGAGATGGCAAGTTGTTTGCCTGAAGATATGGATGTTCGTGTTGGACTGTGTCACATCTATGTATTTTCAGGGAAACAGTAGCTAAAATAGGCCCCCTGACAATGAAGCATGTAAGAAAAAGTACTGAGCCAAAACAGCAAGGCGTCAGAGGCAAAGCAAGTGGGATCGGAACCCTGCAGCTAGCAGATAGAAAACAAACATATTTATTATCCATAATTTGAGAGACTTGTGGAAACAGACCAAGGCGAAGCAAGTTTAAAGATTACACTGCCTCCCTGCCTCCCTACCGAACTGATATCAAGGAACGAATTAATTCCCATTTCTTCTGTCAGAAAGTAAAACCAGATACCTAAGAGACATTTGAAAGCAGAACTGTTCATGTGACAAACAACATGAAAATGCATGCCCTTAAGACAGCAGCAAATTTCCTGCCCGCTTACTGCCTGGATTGGAAAGCAATGTCCTTTAGCTTTACAGTATCCACAGCATAGACAAGTATATACAGAGGCAGGAAGACCGCCAGTTTTACCCAAACGGATTCCAGCCAGCACCCATCACTGGTGATCAAAGCACCAAGTGGTTTGTGAGTTTCTATCCTATGCGGCTGGTTTCAAACTCAACCACTCTCCCCCAAACTTGGTTTTTCATCTTCACATGTAACTCAGTATGAGATGCTATATGAGGCCCAGAAATGACAATCTTTGCCACGTGGATTAAAAATCATTAGTCAAAGATAGGAGAGCCGATGGAATAACAAATAAGGCAAATCCTGGCGACAGAAATGCAAGTGAGAACCTAAACATAAAGTAACTCCTGATCTCAGGCATTATAGCAGAACCCAGTCAGTACCAGACAAAGTGCTTAGTCCAAAATTAGTCATACTTAGGGATGGGGGGGGGAAAGAGAATTCATCTAGTTCACGTTTTTATGCAAGCATACCTATTTTGCATTGTCAAAGGACTATGAAAAGTGAAGGAATACTTCTCCAAATTGTTGCAGTTCTCCAGATCCTTATAATGTGTGTGTCTTCACACAGGTCCTTCATAAGTGTATATTTATGAAAATAGCAGCAAAGAGAGGTGACACCTCTTCTGCTTATAAGCACCATTGTTTTCATGTGCTGCTGGAAGTTTGTACAGTCGTTTCCACTGCCCCCACCTCCCAGTAATGGAATCCAAAGCTTCAGTTCTCCTGTCCCTACATCTACCAAGGATTTTATCCTTCCATAAGAGCAAGGATGTTGAGACACTTTTCCATTGATTGACTGGGAACATCTGACATTCCACCTCAAGACAATTCATGCAGTGACATATATCAGGTGAAATACTGTAATATGTTACGGGCTCAATCACGCTTGCCAAAAGAACCCTGGTTATACAGTTATACAATTATACAGTTTTCACTATTATTTGGATCGTTATTTGGACAGCAAAGACTCACACAACGCATGGCTAACATCAATTCACTTGTCCTGCCAATCAGTTTATTTCCTCCTCACTGGGAGGGTTGTTTTAAAATGTACCAATTGTATATTGTTTCATTCCTTATCATTTCAGCATGCGTGAATATTGCTGTTGATTCATTCACTTTGCAAAGAGGTTGGGTTTGGGGGCACCATGGCCACTTTATGGCCACGGTGCTTGTCACCTTTAAAAAAAAAAAGGATTTAAGAAAGAAGTACGTAGAGACCGAGGGTGGGCTGTCCACTTCACAAAGGAACTGTTAAAGGATGAGATAGACCAAAAGGGGGGTTGTCTAGGATGCAAGTGGAAAACCGAGGAAAGGAAGGGCAAGTAGGGGGTGCGTTTTGGCAGGAAATGAGGAAGGTAAAAGGGGAGAAGAACTAGAACTGAGGTATGTGGTGGATGAGGGCTGGGCTGAGGAGGAGGAGGAAGAGAAAGGAAAAGATGAGTGGGTAGAGAGTGCCAAAGAGGATACCTGGACAGGGGAATGGGTGAAATTACATTAAAAGTAGCTAGGGAGGTGGTTGAAATAAAGTGGAGAGAAAAACAAGTTCTTAAACCTCCATACTGAGGAGAGACAGCTGAAAAGGATGCACGAAAGAGAAGGATTTCAAAGAGAAACAAACAACAGGAAGGCTAAAAGATATCTCAACTCCCCTGGGAGCTGTCGTGGAATAACCCAGTTTCCACCCAAAGCCTAGAAAGATACCAGGAAGAAGGTGTGGGAACCCATTGTGGGATAGTTGTTTCACCTGTAAGCTTATATGAGCTTGTGAATAACCTCTGTACCCCTCTAGTGAGTAATATGTTGTTACTAGTTAGTTTTTTGGTTGAACCTATAGTTAAAGAAAACAGAATGTGGAAAAAGACTTATGGAATGCTAAAAATGATGTATTAGACTTTTGTTAAAGGAGAAAAAGAACTGTTACCTGTTATTTCAAATAAATCTTTTAAAACAAAATTGGAGTCCTTGCTTGTTGATGAAAAGAAGAATCTAGTTAAAATGATGGTAGGAGGTGATGTGAACTTTACCAAGATATATTGTTAAGCTGCCTGAAGCAGCCGCCACCACAAAAACAACATGAATACATTGCTCAAAAGGAGACAGGCTCCCTCTGTCCCTTGTAGGTGAAAGGGGGCTTGAGCAGAGAAAGGAACATTTTCCTTCTTTGAATTGTAAAGAAAGGGGTGTTGCTTTAACCTTTCCTCACTCTTTTTTAAACCCTACTCTTCACAAGTCTTTTAATACCCACTTCCTTCTCCTGATGCTGCTTAAAAGGGAAAAGAAAAATAAAAGCCAAGAACTGAGAGGGAGAGATCCTGTACACGGGAAAATAAGGAAAAGTGGACATGTGAGTAAAGGAGGGAAGGGAAAGGGGGAAGCGAAGGCTCTTATCACTATATCACTTTTGTAATTTTAAAAAACAGGACCAGGGGGATCTGATTGCCCCAGAAACAGTAGAGAAAATGAATTGAAACAGAGCTAAAGAGCAGTGTAGCTTGTTAAATTGGTTCAAATAGAAGTAAATGTAGCAATGCAGTTACTCCTGCTGATATATATACTACATGTCTGCTTTTTAAAATGTATCAGTACAAGAGATGAAAAGAATCTGTATAACTCAATTCACACATGCAACTGAGTCCTAAATTGCTGAAATTATCTTACATCCATACGGGACTAGTCAGAAGGGGGGGAATGTCTTTCCCCATTATATGCTTGTCGTTTCTCTCCTCATTAAACTGAATCCTTGATTATATAATAGTTCAGAACGGAAGCTTTAAGTTGAAATATGAGAGCTTGGCTTCTGATTCAAATGAAACCCAAACCAGATGAGACTGATTTTGACAGATCCAAAAGATGGCCAAATCAAAGGGGAACTCTTCCGTGTCAGAATCTGAAAACTCACAAAGATTCACCACTAAATTGCATTTGAGGGGATGCTGAAACTCTGTGTCTTTGACGTATGTTTCGTGCATTTCTCCCAGGCTCCCATAAATGGGCACGACTGTAACAGGGAAATTAGAAAAGGGACTGTTTGGTGGTGGATGGCTATGGCTTCTAATAGCTCTAAATAGTTTCACCAGGCCTATCTAATCCTAGTGCTCTGCTGGAAGCATGGTGAATATACTACAGTCCAGTGCTTTTCCCTCAGTCTCTCAATCAAGAGCTGGAATGTTAAACCTGTACCAGTGCACTATGTAGTAACGCTCCTAGTTCCCCTGTTTGCTTTTCTACACACCCAGGTTCCCTTTTGGGCATGACATGTACTTTTCACCCCTTTTTTGCTGCCACCAGAGGATCTGTTCCTCTCTATACCAAATATGACTATTAGATCAGTGTTATCCAATATAACAATGTTTATTTATGTGTTTATAGGTAAATCATATAAAGAAAATCATGGATGGTCTTTTATTATTCATTCAATAAACATTGTTTTGATTACTTTTACGTTTGCTTATGTAGATTCACTTTAATCAAGGTATTTATATATTCAAATCTTTATTTATTTCTTAGCACTTTTAACTCTTTCCAAACTTAACCACATAAACTTTCCAAGGCTTATCCTATTCCTGTCTTTTCAATCTCTTTCTCCATCTCTCTGTTACTCTTCTCTCTAACACAACCATGGCCCTAAATGCCTAAACTGTCCTTAACTGTGTTTCTTTCTCCTGTTTTTGGTTCCACCCCTTCTGTCATGTCGTTGGCTCCCACATCAGCTCTGACCTGACTGACAGGAATGTTCTGAGAGCTGTCCGTCACAAAGACCTTCTCTGCCACTTAATGGTCCACATCCGTGGTCTATCCCTGTTGTACCTTCAATGGCACTGGCCTCAGTCACGTAGAAATAAAAAAGGGCTCTTAAACAGTATTTCACTTGTTAACTCCCTAGTCTCCTATTTTGCAGTTTCTGCCTATTTCTTGCCTATGACATTTTAACACAAATCAAGGAAAACAACACAACTATGATTCCGGGAGGGATCATTTTCTCCCCAAATTTGAAGATTCTACCACTGACTTTGCATCTACCCTTCTCAAATTTTGCAGGTTTCCTAGCTGCAATCTTTGAAAGTAAATTCGGTAGATCTAGAATCCACATGTCCAACTCTAGAGGAGTTACTGCAAAGACAATGAGTGCTTGTGCATAAAACAATGTATGGAGTGCCTTGACAAAGAGAAGTGTTCCATTTGTTCTACTTCATCCATGCTCCTTGCTTTCAAGTGCACTCCCCCCCCCCCAAATGCATTCCTTGTGTCTTTCTCACTTCTCAATTGCTCCATAGAGAAAGTTAGAAATCTCAGCTGGGGAAATCCTGCAAAAACAATTTAGATGGACAATACTTTTGAAAAAAGACACATTCACTGCAGACACATACATACATATGTTGATGTCTTATCATGTCATGTTTCCTGATAAGGAGACAAATGCAGAGTTCTTGCTAGAGTAGACAATTGAATCTAGTGTTGATTTACCAGGTTCCCATTGATTCAATGAGTCTACTCTAGTCTAGCTTAACAAATGGATGTAGGTCCAACATTTTTGAAACAAATTATTGTATATAGTGCACTGAATAGGTGATGGCAAAACTGTGTAATAAGAAAAGTAAGATACGGGTTTTGTTGTTTTAGAAAAATTCAGATATAGTTCTGCATTATTACATATCCACTTCCATCTATGCACCAAATTAGATTCGGCAATGAATGCTTCAGTGATAGAGCTATTGATGTTTTCTCCTGAGCAATAACCTTTCACAGTTGCAAGTAAGGAGTCAAAAGGGCATATGAATGCAGTCGTGCCGGTAAAACTACCCCCTGGTGCACATTTACTACACCAAGGAACAAACTCTTAATTTTGGTGGCAAGTCAAATGAGACACATTCTCAGAGAGCTGTTCGGTTTGAAATGCAGGTGCACAGTGAAGTTTTGAGCACACAAAATTATACAGAACAAGATATTAACATTTAAATAATTTCAGCCTTGATTCAGGCTGTTTCCATTTGCTACTTCAGCTAAACAATTTCAAAAAGATTTCACTTTTGATAAACGATATGAGCTATCCAAATGACTCAGGACCACACACTGTGGAATGAATCTAGATTTAGTCATATATAGGTGCAGCCCTGTTCAATAGCACTTTGGTTTTAATTAAGTTACATTACTCTATATATCTAACTAATTTATTCCAGTAATATGATATTTCAGTCCTTTTAAGTTGTCCTGCAACTGTCTGTAACAAACCTTAGTTCTGTGAGTTCTTAACATCTCTCGCCACATGGATTTCCAGAAGTGATTCCTTTCATTACAGTTTTTGATCATTATACTAATGGATCTGTATTTTACACATTAATGGATTTTATGGTGGCAGTGATAACATATTAAGTTGACCTACTTCAATGCCATGGAATGTTTACAAACATTCTTCCATCTCTGGGAATTATGCTTCTTTAGCCTTTACTTCACTTTGTAGGGTCAGAAAGTACTTCCCCACCTATCTAGACCTAAAAGGGGGACTACAGCAGAGCTCCAAAATGTAATTTAGTGAGCTAGAATTCCCAGAATATCTTATTCCAGTCCAATAAAGTAAAAATGTCAAGGTTGAAATTTAGGGTGCGATCCAATGACTGCGAAGAAGCATATCTGAGTAATCTCCCTTATGAAGAACCTTCCATCTGCAAGGGAATCACTCTGTCTAGCCTGGCCCCAAAAAGCAGAAGGCCTGCCCTGGACCAAACAAAACCAGCTTGGACATGGTTTAGGGTTGGCCGGAGCACAATTCCCTGTGCATTATATGACTCCGGGAAATAGATCACACTAGAACATTCCACAAGTGGTCCAAACTGTGATATATTTCCCCATGTGATTACACCCTGAGACGTTGTTTATGCCATTTGTTTAAAAGGAACGAGCTAAATGTTACAAGACAGCAACTGGCAGATGAGGAGAGATGGGATGGGCAGAAAAGGAGGAGGAAGGGGAGGATACAGAAGCAACAATGAGGCTAGAAAAAGGTAACTCTAAGAGAACAAAGTGAGTGAGTGTGGAGGGAAAAGGGTGATAAGGTGCTTAGCTCCCATGCCACCTCCCTTCTAGACAAAGTAAAGGTAAAGGTAAAGGTTCCTCTAGACATTTTTAGTCCAGTCATGTCCAACTCTGAGGGTGGTGCTCATCCGTAGAGCCAGCGCTTGTTTGAAGTCAGTTTCCATTGTCACATGGCCAGCGTGACTAGGGAACGCCGTTTTACCTTCCCACTGAGGTGGTACCTATTTATCTACTCGCATTCGCATGCTTTGGAACTGCTAGTTTGGCGAGGAGCTGGGACAAAGCGACGGGAGCTCGCTCCATTGTGTGGATTCAATCTTATGACTGCTGGTCTTCTGACTTTGCAGCACAGAGGCTTCTGTGGTTTAGCCCGCAGCGCCACCACATCCCTTCTAGACAAAGTAGGCCTAGCTTAATACAAACTCAGCAGTTTAGGTATCTGGCTGCAGTGCCAGAAGTTGGGACTCTGATTCCCCACTGGGCCTCCTGTGAGCAGATCCAGCGTGTGTCGCTTTGGCAACCTGCACAGTCCCAGGACATCTGCACAAGAAGGGAATGTTCAACCATATCTGAGAAGTCTGCACTAAGAAAATCCTGGAAAAGAGTTGCCATAAATTGGGCTTGACTTGGCACAAGATTATTATGATTATTTAGCATGATCACACAGCCTGGAACATTGGCTACGCTGATGGAAGTGTTTAGCTTCTGCCCCAGCTCTGCCTTTCAGTCTCCTAGGATGGAAGGTCCTTTCTCATTCTGTTTTAATACAATCTCATTTCCCTGCCATACATTCCAAATCCCTATGCATGCAACAGAACAGAACTCCAGACAGATTGAGGCCACTGATGGAGGACTTGTGTGTGTGTTGTGTGTTTAGTCGTTTAGTCGTGTCCGGCTCTTCGTGACCCCATGGACCAGAGCACGCCAGGCCCTCCTGTCTTCTACTGCCTCCCGGAGTTGTGTCAGGTTCATGTTGGTTGCTTCGCAGACACTGTCCAGCCATCTCATCCTCGGTCGTCCCCTTCTCCTCTTGCCATCACACCTTCCTAACATCAAGGTTTTTTCCAAGGACTCTTTTCTTCTCATGAGATGGCCAAAGTACTGGAGCCTCAGCTTCAGGATCTGTCCTTCCAGTGAGCACTCAGGGTTGATTTCCTTTAGAATTGATAGGTTTGTTCTCTTTGCAGTCCAGGGGATTCTCAAGAGCCTCCTCCAGCACCACAATTCAAAGGCGTCAATTCTTCGGCGGTCTGCTTTCTTTATGGTCCAGCTCTCACTTCCATACATCACGACAGGAAAAACCATAGCTTTGACTATTCGGACTTTTGTTGGCAAGGTGATGTCTCTGCTTTTCAAGATGCTGTCCAGATTTGTCATCGCTTTCCTCCCAAGAAGAAGGCGTCTTTTAATTTCAGGGCTGCTGTCTCCATCTGCAGTGATCATGGAGCCCAGGAAGATAAAATTTGACACTGCCTCCATATCTTCCCCTTCTATTTCCCAGGAGGTGATGGGACCAGTGGCCATGATCTTAGTTTTTTTGATGTTGAGTTTCAGACCATTTTTTGCACTCTCCTCTTTCACTCTCATTACAAGGTTCTTTAATTCCTCCTCACTTTCTGCCATCAGAGTGGTATCATCTGCATATCGGAGGTTGTTGATATTTCTTCCGGCAATCTTAATTCCGGCTTGGGTTTCTTCCAGTCCAGCCTTCCGCATGATGTATTCTGCATATAAGTTAAATAAGCTGGGGGACAATATACAGCCTTGCCGTACTCCTTTCCCAATTTTGAACCACTCAGTTGTTCCATGACCAGTTCTAACTGTTGCTTCCTGTCCCACATATAGGTTTCTCAGGAGACAGATAAAGTGGTCAGGCACTCCCATTTCTTTAAGAACTTGCCACAGTTTGTTGTGGTCCACACAGTCAAAGGCTTTCGCATAGTCAATGAAGCAGAAGTAGATATTTTTCTGGAACTCTCTGGCTTTCTCCATAATCCAGCGCAAGTTAGCAATTTGGTCTCGAGTTCCTCTGCCTCTTCGGAATCCAGCTTGTACTTCTGGGAGTTCTCGGTCCACATACTGCTGAAGCCTACCTTGCAGGATTTTGAGCATAACCTTGCTAGCGTGTGAAATGAGTGCAATTGTTCGGTAGTTGGAGCATTCTTTGGCACTGCCTTTCTTTGGGATTGGGATGTAGACTGATCTTTTCCAATCCTCTGGCCACTGTTGAGTTTTCCAAACTTGCTGGCATATTGAATGTAGCACCTTAACAGCATCATCTTTCAAGATTTTAAATAGTTCAACTGGGATGCCATCACCTCCACTGGCCTTGTTGTTAGCCAGGCTTTCTAAGGCCCACTTGACTTCACTCTCCAGGATGTCTGGCTCAAGGTCAGCAACTACATTGTCTGGGTTGTCCGGGATATCCAAATCTTTCTGATATAATTCCTCTGTGTATTCTTGCCACCTCTTCTTGACGTCTTCTGCTTCTGTTAGGTCCCTCCCATGTTTGTCTTTTATCATGTTCATCTTTGCGCAAAATGTTCCTCTAATATCTCCAATTTTCCTGAACAGCTCTCTGGTCTTTCCTTTTCTGTTATCTTCCTCTATTTCTTTGCATTGTTCATTTAAGAAGGCCCTCTTGTCTCTCCTTGCTATTCTTTGGAAGTCTGCATTCAATTTTCTGTAACTTTCCCTATCTCCCTTGCATTTTGTTTCCCTTCTCCTCTCTGCTATTTCTAAGGCCTCGTTGGACAGCCACTTTGCTTTCTTGCATTTCCTTTTCTTTGGGATGGTTTTCGTTGCTGCCTCCTGGACAATGTTACGAGCCTCTATCCAAAGTTCTTCAGGCACTCTGTCCACCAAATCTAGTTCCTTAAATCTGTTCTTTACTTCCACTGTGTATTCATAAGGGATTTGGTTTAGATTATACCTGAGTGGCCCAGTGGTTTTTCCTACTCTCTTCAGTCTAAGCTTGAATTTTGCTATGAGAAGCTGATGATCAGAACCGCAGTCAGCTCCAGGTCTTGTTTTTGCTGACTGTATAGAGCTTCTCCATCTTTGGCTGCAGAGAATATAATCAATCTGATTTCGATATTGCCCATCTGGTGATTTCCATGTATAGAGTCGCCTCTTGTGTTGTTGGAAAAGAGTGTTTGTGATGACCAGCTTATTCTCTTGACAAAACTCTATTAGCCTTTGTCCTGCTTCGTTCTGAACTCCAAGGCCAAACTTCCCTGTTGTTCCTTTTATCTCTTGGCTCCCTACTTTAGCATTCCAGTCCCCTAGAATGAGAAGAACATCTTTCTTTGGTGTCAGTTCTAGAAGGTGTTGTAAATCTTCATAGAATTGTTCAATTTCAGTCTCCTCAGCAATGCTGGTTGGTGCATAAACTTGGATTATTGTGATGTTGAATGGTCTGCCTTGGATTCGTATTGACATCATTCTATCATTTTTGAGATTGTATCCCATTACAGCTTTTCCCACTCTTTTGTTGACTATGAGGGCTACTCCATTCCTTCTACGGGATTCTTGCCCACAGTAGTAGATATGATAATCATCTGAGCTGAATTCGCCCATTCCTGTCCATTTTAGTTCACTGATGCCCAGGATGTCGATGTTTATTCTTGCCATCTCCTGTTTGACCACCTCCAGCTTCCCAACGTTCATAGATCTTACATTCCAGGTTCCTATGCAGTATTTTTCTTTACAGCATTGGACTTTCCTTTCACTTCCAGGCACGTCCACAGCTGAGCGTCCTTTCGGCTTTGGCCCAACCACTTCATTAGCTCTGGAGCTACTTGTACTTGTCCTCCACTCTTCCTCAGTAGCATGTTGGACGCCTTCCGACCTGAGGGGCCCATCTTCCAGCGTCATATCTTTTAGCCTTTTGTTTCTGATCATGGGGTGTTCTTGGCAAAGATACTGGAGTGGCTTGCCATTTCCTACTCCAGGTGGATTGCGTTTAGTCGGAACTCTCCACTATGTCCTGTCCGTCTTGGGTGTCCCTGCACGGCATAGCCCATAGCTTCTCTGAGTTACTCAAGCCCCTTCGCCACGACAAGGCAGCAATCCATGAAGGGGATGGAGGACTTGCATATAGCAAACTGAGTACTTGTTTGCATGTCAACATCATTTAAAAATGCTTTTTTTAAAAAAAAGGTTGTGTTCCATTTTTTCCCTTTCTTTCCTTAGTAAATGAAAAACATCTCGATAAACAAGTGATTGTGCATACAAGAAGGGGTGATGGCACATGACTCAGAGCAACTCAGTGTCTCTGAGTAAACAAATCCAGGAACAACCTGTGACAGCACAACTCTTGAGGCTTCCAATGGCCTGGAAACCTGGCAGAAAGAAATACTGTACAGCTCTGGCTGGCACCAGTAATGCACCAACCTGTGGGTAAATCTGTATATTTCGGTCTTGATGGGAAGCAGTTGTATTAAGCTCATGGCATGATCCTGAAGGAGTACCAAGCTCAAAAGTAGTTCAGTCTGGGACTGAAATGAAGCCATGCTCCAGAAATGAACAAAACAAATACATACCATCATCTTTAACATGGAGCTGCAGTTTTTATACCAAGCTGATGATTTAGCCTTGCATATTTCTATTATGGCATCATATGGGTGTCTCAAAAATACATCACCTGCATGCAGGTCCTCTTCCAGAATATTCCATTCCCTTCCTCAACATTAAAATCAGAAGCAAACACCCTTGCCAGGTCTATGGACTGATTCCTCCCTCTACCTATTGTGAGAGACACTCCACTCTCTTCTGAAATTCAGTGGCATCCACACCCTCACCCGTTAAAATATTTGTTTCCTGCTTGCTTTAAAGGTCTTCTTCTACTGCACTGCAGAAATTCAGTGGCACTTGGCGGTGCGGTGTGGGCTGCAAAAACAGTCTTGGCGTGGTGTCTGTGGGTTACCCAACCTCAGTCAAAGCCCTTAGCTGTACACAGTTTGAAATGCCACCATGGGGAGGTGATTGTTAGAAGCCTTATTAACCTTCCCCAGAAAGAAAGCCCACAGAGTGACCCGTTTTAAGAGATGCCATCTGGAAATCATTCTGCTCTTCCTTGATAGCAGAGTCTTCAATCATCCATGTTTGTTCCCATCAAACACCTGAGCAGACACAAGGCTTGCTTCTCAGACATTCGCTGCCCCCCTGCAGCTTATCCCCTGCCCAAAATCAAGCTCCCGCTGTTCACATTCCAGCAGGAGGCAACAGTGACTACCTCACAGCCGTTTCCCATTATAAATGTTCCCGCAGCAGACACAGGTCTTATATCAGAGGAAGAAATAAACTGAACTGGGGGGGGGGGGAATCCTCACAAAGATTCAGATCTCATGAAACATAAAACAGGGAGAGGAGCTGAAATATATAGCTAGGAATGAAAGTGTGTGGAGGTAGAGAGATACTAATAGCTTGTTCTTTGTAATGAATTCCTTTTCCTCCAAGCAAAGGCAAAACTAAAGGGCCATCCATGTAGAGCAGTGGTCCCAAACCTTTTTGACACCAGGGACTGGTTTATTGAAGACCATTATCCAAGGACCGGGGAGGGGGATACTTGTTATGCAGTAGGTTGTTGGAGGATAGCTTTGAATCAAGCTCATTACATGTATTGTGCCCTTTATTTCTATTGTCATTACACTGGAATATATAATGAAATAATAATACAACTCACCATAATGCAGAATCGGTGGGAGCCCTATGCTTGTTTTCCTGCAACTAGATGGTTACAACTAGCAATGGCTTAGACTCTAACAGGAGCGCAGGCTCCTATTAGATTCTGATGCCACAGGCACAGCTGATCTAGCAGCGGCAAGAGAGGAACGGGGAGCATAGCTCCGCCTCCTGTCAGATCAGCAAGGGCATTAGAACCCAATAGGAGTGTAATGAGAGGAGGCGGAGCTTCTCTCGCTGCTCCCTTCCTGCTCGCCACTCATCTGTCCCAGCGACCCAGTCCTTCCAAGGCCACAGACCAGTACCGGCCCACAGCTCGAGGGTTGGGGACCCCTGACGTAGAGGACTTGTACAACTTTCCTTTCATTTATGATACCGGTACTGCATCCCAGTGTCCACACAACATAAGGTGGAAACTAAGCAGCCCCAAACCCCGTGTTTTCCTGATGTTTTCATTCTGGTTCATCCCAACTTACTTCAGTGTATGTCAGTCTACTGAAAAAGTTACAAACAATAGAACCAAGACGTGAAATAATACAACTGGCTGATAATTCCAAATGAGCTAATAAATCCGGATGAAAAGACTTGAGCTTACTAAAAGCTTTTCCAGCAGTTAGTTTCTCTCCCATTAAACTAAAAAGTGTCCGGCTTATATACTGTCCCATAGCACTTAAAGCACTCTCTAGAGACGGTTTACAAGTTAATTATGCAGGCTACACATTGCCCCCGACCCCACCCAGTGAGTTGGGTACTCATTTCATTGACCTTGGAAGGATAGAAGGCTGAGTCAACATTGAGCCGGCTGCCTGGGATTGAACCTCAGGTCGTGAGCAAAGTTTGGGCTGTGATACAGCAGTTTAACCCACTGCACCACGACATTCCTAAAACACCATACTATATAATGAAGTCCTGTTCTCAAACAGGTACTTTGCAGGATGAAGTCAGCAGACGAAGCCACTTTTTTAAAGGGTCAGATATAAAGACTGGAGCAAATTACTGCAGCCAGAATTTCAATCCAACCATATACATCCTCAAACTGAAGGATAGGGTGCTAGTAGTTTTCCACAACCTAGTGACATCCAGATGTGTTAAACTACAGCTCTCATCATCCCATATATCTGAACTACTGAGGACAGCACACTTGGTTCAGTGATCCTAGACCTTGTTTAAGTAATCTAAGCATGTATGGAATGAATGACTGCTACTGCATGCATTTGGTATGTGTGCACAGACTACTGAAGAGCTGTTGTTCCCTAATTCTGTATCTATGCCATGGTGAAACACACATTAGCCAAAATCCTATTTGTTATCACTACTGGTGTAACTCTGTTCCATAAATCTCAGCAATGCACAACAGCAAATGATTACACCAACTTCTTAACTTGTTGCATTTCACCACTGAGATTCAGACCAAATTGAGTTGCGTTGGCATAAATACATACTGTAATAGGATTCCATCCAAGGATGCATAGCATAGGTAGTGGTTCTTAAATATGCTGGAAACTGAAACTGCAGACAGAAGAGAAACTGGGAGGATATCTCCCTACCTAACAATGGCCCTCATTTTATCTGCATAGTTTCAAGGAATTGAAGTTCTAGTCCTATAGGATAAAATCTGTTTACAAAATTAAACATGACAGCTGGACCTACTCAAACGGGAAGGCTTAGCTACTTTCTTGAGTTCACAGATTTCATCAAGAAAGGATAGAATTTTTAACTTCTATAGATTTTACCAAGAAGATATTAATTAAAACAGTGACATCACAGGGTACATCGAAATCTTCCTTCCAATACCAAGCTATGCAAATCTTACGAAATCTCCATTTCATATAATTTTGTGCCTAGGTTCATAAGGGGAACATTATACAGCATGTTAACCAAAAGGATATGCATATCAGCTTATGTTACGATCTCCTTGGCAGTGGTAGAGTTCTTGGGGAGAAACTCAGGTACATGTACGGTACAGTTAGTTATTGAGGCAAGTTAACCATGTAGATCTTCTTGGATAAGAAGAAAGTTTTAAAGGGCATAGAACTCCTAAATGTGAGTTTTCCTGTGTAAGCTCTTCATCCTGTCAGCAACACATTACAGGCATCCCTGGTACACCAGCTCCTCTTCTGAGGGACTAACTTCTGAATGGAAAGAGCCTTTAGGGTAGTGATGGTGAACCTATGGCACACGTGCCACAGCTGACACAAGGAGCCCTTTCTGCTGGCATGCGAGCCATAGGTTGCCAGATTGCTACTCCCCCCGCCTGCCCCAGCACATCCAAACCTCAGGAGGCGGCTGCAGCCGGTGCTGGCACTTTGACAGGCAGATCCGAAGCAACTGGTGCTGGCAGAGGAGGAGTCTTGAGGCACATCCATGCCAGGATTCCTCCTTCTGCCACCACTTCCGGCTCCAGGTCCACCACTTCCAGTTCCGGGTCCGCACTTCCGGTTCCTCCAGGTCTGCCGCCACCGCTGTTGCAGTGGCGACACACCACCTACTGTTTTTTTTCCCCCAGTTTGGGCATGCGAGCCCAAAAAGGTTCACCACCACTGCTTTAGGGTCTTGATAGTCTGAACTACAACCAATGCCTGGGATGGAATATGTATTCCTAACAGTGGCTGTTAGGCTCACTGTGTTAATTATGCCAAGTACTTCTGCTTTCAAGGGACGTGGTGGCGCTGTGGGCTAAACCGCAGAAGCCTGTGCTGCAGGGTCAGAAGACCAAGCAGTCATAAGGTCGAATCCACGCGACGGAGTGAGCGCCCGTCGCTTGTCCCGCTCCCGCCAACCTAGCGGTTTGAAAGCACGCAAATGCAAGTAGATACATAGGGACCACCTTGGTGGGAAGGTAACGGCGCTCCGTGTCTAAGTCACACTGGCCATGTGACCATGGAAGATTGTCTTCGGACAAACGCTGGCTCTATGGCTTGGAAACGGGAATGAGCACCGCCTCCTAGAGTCGAACACGACTGGACAAAAATTGTCAAGGGGAACCTTTACCTGTCACTTCTGCTTTTCTGAGCAGTCAGAACTCCAAGAAAGCTTTCCACTATTTAATTCCCTTTGGAGGAGAGAATACCTGAACCTTTGAGTGTCTTTGCAGAACCTGTTTTATTTGCATATATTAAAACATGACATTGTGGGAGCAGATGTTGCAACAGTAGGTAGCCAAACCAAAGATCCTGGATTAGATTTCTGACACTAACAGAGCCAGAACATAGGTTGCATGCCAGATTTGACCAATCTAAAGTTGCACAGATTAGCAACTTGGCATTTGTTAACCCAAAGAAACTGCTCCCAGCAGTCGCTCTGAATTCCCTCCTCCCCAGACTCTGATAAGCAGGAGACACATTCCAGTTTGTTAAAACTTTTCATATGCCTCATATGACTTAAATGTCAGAAAATAATAATAAATATGTACCACCAATTCAAGTCCAACTTATGGCAACTCATACCAGGGTTTTCTAGGTGTAGAGCACTCAGCAAGGTTTTACTTTCTTTCATTCCTCGGGGGCTATGCAGCTTGCCCAGGGCTACACAGGCTGGGGCTTCTCCTGGGATGTACAGTGGGGAATCGAACTTTCAAGCTGTGGCTCCACAGCCAGACACCTAATTCACTGAACTATCCAGGCAGCTTGTCACAGAATCCTATTTGTAAATGGCAGCTGCAACTACCATGAGGGGTTAAATGATACTGTAGAGCAGGCTTGTCCAACCTGCGGCCCGAGGGCTGCATGCGGCCCAGGTCGGCTCATAATGCAGCCCAGTGCAATTTTTTATTTTAAAAGAAATTCCAAAGTTTCAAGTTACACTGCTGACACTTGCGGCTGGAATGCGGCTGGGGCACGTCACAATGGTGGGGGGGAGAGAGGAAAGGAAGGAGCGGGAGGGGAGGGGAGCTGCGTGACTGCATTGCGCCGTCCCCATCAATAGGTGGACCCCCTCCCTGCCCCATAAAGCCACCGGAGTCGAAGTTGGCAGCCTCTGCTGTCTGAGATCACAGCTGCCGGTAAGCATGCTTGGAGCGGGGCTGTGGAGGATGGCTAGGGCTGCCCCCCATGCGGCCCAAACCAAATTTATGTGCGGCCCAAACCAAATTTTCATCTTCTAATGTGGCCCAGGGAAGGTGAAAGGTTGGACACCCCTGCTGTAGAGTCTTACTGTTCAAATGGAAACAAAATGTGTGATGAACTACATGCAAGACTGGTCTATCAGGATCTCCACTGTAAACTGCCAAACCACCATGGAGAAGTGAAATACTGTGAAACAACAGTCACATCACCTTCTAATCAGGGGCCATGGGGAACCCCCCAAATGCAAGAATCATTGTCAATCCCATATAGTGCTTAATGGTACAGCACATTTGTTTTCCCATGGAAGTGAATTACTGAGCTATGTCCTGCTTCTGGGGGACATATAAAAAGAAATACCGTGAAAAATGCATTATAAATAATAAGGAAACTTGAAAGCTTTGGGGAAACTAGTTGATTTATTACATTTATATAGGATTTCTTCTTTCTTGAATGCAAAACAATTCAAGCAGCTCATGCTACTCTTGGGTTGTATTGGAGGTTTGCATTATGTAACACTACGAATAAAGACATTTGATTTTAGTTTTAGTTTGGTGTTCATCCAGTGATATATGTAACACTGGTGGGACTAGTCCAGGTGGCATGCACGGTTTGCATAACAATTACTAGAAATTCCAATGAGAGTGCCATCATTGGCTAATTGCTATGGATTAGAGGTTCCCTTATCCATGGAACTTTAATTCTCTTGCCTCCAATTTTCAATATATTTCAGCCCTTGTTATTCCAGGGGCACCGTTTAATCAGATGGACAGCTCTCTGCATGAATTCAGCAGGCATTAGAATTTACAGGTACATATAACCATGTTATATGCTCCATAATTAGAGCAGAAGTAACATGGTCCTAGGTACACAGTAGGAAGCCCTGATGATGCAAAAGAATGTTGTACGTTTCAGTGTAACTATATTTTCCCCTTGCATCCTGTAATTACACTGCTACCACTGGTTGTCAAGATGTCTGCCTGTGCCTACAGCTAATCCTCCAAGGAATTAAGCTTATGTAACAGATTTATATTAGCATAAGCTCAGAAGCTTAACTCTCAAAAAGAAATATACTGACTCCATAAATTTATCAGAAATATAGATGTGGGGATGTTTCTTCTGTAGTTAAAGCACCCAAGTTTTACTTGGCTCCTAGACGAAACACAATTCAGTTCAAAATGGCAGGACTCTCACCTTTCTTGTTTCACAAAGTTAAATATCCATATATATAATAACTGACCTATTCAATATGTTCAACAGATTTAATCCCATCATGGAAGCTCCATACTTTACATCTAGTCCTCATAATGATAAGTGGCTGGAATCATGTTGCACAGCTCCACAGGTGCAATGGGGGTGACATCCACAGTAGTGACAAATCATGACTGATTAAAGGTGATTTGGGGATTTCATGGGAGTCATACCCAATGTGACATACAGACATTTCTAAAGAGTGCCTTTAATCAGCAGTGAAGTACAGCTGCTGATTACATTATTCCCATTACACACATGGAGCTCTGCAACAGGATTTCAGAAGATGCAACACAAACCAAGTAGTTGCACCTAGAGTAGGCCCATTAATTCAGTAATTACAGAAGAGTTGACTCATCAAATCTCCACTGATTCAATGGGCCTACTCTAGATATGACTTACTACTGCATGTCAGCTTACATTTGTTGCCTGCAAAGGTGAAAAATCTGTAGAACCCATTTCAGAAACAGGCACAAAAGTTGGAGGGAGGCTATTAGGAAATCTGAATAGGTTTTTGGTTTTGTTAAAAGGCTTAACTTAAGCCATTCTCTAAAACTAAGTTCAGTTTATTAAAGAAAACTAAGGTTCTCTGGATTTCATCAAAAGCCCTTTCAGAGAATACAAAAACAACTTCATGCAACCCGTATATTAGTTAGGACGGCATGTCATGTGGATGTGGCCAAGTAGCTAGAGAAACCTCTTTAGAGCAGCAAAGACGGAAAGAGGATGCGATGCGCTCAGAAACTGGATTACATCTGTTCTTGCCACCCTATCTGCTGACATGCAGGAACTATAAGGAACAAACTTTATGAATCAGGAAAAAAAATGACGGAACTGGTGACTCAGTCTACGAAGACTTCTATTCTAGCTGAGATTTACATATTTCATGCATTCCACTGCTGTGATTATAATTTGTGGTTTTCACTAGTGACACAGGAACAGAAAAAGATTCTGGAAGAGAATTGTAATGTATAAAAATGCAACTCTCTTCCCTCAAAGCACAAAGCTCATATGAATTATGAAAATGTCTAGGTATTCAACTTACATAAAGTAGTAATGACCCCAATGAGGTGGTGAGCACATCGGGTTACAAGTGTAATTATAATTGTAATCTTGTGTCAAATAAGTAGTTTTTAAGTTTGTTTCTCTATACAGTATATGTTGATTTTAACTTCTCTCTTTTGTATTTCCTCTCCCGTCTGTTCGTCCTTCTCCTCTCCTGGCAGTTTCATCTACTATTTCTATATATACTCTTGGCCTTCTCCTGGCTGCTCTTCCATCCTGTTCACTCCTGTCAAATTCCATTTCCATTTCTTTTTATTTGCTCTCTCCGTCTTGTTTTTCCATCCCAGACCCCTTTTCTCTTATCTCCAATCTTGAATGATATGCTTATTGCTGTGAAATTGTTGTTGATATTTTTAATTGTTTTTATTCTATTTTGTTATGAGTTGCCTAGAGTAGACACAGTCTAGATGGGTGGGATACAAGTTTAATAAATAAATATTCTTCACCACCTACCCACTTTCCACCTTCTCTTTTCTCTTCCCCTCCTTATTTGCTGTTTCTACAAGGGGTCCTTTGCTGTTTGGATGGGAGGAGGACACCCAATGGCACATCACTACCCCCTCCAACCTCACTAGACCTTTGGTAGGCCAATCCTCCCCACACCCAAGATGGCCAGTCTGGACAGACCCTAAAACCCTTAGGTCCTTCTCACTTGTACTACTACCAAGACATTCTGTCTTTTTGCATGACTTTTCCTGCTCAAATGAACCTCATTCCTGTTAAAACTCATGTTGTTTAGTCTGGCCCAGTTCTCCAATCTAGAAACCTAACTTCTGAGGCATTCCTTACCCTTCTTTGATATAATCTGCTAATTTTATGACCACCCCCTTCTATTTCTTAAACAAAGTCATTTACAAAGATATTAAATAACACTGGGCTCAGGACTGAACCCTGTCGTGCCCCACATGTCATATCTCTCCAGGATGAATGAACATCACTCTTTGGGTTCAGTCCATCAACTGGGTGGGTACATATCAACCTAACATTAACACTGCATAGCCCATATTTCTACCAGCCTGCCCATAAGAATATTATGAGGGAGATGACCACAGCTGGACAGAATTGCAGAGGGATTACTGAAGGTGGAGAAAATTGAATTACAGCGGTGCCTCACAAGACGAAAGTAATTCGTTCCATGAGTAGCGCTGTGTTGCAAAATTTTCATCTTGTGAAAAGCGGATTCCCATAGGAATGCATTGCAATGTATTCCTATGGGAACCTCGCAAGACTAATGAATTATTTTCGTCTTGTGAGGCATCGGTCTTGCGAAAATAAATCATCTTGCAAAGCACCGCCATAGAAGCCGTCTTGCAAGGCACCACAGCGACTGCAAAAACCATTCGTCTTGCGGGTTTTCCGTCCCGCGAGGCGTTCATCTTGCGAGGGACCACTGTACATCAATGACAGGTTTGCTTATTGTGATTTTGTAATACGGAAGTATCAGATCAGTCAATTAACACTAGTACATCTTGTGCTGTTTTCAACATCCATTTGGAATGTCCAATATGTTCCAAGTCTATGAATAGTATCCCTTCTATTTTTGCACAGTGCACAGGAGTTCAGAGAGCACCCTGTGAGAAATGCAGGAAGTGTATCACAGAAGGATATATTTAATTATAAATTAAACCTTTTCACATTTAACTTTAATTTGGAGCACTTTTTGTTATACTATGTTTATGTTTTACTGTGCTGTGAACCACTCAGAGTGACCACTGGCCAGATGGGCAGTATAAAAATGTAATAAACAATAAGTAAATTCGTATTTCTGCATGCATTTCCTATAACTGCAGTTAAGTGCTTCTTAGTATTAATGCCAAATCAAAGTGGGGGCTTTTTATCACCTTTAGAAATTGTACGTTTTGTATGTTGCTTGATGCAGATTTTCCTCATGACAATATTGTGATGAAAGGAGAAGCAAGGCATGGCAGACAACTGTTTTGTTTCCCTGTCATTTACTGAAGTCCTTCACATTATCAGAGGAAGGCAGATTATCCCTTGATTGTCAAGCATGTATACCTCAGAACATGATTTCTCAGGGCTCTACTGATGGTATACATGGACATCTCACTTCTTTAGAATATAAGTGCCAGTACATTTTGCTTCTTCAGAAGACTGCAATGGAAACATTTTAACAGATGAACAATACCTAAAGCATCTGGCCTTAAAGCATCTGGCAACTAAGAGCAGGGTACACAGACAAGGAAAATCACATGCTAAGAAAAATCAGGCTTTTTTATCATTTGAGGGACAATATCAGATGGAATAAGGGCCTAATGTTAAGGGAAATGGTTATTCCCAAGATTAATTAGCACTTCTCTCTGAATAAATCAGACTTGCAGAATACAATGGTGTCTACTGTCTAAAGACCTGTAATAAAATAAGCTACACTAAGGACAGGATACAGAGACAAGGAAAATGACAGGCTAAGACAAACAGACATGTTTTGCCATTTGAAAGAACAACTCTTCTGAATAAGAGCTACTACATGTAACTTTGTTTTGAGCTTCTGACAGATTAGTATTTGCCCTTTAGCCTCATCTAAGCTTCTGTGCCAAGGTTGGGTGAAGCAGTGTGATAAGGGACACATGTTAGGAGAGTTACTTAACCTGCAGCATTCTCTAGCAAAGCAAGTTATATGAATAATGTATGATTCTTGATTACCCTGTTTCCCCGAAAATAAGACCTAACCTGAAATTAAGCCCTAGTATGATTTTTCAGGATGCTCGTAATATAAGCCCTACCCCCCAAAATAAGCCCTAGTTAAATGAAACCCCACCAGTGTGCAGCAACCAGAAGAGGACATGACTGTAAAATAAGACATCCCCTGAAAATAAGCCCTAGTGTGTTTTTAAGAGCAAAAATTAATATAAGACCCTGTCTTATTTTTGGGGAAACACAGTATTATATGCAAAATTCTGGGGTTCTATGGAGAAACAAGGTTAAAGAAGACTTCCCAATATTAGATTGTTGATTAAAGGAAAAATACATGCTTCAACCATTAAGCAAAAACAATCCAATGGCATAGATACAGTTCCATAATCTGCAGCTGGGCCACAGAACTTAGTATATCAATACATGTAGAAATGGCTCATCTGCTCTCTCTGTAAAAAGCTGCAGTGCACATTATTTAAATGGAAATAACCAACTTGAATGGATGTCATAAATTGCTCTCCCCGCCTGACCTGTACGGCAAGAGAGCTACACCACTCAGAAGTCAAGAGCATCACCTAGTGGCCAGAGGCAGTTTTACATGACACGACCAAGAACAAAAGTGATCATTGGTGTCCTTTACATAAGCATGTTGACATTCTTCATGCCTGGCTTCTTAAAACTTTTCACAGACTTACTCAGAACTCCAAAAGCACAAAACTGTGAACTTGCTCCAAAACTTTATTCAAATAGTTTTAATTCTTTAAGCATTGTCTTTGCAAAAACAGATGGGAGGGGCTTATCTTGCCTTTAGGTGTAAGGTATCACAATCCAAGTTCCATTTACAGGCATTTTAAGCAATACTCATGTCAAAACGAGGGCAGACAGCAAGCACAGCTCAGTGCATATTACTGAAAGGGACACAACCAAATTTCCATTTTTTGATATTTTTTCCTTCTTCCTCAAATGGCTCTTTAGGATTTCTGGTGTATATTTTTTTAAAAACACATAATCTGAAGGGTGTCCAGCTGGCCTTCTTGCAAACAGGCAATGCAAGCAAGCCCTTTAGAACCACCTATCGGAGTACTGGAACTGTGCAATACACTGGCTTCCCTTGGGAAGCACATAGGAGAGCCCCCACCCCATCCCTCCCAAACAGGCTTGGCACCACTTTTAAAACACAGGAAGCACCTACATCTTTCTTTTGATTTGTTTTTAATGGTACACACAAGGAACCCATCTAGACTAGAACCTTGATATGGTAGAGGGCTTTATACCTATTATATTCCACATCAGGGATGTCTCTGAATAGACTGCAATTTTTTTAATTGCCAAAAAAGTGATCTATTTGTTTCAAGTAAGACTTTCTGGCAATACAACATGGAGATGCAGACTTCTACAATCCAGATCAGAAGCCTAATGGAGGAGAGAGGGCTCTAATCCTTTGTTCCCAGCAGTCTCCATAGCCACACTGGGTTCCTTTTGCTTACTCTAGAGCAAATTGTTCACAATCTTGGGTCCTCAGATGTTTTTAGACTAAAACTCCCAGAAGCCTTCATCACTAGCTATGCTGGCCACTATTTCTGGGAGTTGCAGTCCAAGAACATCTGGGGACCTAAGGCTGGGAAACATTGCTCTAAAACATTGCTGGAAGCTATGTAGCCCATCAGATGCACAAACTATCAGTTCTAGACACACAGCCAATGGTGAAGGATGATGAGAGTTCCAATCCAGCAACTTCTAAAGGGCCAGACATTGTCCACCCTTGTTGTAGAGGAAGGGGGTGGCAGCTGCTCTCTACATCTTTAAAGAGCCAGCTCAAGGGAAACATCTGTAAAGCAACTTGGGAAGCTCCTTGTTTTTGAAAGTGAAAACAGACATTAGATGCTCACAAAAAGTAAACCACAACTCAGCCCTGTGTATGAACTGTCCTTGATGCATATTACATGCAATAAATATATGCAAAGCCAAAGCAGAAAACAAAGGAAAACAAACTTTCAAGGTAACGGTTGCACTTTTTTGTATTCTTCCGCAGTTTTTAAACTTAGAAATGTAGAGCTCTAGGGCTCCCAAATTATGCTAATCCTGTTTAATTTGACTTTCCATCGACTCTTCACCTTCACAATCATCAGGTTCTCTTGTTTCTACGAGTTCCTCCTCTTCACCCTGCTGAACATCAGACACCATTTTATCTTCTGCTGTTTCTCTGCTGTTTCCACATTCAGCTTGTTCATCTGCCAGTGGAAGGGGGACCACATTGGGTGAGAGGAAATAGCTATCATTCAGCAATTGCTCAGAGGTCATTCGACTATTACAACATAGAAGATTCATGAGCAGAGATTTAGCTTTACCATCCTTTAAAAAAAGGGAAAAAACATAAACATGTAAGACAAAGAAAGAGAGAGAGAGAGAAAGATCATACAAGTTGAAAAAACATAGATATTAAAATGGCTGCATGTTCTTGTTCATCTAGGCATAGATTACTAATATGGCACACAAAAAAGAGGGAAATGATTATCCAGAGAGGAGATCTCCAGAGGTTCCCACACTCTGCTACAGTGCATTACATATTGTACATGCACTGAGAATGGCCTGGAAAATGCAACAGAATTCAGAAGTTACTATTCTGTTCATTACAACAGAGACATATTACACTAATCTTTAAGACGTGGTGGAGAGCATTTGGAAGCAGGGGACTGGATGTTCCCCTGAAGACCTGCTCCAGCATGCTGAATGATGTCAGGAGGCAGAGCTACATCCCCAACATCAATGGATCAACAGTGCAAGCATTTCCCCAGCCAGTACTCTATAGCAGGGGTCCCCAACCCCTGGTCAGCGGGCTTCCTTGAAATGGGACACGGACACGGATCTCCCCCACCCCCGCATGCACGATAGGCATGTTGCGCTTGCGGGTGAGCAAGCTGCACTCGTGGGTGGGCGTATCGCACTCGCAGGTGGGCATGTCACGCTTGTGGCGATGCGCATGAGTGCGACACACCCCTTCGCAAGCGCGACATGCCCCTCCACAAGCATGACATGCCTACCCGTGAGCGTGACACGCAAGGAGAACAAAACATTCTGAAGGAAATCAACCCTGAGTGCTCACTGGAAGGACAGGTCCTGAAGCTGAGGCCCCAATACTTTGGCCATCTCATGAGAAGAGAAATCTCCCGGGAAAAGATCCTGATGTTGGGAAAGTGTGAAGGGAAGAGGAGAAGGGGATGACAGAGGAAGAGATGGTTGGACAGTGTCATCGAAGCTATCAACATGAATTTGACCCAACTCTGGGAGGCAGTGCTCTGGTCCATGGGGTCACGAAGAGTCGGACACGACTAAACAACAACAACAGCAAAGGTGATGCAGGGGAATAGAGAAAAGGGGTTCTGCCTAGGACCAAGAATTGCTACACTTAGTCATTCTGGACCCACACTGTTTGAATATCTAACAACTGATTATTTCTTTATCCAGTAGCCAGTTTTAAAAAGGTAGGTAAGTAAACATACCATAATAAGTCCATCAATTTCAGGAGTCCCGTCTTTGTTTATTTTAAACCCTTTATTTCCGCTTAACAGCTGTGCATTTTGAGAAATGATAAAAATTATTTCAAACACAAAATTCCAGAAAACGTAATACTGCTGCTATTTCAAGTATCTCATTATGCTCTCACAGTTGCTTCTGGCTGAAAATAGATGGATACACATTTAACTAGCCAAGAGTTTTTTTTTTTTAAGTAAAAGATATAAGCACATACTGGTGAAATCTAGTAACATAAAGTTACTCTGTGAAAGTCAGATGACAGCAACAGTTATGATCATATCTTGTTAATAAAAACTTTCCTATTCTTCCCCCTACCCCAAGGTTTCCAGGGTCTCTTTTGGTCCAGGGATTTTGGGGACAATGGGATTGGAGTCTTAAATAAAGTCTGAAAACCACTGCTGCCAGAACCATCATCAGGCTTGCGTGGCACAACTTTACATTACTTGATTTCAGCCATTATTTGCCCACAAGGCAGCTCTGGCCTCTAATTCAGTGTCAGGGTAGTACTATGACATCACTTCCTCCTTGCAAAGCCCTCACTTCCTACTGAAAATTTGCTCTTAATAGTTTCACAGGCTTCGAGAGCGGGTTTTTCGAATGCAGGTGGGGAGAACTAGAAAAGGACAATGCCCCCCCCTCAATTGCTTCCTGACTAAAAGTCTAACAGAGAATATTACTCTCTCTACTGCGTTTATTCTGCTGACCTAGACTGTAAATTTTGTTAATGAACGTTAACACTGTACAGGAAAAGAATACTTCTGGAAAGTATCTGTCTCTTTCTGTGGCAGAAAAAGTAACAAATAAATGATAATCTTGTGTTTCCTTAAGGACTAACATATGTTAACCTTATGCCATAATAAATTACGTAGCACAGGGATACATCAGATAAACATTTAACTATAATACAGTTTGTATGTATCATGAATTTAACGTATGTTAATAGTTGAAGCCTACTTGTTTCCTACAAAAAAAGGACAGTGATTTTTATTGTGTTTTTTTTAAAGACAAAGACGAAAAGGAGAAGGTCCAAAAAAGAAAGACAAGGAGATTTTTCCAAAAGACAGGAAATAGGTCTAGGCATGTTCCTTAGAAGCTTCCACAGAGGTGACTAAAAAGAACAGAGGGCTGGGCTGTTGCACACCAATACATGCGCACTGGGAGGGGTGACAAAAATCTTTGTTTTTCAAGCTCTAGAATATATGAGGCTTACACACATGCACGCTGAATACTACATATGTGTTTGATTCACGGAGACCATGAAAAACAATCAATCCAAAGAATACAAGATGAATAAAAATGAACACATACTAGCTTACATCTGTAAGTGGCCCAAGAACAACCCAAACAAATCATTCTGGAGATGTCACACTCGAACATTTATGGAAATGGTAATTCTACTCAAAACATAACTCACAATTTAAGATAAAAGTATTTCGTATATACTCTGGGAGGCAGATGCTGTGTTTTGTAATCGAGCTGATGTGTTCACAAATGAAGGATTACATACCCAGTACAGCAGGCAACCAAAAGCATATATATCGGAAGCCGGAGATGGTGGTTGTCCTTCTTTTACTTCAGGAGGAGTCAAGCTCAAACCTTTCAGTTCTGATGAATTCAACAAAGTACGCTGCCACTGGAACAAATGAAAGGTTACAGCTTGGAATTACAAAGGAAAACTCATTTGCCTCTCTATAACAATGGGACATCTACGCTAGTCAAAACAGCAGTCAAAAAGTCATATTTCTGTTTGGCACCAGATGTAGCCATTGGTGATCAATGAAGGCTGAACGTACTGTACATCTCTCACTAAGTTACAAACTATAGGGCTCTCAGTACATTACGAATAGCCTATTATTACAAGTGGGAATTCCTTAAATACTGAAACCATCTGACTGTCACAGCAGAAACCTCTCGTGCCTCCTGCATTTTACAAATTAACTTCCTTTGTTTTGTGACCGGTCACTAGGAGAAAAGCTCTGGTTTCATTTTCAAAGATGACTGCTTAATCATGAAGGTCCACCTGAATTGCATCTCTTCAGCTTCTAACAGATCTCAGGTTTTAATGAGAATTTAGCATGTGCTTTCTCTGCCACACCAGCTAGATCCAAAATTCCGATAGCTGTGAGCTACCAAATCTTTAGTAAGATCTCTCTCTCTTTCATAGCCCAGTTAGGCACTAATATAGAACAGTGCTGTCAAGTCATTAGATGACTTGTGTACCAAGCTGTCACATTCCCACATGACCCTTGATTGTTTCACCAAGCAAAGGTGCACACTACACATTACGTGTCATTCTGCTGCCACCAGTTGATTACATTAACTTTGTTCACTATTATTGACAGAGGTCTGGGCAACGTATCATTTAAAAACCAAGCAAAAATTGTTTATTGTTAGAAGAGTTAAAAGTCCAGTCAATGTCGTTAACTCTCAACTAAAATCTTTTCTTCTAATCTCTTCCCCTTTTCTCTTTCCTTCCCCCCCCCCGTTTAACTCTGCCCCACCAACTTCTATTGGTGCATGCAAATTTCAACATAAATATTCATGAGCAGGGTGAACAGTACACAAGCCTTCAGAGCACTATAATTTGTAATACTCTGTCTGTTCTGCCTTTGAAATCCATCACACTTAACAATCCCTATGTAGGGGGGGTTTGCATGCAGTGTGAACCAGAAGATTTATTATGTACAAACGACTTTCTCTCTGGACATCCTTTAGAATGATATTGTGCTCAAGAAGCACACAAAGTATCCGGAAGAATTATTTTATTTCTTTTTATTGAATATGCAAGCAAGATTAAATGTAATAACCTTAAGACTTTATTTATTCAATTATTGGAACTTTTCTGTTCCATTATTAAGATTTCTGTTTGCTTATATATATACCTATAGGGGTGATTCTGTGAGGGTTTTTTTTTATGTCGTGCCTCCCCCCCCCCCGCCAGTGGCTAGGTGGTTGCTGGCGCTCCCTCCCTTGTCTGCTTCTGCGTCCTGCTGCTGCTGTTGGTGGAGCCCCAGCTGGGCTAAGGAAACTCCTGGATGGCTTCCTCGGGCTCTTGCTCTGCTTGATGGAAAATCTGATGCGGCCCAGCTTCACCCAGACTCTGCCTCAAGCAGCCCCCAGGTAAATTGAGTTTGAGACCCCTGCTTTAAAGGTTATTTCTCACAAGCAACTAAACCACATATCAGCAGCATCAAAATAATAGAGCATAACACTACTCTCAGGAGATCCAATCTGAAAAATCTGGGGTTTTGCACAGTCTCAAAAAGAAAATACATTCATAAGAACACAGACAACATAGCACCTCCATTCATATTGAAAACAATTTATATTACCTCAGATTTGGTGAAATCAAAGTCACCAACAATTCCTTGTTCTCGATTTATAGCAAAAACGTTTTTGTTGTGTAAGGAGCCATGAATTATACCAGCTGTATGTAGTGAATATAGACCCCGGGCTACTCCTTTCATGACTTTCCAGGTTTCCTAGTTGAAATAATCAACACATTTGTAACAAAGCAAAGCAAAGCAAAGCGTGAATGAATCCCAGAATGTGCCCATAACCCTCCGGGAATGTGTGCACAACTGCATACATAGTAACATAGTACAGTACTTACTTCTGGAGTTAAAGGCATTGTAGTCTGCAATACGGCTAAGCTTGCTCCAGCATAATATGGGACCATCAGATAGGCAACAGGATCAAACTTTACAAACAAAATCAAAACAACAATGTGCACAGCTGCAGAATTAATCATACGTCAAGATACTGCAACAATTCTAGAATTATCGGTTGCTGTTGTTTTTACATATTGAATAAATCTCCTTAATATAGTACCTGTACTGCTTTTATTCTATATGTTAAGAAATACCTACTGAAATTGTTATTATGGAACAAATCAGGTCATATATTTATTCTGTTCTTTGCCAATGTGCTCCCCCCAAGTGGCGAAAGATGTCTGTTTGTGGCACATTACTTTCCTCACCAATATAGCACACTCTTTTGTTTTGTGACAGGTCAGAAAGGTAGACGTGGGCTTAATTTATATGTGTGATTGCCGAGTCATATATCTAAGAACAACTCCCACATTGGGAGGGAAAAACAGTTAATTGTAAGCAATATGCATTTCCCTTTAACATCTAGTTTGATTCTTGGTTCAGGCCTACCATGAGCCAGGTTTGCATGTCAGAATAAATCAAAATCCCATCACGCCCCTGCTTACTCTTCTCCTTCTGCTCACCTTCCTACTCAGAAGGGGAGCGGAAGGGGTGGCAAAATGCACCCAGCCAGGTTTTGAAGCACACGCTTAGTATGTGCAGTTTTGCCTCTCCACACAAAGAAGGTAAGGAAGTCAGTTCCGTGGCCAAACTGTATGTCAGAAAATTTCCCACTGACACATTGTCTAGGAACACCAATCAACAGGAGTTTGGAGAAGAGGTGGCCTTTAAGTTGTTTAGTACGCCCTGCATCAAACCATTCACAGAGAGCGAGCTCTGGCTTGCTAACATGCTCACACGGGCAGAAAGAGCCAAGAACTACCAACCAAGCAGCATGTGCCAGCACTTGGCGTGGCTAGTGCACACTGTTAGAGGTGGCCATAGGAAGGGAAGCCACAATCAGCAATGGTGGTGTTAGCTCATTCTGGTTTTGTTTCCTTTCTCTTCTCTTGCAATGTTACTAGAGTGGAACCCTTTAACATTAGAGCCAGTAACCCCCTGAGCAAGAACTGAACAGAAAGACTTACAAATACAGTAATGAGGGATTGCACCGCTAGTGCAAGTGTTGCTCTTGTGCAAATGAAGAGTGCTCAGCATGTGCATGGATGTGGGATTTTCTGGTCCGAAGACGCTCCATAGGATACTGGCATTAACCTCTAACTCAACTGAAGAATAGTCTCTTATGTGGTGGTGCAGCAGGCTTCTGCAGAATCAGACCGCATTATCCACTGCTGGGAGAAGTGTGGCCTCTCCTATCATTTTGAGCCATCAGGTAAAGGTGAACCACATCCTGCCTGTCCTTACAGCCCAACTGCCACTATCCAGTACACTCATTAGTCTACAGTGAGTCATGATTTAAAAATTGCCTGGCTTATCATCACTTGTGAGTAGACCCAACTTCTATTTTATACAAAGCATTTCAGCTGAAAAAAAAGGAGTACATGTCAGTTTATAACCTGCCTTGCACAAAAACAGGAACATCAGCTGCATTAGACCAGACTCCTCCTTCAGTTCTCTCCAGACTTTGTGATACTGTGCTGCTCTCTCTATCACTTCTGTTTCAGTATTCATATCCACTGTGTATCCCTGTACATGAATAAAGAAATACAACTTAATATTAAAAAGAAGGCTAACCATTGAGATAATATTGCTCTCCACTGAACCCTCAAAAGTTTAAGAAATATAAAGAAAACAACGGATGCTAATAATATGTCACTCTTTTTAAGATTTAATTTGGGATGTAATGTGTTTACCTATAATTTACTTTGTGAGCTGTGAAATATATATGGGAGAGTCCTGTTTGTTTTTACTGCATGCACAGCATTCTGTCATGTGTACAGTTACTTTTCCTTGGTATCTGCACAAGGGGGTATTCACTACTCTTTTACACAATCAGAAGCCCTCTTGTTTTGAATGGGTTAATCAAAGGCTTACACAACTGCAAACCAGAGGTCACATGGAGCATTACATTATGACTTTCTTCAACTGGATTCTGCTCTCAAAGTTATCATGTTCTAGTGCAGATGTTATGTTCCTAATTTTTTTTAAAGTGGTTGAAAATACTGTTGCTTGATTATGCATGCAGAAGGCAAATAGCGTAACATTCAGTTAATTCTAGCCAGCAATCCACAAGTCCCTGCTGGGGTTCTCAAGCATATACCAAGTTAGCAGACAAGTGCAATCCTGAGAATCCCAGCAATGACCTGTTAATTACCAGCTAGAAAAGACTGAGTGTTGTGCCATTTGCCTTCCACATGTATAATTAAGCGACAGGATTTCAGCCAAGGATGCCACTGAAAAAAATTAAGAACTGGAAACAAAACCATTGATGTTGTTCAACTACCGCTTCCATCAGTCCTAGCCAGCACTGATAAGGACAGGTTACTTACCTGTAAACATGGTTCTTCAAGTGGATTCTCCATGAATACACACTAGTGGGTTTAGTCAGCGCCTGCGCTGGCCTCTCGGAATTTTCTAGAGCTGTAAGAGAAAAGTAACAATGTTTGAGGCTACCCTTACCGCGCATGTCTAGCCCGCCAACGGCTCAGTTCCATATGCCCGCCACAAAGAAGAGTTGGGACTCGATTCCAATGACGGACATGTGGGGAGGCCGGGCGGGACGTGTGTATTCATGGAGAATCCACTTGAAGAACCATGTTTACAGGTAAGTAACCTGTCCTTCTTCAACGTGGTTCTCCATGAATCCACACTAGTGGGTGATTAGCAAGCAAACTTACTGGATGGTGGGCCGTCATTGCAGCAATGACGTAAGGACAGCCCTTCCAAACTTGGTCTCATTCTTGGCCCGGAGGTCCAACTTATAATGTGTAACAAACGTGGACACATTAGACCAGGTAGCCGATCTGCAAATTTCTTGAATATCGACTCCTCGCAGCAAAGCTGTAGACGTGGCCACAGCCCTAGTTGAATGGGCTTTAAGACCCTCAGGAATAGGTCTGTGTTGTAGTTCATAGGCCAAAGAAATAGTGGAGACCAACCACCTAGAAAGGGAGGACGACGAAGCAGCTGAACCCTTTTGCTGACCATAGAAGCACAGGAACAGTCTAGGAGACTTCCTAAAATCTTTAGTCCTGGAGACATAATAGGCAAGTGCCCTTCGAACGTCCAAAGAATGAAGCATGCGCTCAACATCTGTCGCTGCTTCAGGAAACAACGTTGGTAACACCAAAGGTTGGTTAACGTGGAACTCAGAAACCACCTTAGGGAGAAAGGAAACATCAGGATGCAAAACAACTTTATCCTTGTAAAACTGAAGATAGGGAGAATCCGCACGCAAAGCAGCAAGTTCACTGGCTCTCCTAGCCGAGGTGATGGCTACCAGGAACAAGGTTTTGAAGGAAAGGAACTTAAGGTCACAAGAGGTCATAGGCTCAAAGGGAGGTCTGGTGAGGCTATGTAAAACAGTTTGCAGAGACCATTGTGGTACTGGCTTCTTCAACGGTGGTCTCATGTTGCTTAAACCCTTGAGGAAGGCTTTAAGTGTTGGGTGCGAAAACCAGCGAGATGACTCAGAACCCTGAGGTTGAAAAGCTACGATAGCCGCCGTGTAAACCTTCAGGGTAGATTTGGATAGCCCAAAATCAAAAAGATGTCTGAGGTAGAGGAGAAGAGTAGACAAGGATACTGGGGACGACTGTAAGTTGCGTTCCTTAGCAAACTTCAGGAAACTCCTCCATTTATATTGATAAAGCAACTTTGTTGCTGGTTTACGAGCTCTATCAATGACTTCAATCAGTGATGGGAAATCCTCCACGCTGTCAGATGGAGGGTTTCTAGGTCTGGATGCAAAATCTTCCCTTCGTCCAGAGTGAGAAGATGTGGATGCAATGGTAATGTCATGTAGTCCACTGCATTCTGAAACAGTGTGGAGAACCACGGTCGACGTGGCCACCAAGGGGCGATCAGGATCGCCTCCGCTCTCATTCGCAAGGCTCTGATGATAGTTCTCTGCAGAAGAGGTAGCGGAGGGAACAGGTAGACCAGTCCCACGTCCCAAGGGATCATAAAAGCATCCCCGAGGGAGTCCTTTCCTCTCCCGGCCCGAGAAGCGTAATGCAGACACTTCTTGTTGCTGAACGTCGCAAACACGTCCACCCGAGGTTGGCCCCACATGTGACACAGCCTGAGGAACACCTGTTGATCTAGTTCCCACTCGTGGGTCTGAGCAGAGCGGCGACTCAAGTCGTCCGCCAGCTGATTGTCCGTTGTAGCAATGTGGATGGCTACCGGAAAGATGTGTTGCTGGTAGCACCACTCCCACAGCTGGATAGTGAGGAACAGAAGAGACTTTGATCTTGTGCCTCCCTGCTTGTTCACGTAGAACATCGTGGTGGTGTTGTCCGTGACTAGTTGTATGGCCCTGCCCCTCACTAGGGGAAGAAAGGACCTGAGGGCTTTTATGACCGCCAACATCTCCAAATGGTTGATGTGCAGCTTCGATTCTTCTGGGGTCCAGAGGGCATTGATCCGATGACCCTCGCAATGGGCTCCCCAGCCTGTCGGACTCGCATCTGTGGTGACCTGTCTGGTAAGCAGAATGGGTGTGAACGGCCTGCCGACCAAGAGATGGGGGAGGAATGTCCACCACTGTAGTTGACTTGCCAGCTCTGGTGTGACCCTGAGGCGCTTTCTTTGGCTGTCTGTCTCTGGGTTGAACAGGGTGAGGAGCCAAATTTGCAGGGAGCGCATCTTCAACCGCGCGTGAGACAAAGTGGCTGTTGTCGATGCCATGAGGCCAAGCAGATGTTGAGCTAGCCTGGCCGACACCATGCGTCGCGGTTTGAACTTGCGAACCGCTTTTCTGATCTTGTGGACGCGTTCTAGAGGAAGAAACATGCGGCCTTGCACTGCATCGAGATGTGCCCCTATGTAGTCCATCGTTTGGGATGGCTCTAGATGAGACTTCTCGAGATTGATGGATAGTCCCAGGGCTTGAAGAGTGTTGAGGACGAATAGAGTGTCTCGATATGCCTTTGGTTTGGATTTGGAGACGATGAGCCAATCGTCGATGTACGGATAAATTTGGATGCCCTGCAATCGGAGGTAAGCCGCCACCGGGGCCATACATTTGGTAAAGGTCCTCGGTGCCGAGGCTAGACCGAAAGGAAGAGCCACGAACTGGTATACCGTATCCTTGAACATGAGACGGAGATACTTTCTGAATTTTCGGTGTATCGTCACGTGAAAGTAGGCATCCTTGAGGTCCACCACCACAAACCAGTCTCCTTTCTTCAACAGGTGAAGGATCCCTTCTAAAGTGACCATCCTGAAGCGACGAGGCCTGAGGTAAGAATTGAGGTCCCTCAGATCTAGTATGGGACGCAGACCGCCGTCCTTCTTCGGAACCGTGAAATACCGGGAGTAAAACCCGTTCAGGATGTCTCGTTGAGGAACCACCTGGATGGCCTGCTTCTGTAGAAGGGTAAGAATCTCGTCCTCTAGGATGGGATCGAACGAGGTAGGCTTGATCCAGCCCAGAGGAGGTAACTCTATAAACTCCAGGCGGTAGCCGGAGCTTATAATGTTCAAGACCCAGGTATCCTGTGTAATCATTCTCCAGTTCTGAAGGTGAGGAGAAAGTCTTGTGTGTGACCTGATGGACCGGATGGGATGATGAGAGTCAAAGATATTGTTTTGACCTTTTCCCCCCAGGTTTGAAGGACTGCCGCTTGTACGCCTGAGGCTTGAAGCTGGAGGCTGATGAAGAAGCCTGTGAAGATCGTGGAGCTGCCTGAGATCGGAATGAATGGTAAGTGGAAGGACCGGGTTGTTGATAGGTCTGCTGTTGATAGGGTTGTTGCTGGGGTCTAGGCCTCCACTGCGATTTGGAGGGCCTAGGCTGCTGCTGCACTGCATAAGATTTTGCCGTCTTTTTGCTCTTGTGTAAGTTTTCGAGATTCTCATCTGTGGAGCCATTAAATAGTCCCGTAGCATCAAAGGGCAGATTTTTAATCCTAGCCTTGATGTCCTCCATAATATTGGCAGAACGAAGCCAGGCGTGCCTTCTTAAAGTAATGATGGATGCCAAATTTCTCGCGTTGGCATCAGCGACGTGACGAGAGGCCAAGCGTTGGTGCTTGGAAACGGTCAAGGCCTCCGCATGGGCATTGAGACAAGTCTGCCTGATGTCTTCCGGAGCTACTTGTAGGGCTGGCAAGACTCGTTCCCATAGTTGTTTCTGATATGCCCCCATAGCAACCAAGTAATTGAGAGCTCTGAGTGCAAAAGTAGTCATAGAATAAAGCCGTCTGCCCAAAACCTCCAAGTCCTTGCCCTCCTTAGTGGTTGGAGTTGGATGACCTTTGGCTGGTAACCTCGAAACACTAGACTCCACCACCAAGGAATTGGGAGCTGGATGCTTTAACAAGAACGAGGTATCATCTCCATGTACACGGTACATGTTCTCAGTACGCCTGGACATATTGGGAGGGTCAGCAGGGTGCTGCCAATATTCCTTGAGAAGGTCCATAAGTTCAGGCACGTAGGAGAGACTGACAGGGCGAGACCTTGCAAGGTGGATATCCCCAAAAATCAGGTCGTCTGCACGCGAAGGGGATTTTTCTATGTCCAGTTTAAGCGCTGCAGCCATCCTAGAAACCATCTGAGGATAAGAGGAGAAGTCCTCAGACGGGGAGGAAGGATGGATGTCAGCTGCGTCCGAGCCTAGGGGTTCTCCTGGAGGTGGTAAGTCCAGAGAAGCCTCAGAAGTGTTTCCATCCTCTTGCTCAGAAGAGGAGTGAGGGTCCTGGCTTTCCTCATCAGAAGACTGGAGAATACTAGGACGAGAGTCCGTATCCTTAGTCTTAGAGGTTTTACGAGGCCGGGGCGCTTGAGGTACAGGTTCGGGCACCGGGCGCACCGGAGGAGGAGGTGGTGTTGGTCGACCTGGAGGGTCAGTCGGCTTAACCGGTGCCGAGGGCGCAGGTTTGTCCGCGATCGGACGCTTGCCATGTCGACCCTTTCTAGGGGGTGAGGCAGACGACGAAGAGGAAGAGGTGTATCGGGACCTCTTCCGACGTCGACGTCGGTCGCGAGAAGTCGAGGACGAGGACTCAGTAGAATCGTCCCGCCGACGACGCCGACGCCGGGACCGTTTCCTGTCCCTGCTGTCCTCGGAGTCGGAGGAAGAGTAGTCTCGACGACGATGTCTCTTATGCCTATCGGCACCAGAACCGCGTTTACGTTTGCGGTGGCGCCGGGGCTTCTTAGGCACAGGCTCCTCCTCTAACTCGGATGCTGGAAGCCGAGGAGAGGGGGCCGGAACAGGCTTAGCAGGTCTCACTGGTGTAGATGGAGACTTGGAGCCTGGGGATCCCGGTGTCGAAGATCGCGAGCCCGTCCCTAGTCCGGTTAGAATGGGGCTGCGAGGGACGCCCGGCAGATCCGCCACTATCTTCTCCAAGTGGCTCGACGTCGGTGACTTCTCCACAATGGATGGTGGCTCCTGATGAGGAGGCAAAGAGGGAGCCAAGTCCGACACCGATTCCCGGTCTCGAGACGAATCCTCGAGTAAAGGAGAGGGCAAAGAGGTCGAAACAGATGGGACAACGAGGGTAAGCTCCTTAGCCCTCGACGATGACTTTGTTGACGGTTTTTTCTTTTTCAGAGGCTCCGACATCGGTGGAACCGAGGACTCGGCCGATGTAAAGAGGGAGACCGAAGCGGAGGTGAGTGTAGACGGGATCTTCCTCTTCTTGGACTTGTCCTTGGAGGATTGCTTAGGTCCCTTTCCCTTAGATGACTCCGGCGCCGAGACAACTTTGATTTCGGAACGCACGGAGGAGGTAGAGGGTACAGCCTCCATTTGAGAGGGCTGGGACGCGGACAAAGTCTGTTTCCACAGAAAATACTTCAGGCGTTGCTGGCGCGCTTTGAGAGTGACCTTTGTGAACTGCTTGCAATGCCTGCAATGGGACACCGCGTGCGATTCCCCCAGGCAGTACAAACAGAGGGAATGTCCGTCCTGAAAGGGAAGTTTTCTGGAGCACGCGGTGCAGAGGCGAAAGGGTCCTCTCCTGGGAGATGGCTTTTCTTTAGGAGGCATAGACCAAGAGGAAAGGGGAAAAAACCAACCGTAGCGGAGGGTCCGATAACTGAAAGTAGAGCCGCGTCGACAGGAGCAAGAAAGGAAGTCCAATGAGGGGTAATTGAAAGATTCCTGTAGGCGCGTGGCGCCTCAGCAGGGAGCCCGTTAAGGCCTATTAGGCCCCAGCGGGAGGCCTTTTGAGGTAATCAAGGTCGGATAGAGGCACGGTTCACCGAAGAAAAATCACCAGAGGCAGAAGCGTTGTCAAAAACGGTCCGAAGTCAGGGTAGCCAGAAAAATAGAAGAAAAATAGTTCGCCAAAAACGAACCAAGAAGGCAAAGCTCTAACGAGAGGTCCCAACTCACTGGCGGAAAAAAGGAACTGAGCCGTTGGCGGGCTAGACATGCGCGGTAAGGGTAGCCTCAAACATTGTTACTTTTCTCTTACAGCTCTAGAAAATTCCGAGAGGCCAGCGCAGGCGCTGACTAAACCCACTAGTGTGGATTCATGGAGAACCACGTTGAAGAACGGGCAGCTATGATGGGATATGTGCTCCAGTAGAATCTGGTTGACTACAGTTTCTCTAGCCCTGCTCTAAATTGACACAATAAGGAGCTTTCAAACAAGGCTGTCATCAGAAATACCCAGCCATCATTCCTGACTTGTGAAAAATTGGACTCACAATCAAACTATATTCATCACAGACAGCATGTTATTAGAAGAGTCAATTCCTCAAGAATTTACCGATGCTTTATTGTCTCAGCACACACCTTCTACACCTTGCACAGCCTGCAAACAAATTACCTTGTTTTGCAGCGGATCATCAGGAGATAAACACAGACTATTGGACAAGTATTATTGCCCAACCACTAGCATGTAATTATGTGCTATCTCCTTCAAAGAATGATTTTTTTCAGACTCAAAGACAGAAGTCAGAAGAATTCCCAGGTGTTTTGTTGCTGCTCAGAAACCTGAACATCAAACACTGGTTTCTAGGAACATGCAGTATGTTTGCCAGCCCAGCAGCAGGACTTGTATGTTTAACACTGAAATTTAAGAATTCATAAGCTCTCCAATGGCTCTCTCTTATTATTAGCTTTACAAAGCAAACTATAAAGTCTACCTTTAGGAGAACCTTTTGCCCTCGAACCTCTGAGCAAACCACAGGGCGTTTTGTGCTCAGTTCCTTCATTGGTTCAGCATCTAGAAGATCACGTTCCAAACTGACGGTCAGAAGTCCTCCCGAGGTCTGAAGAATCCAGAGATCACATAAATTGCCTTGTAAATCCCAATACTATGCAGATATAACTGTGTATATAACACAGAATTAACTAGGTTGTCCAAAGAGAAAAACCAAGCGTGGACACAAAGACCGTAAAGAATCTGTGGGTCGGGACAACTGTTGGTCAGTCTTTCGAGCACTACTGTGGCCGAACAGATGGGTGGGGTGGAATTCAAGAGGCAAGACAGAAAAAAGGGCACCTCCTCTTCCCCACCCCGCGGTCACGGGTTCAGGGTTTGTAAACAATGAAAGGAGAGGTTTCTGGAGAGAGGAAGAAAGAGAAAGGGGCAATTTTCTAGTAATATGGGTTGAAAACACTGCAATATACTGTATCTAGCAAAGGGAAAGATTTCTTATCTTTATGGGAGTCTCCACTTCCCATCTTTATATCCCATAATATTATAAGACAGTCTTCAACAAGCAGGTGCCCTCAAAATGTGTTAGATTACACCTCTCACTATCCCCACCTCAGGGGAGTATTTTCCTCTTTTAACTTAAAAACATATTTTGATATACTCAGGATAGAAGCTCTACTGAGTACAAATACAGTGTTATCTTAATATGGAGCGGTGCACGTTGATGCCAAAAACTTCTAAATATAACTCACACTCTCCAGTTTAACTCAGATTTTAAAGGTTCTGGTTCTTGAGGAGACGGTGGATGCTGCTACTCTCTTCTTCTTCAGAGATGTTGCATTTCAACACAATGACCACATTCACAAATCCTTGGGCTTACACACTTCCTTCCCCTCCTTTGTCCAAGTATTTATGTAACCAGGATTCTGGTTCAACAATCCCTGACATTAAGTATTAACAAGCAACATGGATATCAGACAAACCTTTGTGAATTGCTAAGCATGTCAGCGGCAAGCTGTTTGGCCCTAGTGACTAGGATTATCAATCATTCATCTTACCTTCAGCAAATGACACCATCAAAGAACCTGAGTCCTACCATTATATGAAAAAAGACCACTTTCTTTCTGAGAAAAACATGTATATATTTGTAAATGTAAAGTTATTTTATTTTGTGGATAAGGAAAATGGGGTTAGGAGAAATGTTGAGTGCTGAACATTACTATTAGTATGCTAGAAGAATGCAACCGATAAACCATGATAGGTCCTGTTGTTAGGAGATGTCAAATATCTTACTTAAAGGAAGACACTGGGATTGGGGAAGAAGACTGAATTGTTAGTGTTACGAAAACCCTATGTCTCACCATAGATGATTTTTTTGTCCCACCAGTGATGCACATAGCACTAGTCTGTCTCAAACCACAATTCCTAGTTTGCATGCAACAACAAGCCAGGAACTATGGAAATTGCATCTTGATTAAGTTCTCTTCCTAGCTGCATGAGATAAGAGGGTTTTGAGAGCAACCACAGTCACCTATCTGTCTAGACCAGCTATTCTCAAGTTGCTTCTTTTTTTTTCTTTTTTTGCCACAGCCTGTTTAGCAGCTCTTCTCATGTTCCGGGATCCCCTGCCAAACAAAGATACAACATGAACAGATATCTTCCAGAAACTTCTTACATTTTTCAGTCTGTGGCTCCTTTCAAAAGTACCATGGGCTAGAGGAACCCTGTTGAGAATGGCTGGTCTAGAACACTACATGTAGAACAGGCCTATGTGATCATAGAAGCTTGTTAAGGAAAGAAACTTCTTTCCACCTTATTTCCCAGAAAATAAATCAAGACCTACCATGTATCTTTGAATTCCTGCTTCGGGATAAAGGAGTGGCAACTCAGGGAACCATTTCTGTGCCAGATGATTAAGCTTCTCCTAAATTAAAAGACACATTCTGCTATAACCACCGCATCATGAAAATAACACAATGCAATACCACTGGGAGCCAAACTAACTGATAGTATCACAAGTGGTGAATTTGAGATCAAAGATAGAGAACTGAGAATTTGTGCAGATCATTTGTTTTCGCACACCATATAGCTGGATTAAGCCCCACTGCATACCATTTACACCAGGATTGGGGACTGGAGACAATGAGGATTCCCTTCAGAGGCGGCTCTGGGGACAAGGATTTCAGCTGCAGATGAGTTTGCACAAGAAGCAGGGCTTGCCAACAGATTTCCATCAGCCAAGCAAGCTACTATTATAAGCAAGATTTGAGCCGTGGGCCAGAGGCTGCACTCTCCAATTTATACCTACCCATTAGGGAACTGATCTCTGCTCCATTGACTGAAAGAAAAAAAAATCAAGAGATCTAATACTGCCCTTTTACCAACACAGCAGCTTCTCCAGTCATCCACAGCTTAACTAGGGAGACTGTGAAAACTGGATTTACAAATTCCACAGATGGGTGTGTCTTCATTTGATATGCCACCCCAAACGATGCATATTCAGTAAAGAAAGAGGATCCCTGTTACGGATGTTCACCTTTCAAGTTTTCTCAAAAATGCATTTCAAAGGGAGCTTATGCATTTGAATACTTACATATTCTTTTTGCTCTTTGTACACTTCCTGAAATAACTCATTTCGTAATTCTGTGATTTCTTCTTTTATTTTTGCCACTTCAGGCTCACTACAGTCATCAGACTGGAGGCAGAAATGTTAAAAAATCATCACTTGAGCAGATTAAGGTATTACTGTCTCAAGAAACATCAACTATTATGAATTCCAAAAAGAAACACAGCTCAGTAGTCTAGGAGCAGCATCCCAAACCAGGGTTGGGCGAAACCTTTTCTAGACCATGGAATGGTCCAATATAGAAATTACCCAACACTGAGGTCAGCTATTGCTACACTGAGAATGCCATTTAGTCTCAAAAAGACATCTGAGGTTAAAGCCATCAAATCTATGGAATGTCTTTTCTGATTTTAAATGGATACACAATTAAAAGGACTGAATATCAGCCAAGTATCATTCCCAAGTGTGAAATCCTGCGACACCCAGTTTGCCACTTGTGTCAATTATGCTATTGTTATCTTTTAGACTGATATACTTGACATTATTTACAGCTTAGTCTATCCAGTTACTTATGAACTATTGTCACTTTGTCCCTTATTTTTATCTCCACCTGGTCATAGGGCCATGCATAAATTTGAAAGTCACATAGTCTCATTCTTATGTATGAGGAAGTAAACCCATAAAAAAGGTTCCCCTTGACAATTTTTGTCCAGTCGTGTCCGACTCTAGGGGGCGGCGCTCATCCCGCTCTTCAAGCCATAGAGCCAGCATTTGTCCGAAGACAATCTTTCCGTGGTCACATGGCCAGTGTGATTTAGACACGGAATACAGCACTTAGTCTTTAAGATGCAGCAACATTTTTGGCTCTTGTTTTGTTTGCTTGTTTTTTGTCTGATACGCCTGCATAGACTAACACGGCTACTTCTTCAACATTCTAGAAAGGTGCTCTGTCAATAAAAAAACAGACAAACACCTGGCCAGAAATAAAAGAAAATACAGCATGCCAACTTTCTCATTTTGAGACTAATACTGGAAAGCTGACAATGTTCAGGGCTTACACTGCTGCATCGGAGATGAAACCAAGAGAACTTTTAACATGAGCTTTTCTGAGACAAAAGGCTGTAAATTACAGTGGACCCTTGACTTACAGACGGCTTGAGTTACGGACTTCTCTGGCCGCAAAATTTAGGTTTGACTTGCAGCCTGAGAATTGACTTAGACCAGAAAAAAACCAAAATGGAACAAAAACGGCCTGTTACGGGATTAATCGGTTTTCAATGCACTGTAGGTCAATGGAGACTTGACCTACAGACTTTTTGACTTGAGAACCGCCTTCCAATACGGATTAAGTTCTCAAGTCAAGACCCCACTGTATGTGTTTGGGCTTGCATTTCTCTTACCTGACTTGACTACTCCCACTGTGAAACTTACTAAATTTACAACTAGATTTACAAGGATTAGACAACTCTGTGCAGGATAAAGCTACCAACGGCTACTAGTCCAAGAAGGATATATAGCTGTGTTTAGCAGAGTTCTGCATTCTAGTTGCTGAAGAACAATAGGGGGAGAAGTCTATCACCTTGTGTCCTGGCTGCAGACCTCCTTGCTCAGTCACTGAGGGAGGGGATGCTGGATCAGAGAAGCTTTTGATCTTATCTAGCAGGACTTGACCTCTAACTTAGAAAGATAACAAGGTTCTTCTTTGGGTACTTACAAAACCTTGCACTGCTTCTTCCCCATTCAGCCACCATCTACTGTAATACCCTCCACATTCAGGCTGCATAACTACCATATATTCCTCCTCCTTTCATTTCAAGCCTGCACTTACGGAGCTAGTGCCATTCCAATTGCTCATCACACCACAGCCCCTATTCAGTAGTTCCAATGTAGAATTATGACAATGAAAGAAAGGTGGGCAAAGGATAGCCTGCCAGATGGTTTTCAAACTTATTACTCCTGCCATTTCTCAGCACTGGCTAAGGCTGCTGGGAGCTGTAATCCAACAACACCGGAACAGCCACATTTAGCTTCCCCGTGTGACAGGAAACCTTGGCTTTAGTTGTTTACAGGCCTACCATCAATGAAACAGGTAAAAATTATTCCCTCCCTACAGTCAATATTCTGCACTCTCTCCTTGACTTCTCCGGGCTGCAGTTTCAGGCAATTTAAATTTCTGGGAGGTAGCCATGTTAGTCGGTTGAAGAAAAAAGGAGTTCTGTGGCACTAAGCATTTGGGAGCAATTCTTGTGAAATCTAGCCCACTTCTTCAAAACTTGACTGTCTTTAAGGTATCCTAAGACTCCTTACTGTTCTGCTACAACTTAAATGTTTTCTTGGCAGCTCTTCCCCCCATTGCCTATCCTTTTCCCTTGTTACTTTATTTGTTTTAATCAAATTCTCCACAGGCTATCACTTGCACAGGGTTTGCATGAATACATTGTATTCTCATATAAAGGGGAAATTGCTCAAGTGCCAGAAAGTAGCAGCTTCTCTCAGGCAGTCATCTGCTGGTTTCCATGAACAGTAGGAAAATATGCGCTCTCTCATCAGCTAGTTTCATAAGGAGAGTTTTATGCATTAAAACACAATTGGCATACTTCTTCCAAGTTGTTTCTTTCCACCAACTTCCATCTCAGCTGAGCCTTTATGTTTTTCATTTTCTTCTTAATCAGTAACAACTCATCAATGTTCGGGCTCGTACCCAGCCATTCCACAATCTGCTGCTTTAACTAAAAAGAACAAATCATCACTAGGAGCAAGGGCCTTTATACAGTCTACAGTACAAAACATTTCAACATTCAGAATGAATAAATCATACATTTACTTTACAGAAATAAGTAATACTTGAAGTAAATGAAAAGGTGACTGTCTAAATTCAAGAGCAAACAAAACCAAAGTTTGGAAAAACAGCACTATTTGCATAGAAAAAATCTCTAAAAATTACTATATTAGAGTTCAAAAGTCCAATTGTATTTTAAAGATAGCATTTCATTAGAAGATGGAATCTTTAAATAATCCAAAGATTTGATTTTCGCAGACTGAACAATCAAACTTACAAAGTCTGTTCTTGCCTTCCAATGGCCTGTCACAAAACCATCTAATGTGAAAACTACAGAAGGTACAAAAGCGTTCTGCTCTGATACCCAAACATTTTCAACCCACAAGGCATTTTCTCTTCTAACAACATGCTGACCAGAATCCTAATGCTGATTTACACTTGTGTGAGGGAAATTGTGTAAGTCTTGATAGCAATTTGCTGCTCATTAGTGAAAAACTGACTGCATTGTCAATCACATGATCACATCCAGGAATGCCACCAACACTCATTCATGAATGGCAATTTGCTGCCAAAATTTACATGACTTTCCTTCTGCAGGCACAAATCACAAACAGGATTCTGGCCACTATCTGTAATGTAAAGTCACTTAGTATTTTTTTAATGCAGTGAGCATTTCAAGCAGTTATATCCAATATCTGGCTTACATAACTCTTTAAAATATTATATGGGTAATTAGAAATGGACATTATTATTATTCAAGAAAGATTCATAGACAAAACATTTAGCATCTCTAAAATGTTTTCCTAAAGTAATAAACATGACAATAAATGGCTGGGACAAACTGACCTCAACACTGTTAAGATACTTCTGATAAACAGTGCTTAAGAGTTGTTGTTCCTGGTGGATCTTCTGCATGACTTCGCTGTACACATTTAAGATAATTTTTTTGTCCACTTCATCCTGTTCCTAAATGAAATTACAGATAATTATCTATAAGCAAATAACATACCTGTAAGTGCACACAACTGTTTGATTTCAACATCTGAAAATATGAATACCATTCTTAAGGGAAACAACAGGAGGCAGAATGTTCCAAGTTCTTAAAGAGAACAATAAGCAGTTTATGTTAAACCAGTATGATTGGTTCATTTTGTTCTCTGGATGAATCAATAGTTCTCACTTGAATGCAAGCCTCCTGTTTTGCCATAGTTTGCATGATGAACTCTACAAAGTTACCAGATGACAGCCTTGCTGTTTTCAAACACACACAGAAGTTAGGGCATGTCTGCACTGGCAGAATAACTTGCTACTGGGATCATTTTTGATGCTGTTTGGTTTATGACATTCACGTGTTTTGACTTATCCATCCCACCCCTTTTCAGAGCTGTACTTCTCCTTTTTGGCACTGCATTAGGACTACAATTGTTTTGCAGCAATTTGAAGTGCTCCTAATTAGCTCATTTTGCAGCCTGTGTGAATGGCTAGCATGCACCAAAATAGAGCTGTGGGCATTGTTACCTGAGGTGACGACCCTGTGGCGCATTGGTAGGTTGTGACATTGGAAGAGATGATGGAGAACCACCACCCTCTACAGTGGTGCCTCACAAGACAATGTTAATTCGTTCCACGAAAATCGCTGTCTTGTGAAAACATTGTCTTGCGAAATGCAGTTCCCCACTGGAATGCACTGAAATCTATTTAATGCGTTCCAATGGGGAAAAAATCGTCTTGCGAAAATCGCCCATAGAGAAATTGTTTTGCGAAGCACAGACCCTGCTGTCAAAATTGATGTGTTGTGAAAAACCGTCCCTTAAAAAACTGTTTTGCGAAGCGCGGACTCAGCTGTCAAAATCGTCTTGCGAAAAACGGTCCTGAAAAAAAAAAACATCTTACGAAGCACGGACCGAAACATTGCCTAGCGAAAATCACCCATAGGGAAAACCGTTTTGCAAAGTGCTATAGCGATCGCAAAAACCCATCGTCTTGCGAATTAACCATTTTGCGAGGTAATCATTTAGCGAGGCACCACTGTATTTTCATCTACAGTGGTGCCTCGCATAGCGACATTAATCCATGCAGCAAAAATTGCTGCTAAGCGATTTCGTCGCTATGTGATTTTTAAAAGCCCATAGAAACGCATTAAAACCTGTCTAATGCATTCCTATGGGCAAAAAACTGACCTTAAAGCGAAGATCCTCCATACGGCGGCCATTTTCGCTGCCTCTTAAGGGAGGAATCCGTCCCTAAACACAGCGGGCGGCCATTTTTTTACCCGACGGCCATTTTGGAACCGCCAATCAGCTGTTAAAAAATCATCGCTTTGCGATGATCGATAAGCGAAACAGGGACCTGATCATCGCAAAGCGAAAAAAACCCATTTAAAACATTGCAATGTGACTGCTTTTGCGATCGCAAAATCTTCATCGCTATGCGGTTTCGTCGCTAAATGGAGTGCCTGTTAAGCGAGGCACCACTGTACTCTATTTTTTAAAATGTTTTAAATATTTTTGACACTGTTGACACAGTGCTATTTTCTAGATAAACAAGATCCATTGGCGGCATTATGTGTATAATGCTAGGTATATGCATTGCTGTTTCGCTATCTCACTTAATTTAATTTTAAAAAAGCAAAATTGTTGCAGCCTGCTGAATGATGGCCACAGGAAGCAGCAGTCAAGGGTGCAGGAAGGAGAATGCCACTAATTGAAAGGGGGACAAACTGGGGCGATCTAAAGACTTCTCTAGACTCTTCTTCTCATGGGAAAAAATGTCAATTAGTGTGAATGGAAGGACCCCCCCCCCCAAGTGAGAGATAAAGAAGATCACATTAAAGAATCTCTTAAGTGCACACCAGACTGCTCCAACTTCCCCCGCTTAGGATGTGCCCTCAGCTTCCACTATCTAGAAATGTTTACAATGTAGTTTTCAAAAAATGAAGACTACAAAGGGAAAAAAGATCAGTTTTGTCTATTTTGCTAATACTTTCTCACATCACTCAATTAAATAACAAGAGCTAATTTGCTTGCCAGCATAATTAATGGGATTTGGACTCCAAAATCAAAACAGTCTCTAAGAACACAACACATACATCTGTAACACACAGTTAAGCAGAAGCAATAAAATTAAAACTATGGGATGAAAATGACTTGCTACACATGACCTCGAGCTAAATATCACTTCAGAACCCACACAAGTATGTTGATCAAATTTACACTAATCTATTGTGTTAATACAGTGATTCAATTCCATGCAGAAGCATATACAGTGTTCATTTTATCGTGTATGTTTTATACATTGCCTAGTGGTGTGCAAATAATAAATGGGATTCAGAAAGGAGAGAAGATATGCACTGAGAATATCTGATGTTGCTAAAACTTAATTTTATTTCTTATTACTATTTGTACTGTATACCTTTGCTCTATTAGCATGGCAGCTAAAGCTGGGAAAAAGCTCTCCTGGCCACAACAGCCTTCTCAGAACAATGGTCTCAGGAGTGCAACCCCCCCTCCAGCTGCAAACCTGGCCCTTTCCAAGGAATGAAACCCCATTCAGACCAATAAAGCCTAGACAATGCTGCTTCTTACCTTATAATGAAACTTTCAGACAACAACATATTCTAGCCAAAAGACAAAGAGTCGTTTTTAAAAAGGCAGAAAAAGAAAGCCAACTTACAGTTAGAAAAATGTCCAGTTCTTGGGTAATAGCCAGCTCAGAATTCTTAAGAACTTCATCCACGTTGGCAGTGGCATCTTCAGGTTTCAAGAATGTATCTGAGTTCATGTCAAAACACTTCAAAGGCAAAGGAACAGGAATGAAAAGGGGTCCTCTCTGCTATTATGACCATACTGTGCCAACAAACTCAGAAAGACCAGTGAGAGGACCGCTTAAGAGCTGACAACCCTGAGGGAGATTAAACCTCTAGGTTTTAAGAATATGTGTTTAACCTTTCCAAATAGGGCTGATCACTTACTTAGAGCAAAGGAAGACTAGCAACAGCACATCCTGTTTACCATATACTACCAATGCATCAACCCTAAGAATGAAGTGCTTTCCAATGGTAGAAACTGTGGCTGATTGATGCCTAGCCATACCTTTTTGGGTCCTTCAGTTCTGGCTTAGTTCCAGCATGTGCATTTCCTTAAGCCACTTAAAAACCTTAAGAAATGGGAAGCTTCCTTGGACATTTTGTATTTCTTTTTAACTGCTACTAATGCACCAAAGCCCCTTTAAAGCACTACTGATACACTTTGTCAGTTAGCAGCAATTAACATGCAAAAACTTCCTCTCCCTTCTCCTCTGGAGGCAAGTGGCAAGGAAGCTTCTCATTTTTCAAGATTATTAAGCAGATTATACAAAGTAAGAGACGGGGGTGGGGTGGGGTGGGGTTGTTCTTGTTTTTGTCTTCTTTCCCTTTAAAGGGAAAAGGTCAGTCTAGATATCAAGCTAAACAGGGTTACTGAGATGCGGTGTGGTTGATCCTTGCCCCAAACGGCATACCACACTTCAAAGGTGTTTAGCATAATCTAGACCAGTGGTTCCCAACCCTTTCTGAGTCAAAACCCGTTTTATAAGAGCAAAGGAACCTGTGACCCCCCCCTGCCACCTTTGCATAAATAAGCCATCACTGTCACTCCTTGACATGGCAGTACCATCCATGCTGCTGCTGGTCACCTTCCTACTGCTCCTCTGCCATCACCACTTAAAACCTGCAAGAGAGCAGGCTGTGGAAAGTTAAATGTAGGAAGAAGGGAAGGCAAGGACTTTAAAAAAGGGGCCAGGGGGAGGAAGGACATTGTGGTACCAAGGGAGGGTACAAAACCTTCATACAGACAGGATGAAGCTTTCCTTGCACTAGCTGCAGAAGAGGCGTGCCATTTCATAGAATCATAGAAAAGTGAAGTTGGAAGGGGCCTATAAGGCCATCAAGTCCAACCCCCTGCTCAAGGCAGGAATACAATCAAAGCCTATCTGCCAGGTGCTTATGCATATTTATTTCTGTATTCGCCTCCGGGGGCTTTGCTGTAGGGGGAGGGATTCTTCTTTTCCCTTTTCCTCGTTTAGGCTCTCCAGAAGTGACCCATCATAGTTAAAATCCCTTTCTTGTGGATGTGGCAGCAATTTTATCTTTACACTGGCATTTCTTTTTTTGTTAAAAAAAAAATAAAAATTAAAATGTCCCAATCATCCCTTCTCAGAAAGTAGAGGCTTCTTCATTCCCCATAGTGCCTGTTTCTCATACATTTACATACAAGCCAACTTTAATATCCCATTCTGAAAGGTGAAGGAAAAAATTATTTGACAAGGGCTACAACAGACGTAAGGTAACCTGCGATGCCCCAGAAAATATTCTGTGACACACACCCCTTGGTGGTCATGGCCCCCAGATTGGGAAACACTGATCTAAACTCAATTATCCAGGCCTAGATAATTCAGCTGATACCCTGTGTAAAATTACAATTCCCAGGTCTATGATAGAAGCTGTGTTAGTTAAACAAGAGTCAAAGGGGTTTAAAAAGGTAAAAGTTCCCCTTGACCATTTTTGTCCAGTTGTGTTCGACTCTAGGGGGTGATGCTCATCCCCGTTTCCAAGCCATAGAGCCAGCGTTTGTCCAAAGACAATCTTCCGTGGTCACATGGCCAGTGCAACTTAGACACGGAATGCTGTTACCTTCCCACCAAGGTGGTCCCTATTTATCTACTCGCATTTGCATGCTTTCGAACCGCTAGGTTGGCGGGAGCTGGGACAAGCGACGGGAGCTCAGTCCGTCACGTGGATTCGATCTTGCAGCTGAAGATCTACAGACTTTACAGCACAGAGGCTTCTGCGGTTTAACCCACAGCGCCACCACGTTCCTAAAAGGAGGTTTAGACCCAGATAAAATCTGCAGAACTGATGTGTCTAGTAAGAAACTAGTTTAGGAGGTTTCACCTGGTATTTTCGAGTTAAGCTACTTACAAAGCTCCTTATTCCAATCTGTTATGTCTTCGGTTTCCTTACCAAGTAATTATTCTAAAAACATAAGTCAATATAAACTAAGATTTACATGCATTCCTCCCTCAAGATCATATCTACAGCCCTCAGAGCACTCTAAAAAAATTCAATTAAAATGGGTACTTCTCCTAAGCAAGGGTTTCAACAAAATAAGATGTGCAACCCCACATCTTATTTTGTTGAAAACCTTGTTTCTGCAGAAAATCTGATGGTTTTTGTTCCAAACTAAAAGAGCCTTTTACAAACTGGAAATGACTTTGCCACATCTGACCGAACTCACAGAACCTGGTGTGTTGCCCTAACCCCAACACCCCAACCACGTTTGTCCATCCCTGCTAAGATGTGTTCCACAAGCACATAGCTTTTATAATTTCTCTGTGCAGAACAGGAGATTAAAGGAGGTGCACTGTTTGCTTTGTATTTAATGATGCTACTCTAATTGCCCTAGCTTTGGTTGCTCAGGAAGAGCAGAGCTAAACAGAAGCAGTCACTTAGCTAGACAGTCTAGGGCTTCTGGTAAGTTGCACCTCGTCCTGACCAGGAAGAACATCATGGAAAAGAAAATCAACCTCGCCCGCCCATCTGTCAATGAGCATACAGCTGCTCTACAGCTTGTTTTCCTCTTTCTTCTCCATTTTAGGTTGTGAGCCCAAACAGAAAAAGACAAAAGCGATGCCCATCTGTGGAGGGGATCGTCTTTCAGCAGGAGGCACAAATTTTAAAGGTGACCTTCGGTGCCATAAAAAGGGCGGGAAACGCGAGAGAACGGGGGAAGGGGGAGGGGAAAAAGTCTAAATGGTAAACTCTCTAAATCTTCCTTTTTAAAAAATATTAACAACAGGGAAGAATACGAACGGTTTGAGAACGAAACTAGCTGAAGAGATAGTTGATTGATAAGTTCTGATTTCAATTAGTGAAGAGCTCTAGAAACGAGACCTGCTGCAGCAGCGGAAAAAATGGAACTGAGGTAACTGTAAGGGCGGGCAGACCACGAGGGCTTGGGGGGAGGTCTTAAAATGGTTACTTTAGCTCTAGAATGTTCCAAGGCCTCTGCGCGCACACAGACTTAACCCATTAGTGTGCATTCACAGAGGCCACGAAGAAGAAGCTATACATAGCACTAACAATTTTTGATGTTTTAAAAATTAGAAATACCAATATTGATAATGCTACAATGAAACAATAAAATAAGAGCAGGATATGAGAGGTTTTAAAGCATCCTGAAAGTGTTCCAGCGGAAAGTTCATTTTATATATAATGGGACTGCTGGCATATTCTGCCACTCGTCAAATCCTCCAGAGCAAAAAGTGAACGGAGAGCTTTCCCTGGCCATCAAGTTCAAAGTGCTGAGAGAAGGTTCTGATCAACAGATCAACCCTCCTGAGCAAAGCAACATCACAGGAATGTTATGTTCTCACTCCACGTGTCAAGTTCCTAAAAAGCTTCCCAAGAGTAATCGCACATTTAAAATATCAAGCAGACACTCTGGCAGGCAGCACTGCATCAGCTCTTGTGAAGATTCTTGCAATGCAAGTGATTCCATGTAAGTTTTTCCAACAAGGAGACTCTCCAAAAAACATTTACAGATGACTGATCTGGACTAGTACACATGCACAAGGCAAACGACCAACCTTTTCAACCACCTTCTGAAATCCAAAGTCATCTCTGTAGTAGAAAATAATGAGATTACACCAGACAGGGAATCTTTGCCACAAGAGCTGTTACAAAAAACATACATTAAATTGGAGGTCCCAAACAAAGACCTCTAAAACAGCCCGCAGCCTGGCCTCCAAATCATGAGGTGAATGTCAAGCTTTTATTTTTGTTCAAGATCGAGTGTTTTCTTTACCTGAATTATCTTGCTGAAACAATTCTTAAGATTCTGCAGTGATGTATCTGTGGCATTCCTGACCTGGTTGAATTCCTGCAGCTTAACATTCTTCCACTCAAAGAATTTCTCAAATGCTCCCTCAGAACTCTCGGCTTCAGGAAGAGAGTTCTTTCCATATACAGCCTCCAACGAACTCTGCAATTCCTGGAGAAGTTTAAAAAAATCCAACAAAGGTTGAGAGGGGAAATGCAAGTAAATATAGCAACAAAGGGGAAGCACCCAGAAAAAGTAAATTGCTGCATTTGCTAATTTATTTATCACAAATTCCTCCAGGTGCCAGGTTCAAACTCCAGCTAGGTTTAGGGAAGAATCCTTCTTGAAAGCCCAGAAACCTCCTGCCAGTTGACAAATTCAGGACTGGGCAAGACTCAACAAAATTGACCAGATAGGCGGGATATAAATAAAATAAATAAAATAAAAATAAATAAAATTCTGATTCAGGAATTGTTAGCTACCTTGAGTGCCATTTATTGGTAGAAAGGAGGGCTTATGTTTAATAGAAAAATATCCAGCATAAACATGAACCAGATCTTCACTGACGTGAATAGCGAAAAATGTATTAAATATAGTGGTACCTCGGTTTATGAACACCTCAGTTAATGTAATGGTTTGTTTATGAATGAAAATCCATTGAAAATAATGCCTTGGTTTATAATTTTTTTTTTTACAATAGGAAACAAGTTTCCCCAGGATGCATTGCGGCTGGATTATTAGCGCTGCCCCCGTGCATGCGTCGTATTTGCAATACGAAACGTCCAGAAGAACACATTAAATTCGTAAACCGAGGTACCACTGTAAATGGATATAAAGGAAGTTACATAAGTACCATCCTAGAAGAATGAACGAGAAAGAAGTACAAGAAATTAGTTTGTGAAGAAAGTTAACACAGGTCATAGAATTGAATATAGCATCATTTGAAGCCTGCCCATAAAAGGGGAGGCTTTATATTTTCAGAGAAAGACAATAATAGTCTATGAAAAAAGCTAACATAAGGATATAAAGAAGATTTTTATACAAAAAATGGTTCTTGGGTCTTCCTTCTTCTTCTTTTGAAGTGGCCTTATTAAAGATCCAGGGTGATGATGACAGTGGCATATCTTTTAAAAAAAAAAAAAAACTGGCAGGCAATGTAGGGCTGAGTTGATCTACTAGCCTGTGAAACTGCAGTACGTACTTAGCATTAAGAACTGTTAATGACAGAAGAGCACGGATAACTTGTGATCCCAGAGAGAAACTATAGTGTTTCTAGTTGTGGTGTGGACTCTTGTCCTGAAAATTGCCCAGGATAAATAAATATTAATGCTTAGTTTGACTCTTAGCCAATTGATTTAAGCCAGAAAGAATACAGGATATGAAGGTTTTGCAGTACTTCCTCTCACAGAATGTTATAAAGGCTTGTTAACGTAAAATCCGGAAGAGGGCATGGCAGAATGAGCGCTGAAGCACTTTGACAGTACAGTATAATTCTTGGAGGCTGCCATCTTGTGGATGTTGCATCACATTAGTTACTATGCTACATTAGAGACATTTTCAAACAGATCATCATTTTTCTCTGTCTTAGCAGGTCTAACCTAAGCAGAACAAACATGAGCTCTGAACAGGAAAAAAAATGAAAACAAAAGTCTTGGGATACCTTAAAGACCAACAGATTTCTTTCAGAATGAGTTTTTATGGATTACAATCCACTTCCAACAGTTTACCACTGTTATAAATAGAACAAAAAAGTTGATTGCTCTTCCCATTAGTAGAATATTCATGCAATGGTTATTCTGAATGTGCATTACTAGTATTAATAATGCTACTGCCACATTAACTGTGTTATTGTCACCCTGCTTTTCCAGTCTCAAAGCTCCCAATCTGACCACCTTGTACTCTGTACAAATAATTCTATTATGCTCCATGTATCTGAGCAAGTAGGTTGTTATCCACAAAAACTCCCATTGAAATAAATCTTTAAACTTTTGTTATTCATGCATTGGAAAAAATAATTTTACCCAGTGCTGAACATTCGATCACATGAGGTGCAAATCACAAAAGCTTACACCAAATAAAGCATGATGTTTTCTCGAAGGCTTTCATGGCCGGGATCTGATGGTTGTTGTGGGGTTTTTGGGTTCTTTGGCCGTGTTCTGAAGGTTGTTCTTCCTGACATTTTGCCAGTCTCTGTGGCCGGCATCTTCAGAGGACTGGAGTAGGAACTCTGTCCATGCTCTGTTGCTGTGTGTTAGATAGTTGAATATTTATAGCTGTGGGAACAGCTTTTGTCTTTTTCTAGGAGATAGGGTGATCAGCGTGTTTTTTGTTGTGATAAGGGAGGGGAGAGATTATCTGTTACTGTGATTGATGGGTGTCGTTAGCTGGTCTTTTTTGTGCAATGATCGTGGTCCTTGTGGCTGGGTAGAGTTCGCTGACCTTTTACATGCTGTATTTTTCAATATTGGGAGCCAGGCCGTGTTTAGTTTTAGGACTTCTTCCTTTTTGTTGAAGTTCTGTTTATTTTTATGGATTTCAATGGCATCCCTGTGCAGTCTAACATAATGATTGCTGGTGTTGTCCAGTACTAAATGTCAAGGGGAACCTTTACCTTTTTTACATTAGACAAGGACCACTATATATGTAGTATAAACTGTACAACTGTTCATGTCACATTCTCTACATTAATTATTGCTGCACGAGAATGCAGCAATGCTGTACTGGCAAGCAAATCAACATTCCATAAGGCAATTCAAAAATGGAAGCAACACAAACAAAATATACATATAACTGTACAATAATTTACAGTGGTGCCTCACACAACGAGCGCCCCGTAGAGCGATGAATTCGCTCTAGGGTGACGCTTTTGCGATCGCTAATGCGATCGCAGAGCGATGCCCCCAATGGGCAAAAATCGCAGAGCGAAGGTCAGTAAGCAGTTCGCTTACTGACCTTCGCTTTGCGACCCACCGATCAGCTGTTCTGCGGCTTCAAATGGCCGCCGGAATAGCCGAAATGGCCGGGTGCAGCATTTTCGCACCCTTGGTAAGCAAGGGGAGGGCGCGAAAACGCTGCCGGAACAGCCGAAATGGCTGCGCACAGCGTTTTCGCGCCCTCCCCTCGCTTACCAAGGGCGCGAAAACGCTGCGGCCGGTCATTTCAGCTGTTCCGGCGGCCATTTTGGATCCGCCGGACAGCTGATCGCAGTCATTTTCGCGCCCTCGTTCAGCGAGGGGAGGGCGCGAAAATGGCTGCCGGCCATCGGAGAAACATCGCTGAACGGTGAGTACAGCAGCTGACTGGAATGCATTAAACACTGTTTAATGTGTTCCAATGAGCTTTTCTGCCCCGCTCAGCGATGTTTCACACAGCGAGGGTTAATCCGGGACGGATTAACCTCGCTGTGCGAGGCACCACTGTATTAATAAAAAAACTCAAAGATGTTATGTGCCATCAAGTCACTTCTGATGTGTGGTGACCATGTTAGCTAATGACCTCATGATATTACTCATAAACATGTACAAACCCAGCCATAAGCTCAGAAATAGGTTGCCAAAAAAAGACATCATAGAAATCTTCCCCTTAGTAATAAGTATTGATAATGGATCACTTTCCAGACATTGTAACAAGTAACCGGGGTGGGGGGGGGAGATATTTGAAAGGATGCTAGTTCTGGTCAGGGATGACCACATGACAAGCATAATCTTTTCATTCCAAGGTGCACTACATACTTATATTCTGATAAGGGCTGATTTAGAAGAATCAGGCATTACAAAGTTAACAGAAATGCATGCAGTGCTATTCCAAACCTGCAATGTTTCTCGACGCTCCAAAAGGGGCAAATCATTCACTTCTGCAATGAAATCTTTCATGGCAGAGTATAACTTCTGCTGCACTTCATTTCTGCAAAGTATCAAGCTCTGTACTTTCTCCTACATAAAGAGAAAAGACAGGTGAGGAAGACACATCTGAAACTGTGTCACACAAGACAAGACACTGCTGGCATCCTTCTTCCCCCAGATAGCTCTGCAGAGGAAAATAAGGAACGACAGTCCAAAAAACTAATTTCCTCTTCCACAGAATCTTGCACCCAAGTAGAAGAGTGATTCTGTACATACCATGCTGGATTTATTCATATAGTATGGGCATCACGCACAAAAATGACAAAAATTTACAGAGAACAATAAATCAAAATGAGAAAGACAGAGACATCTATTTATGATTTTGATTGGGATGGGGGCTTAGGGAGGCTCTGTGACTTCTCTTCATATAACAATTACTGCTTCTGGAACTCTATGGTAGGGCACAGGAGTCCTCAAAAATGGCCTTGAGGGCCACATGCATTCTGTGGCCTATACTTTGTGCACCCTGATGCATATGCATATGCATATTTCTAAAACAGAATTTTTAGAAAGTCGAGAGCCTGTTTGTTGGGAGCAGCATAACTACTGAATCCATGTTCAATTAACTGGGTAGTATGTCTGTCAAGTGCAGAGAAGTTTAAACAAAAGACTTGATAATAAGGCCTAAGCTGCATGTAGGTTTACCCACAAAGAGACTGCATTACAATCACTTCACTACAACCATCCAGCACAGCCAGAAATGCCGTTACCCTACACCTTCTTACACTACAAGATAGCACAGATCAGATTGCTGGAGAAAGGAATATGAGCCAAGATCTCCACCTATACAGAACTAAGAACAAAGGAAACACCACTATCATGGGCCAAAGCATGCCCTGGAAATACTTAACCAACACATTAAAGTTGTTAGAGGCTCCCAAGTCACTGATATTTTTTTTCTGTAGTGAGAAATGTGCAAACAGCCAAGATCCAAATATGTACTTTGGTATCCAGTACTAGCAAAACCCAAGCTTTCCTCCTCCCATTTCCCACTGCCCTCTGTGGCATCCAAAACCTACTCAAGGTATCAAAACAATTTTTTTTAAAAAAAATTCTGGGGCAGAGGGCTTGAAAAGGCACAAGCTATTTTACGTACCCCATCTTTGCACAAGCGTATTTCCTCTTGCGAAGAGTTGTAGTCTATCCACGTCTTTTCCAGCGTTTCCAGAAAGAAAGGAGCAGCAAGACACCCCGCAGTCACCACTTTCACAGCTTCTGAAAGGTCTTCTCCAAAACGAGCAGACATACTGTCTTGCCTGGGTTGGAGGGGGACACCCAGTGCCACATAAACAGTTTTATTTTCAGTTTCTAAGTTTATGGTGAATCAAAAACAATGCAACTATATCAGGAAAAGCACTATGGAAAGTATGGCAAAACATAAAAATTTCAGCAGGGATTCATTAATTGCGAGCTAGAAATGACTGGATGTTACACCTTTGGCTTTCTGAATGCATAACAAAGCAACAGGATTTCAGCCACTATTGTATCAAAAGCTACTGGATCAAGTTGGTGGTGGCTTTTAACTTCCCATTTCATATGGTTCTGATTAACAAAAGGAAACTATGGCCAAGGATATGCTAGAAGCCACTATTATTACTGAGTTACATGGAATCCACTTCCAGTCAAGACTCCTAAATCTGTAACAGTGTCATCAACATTATTCTATACATCTTCTCTGCAGTACGGCAAGAGAGTACCTATCCATAGTGAAGCAAATACCAGGGCTTAACTAGTATACAAGACATAACCAACAATTAGAAAATGACCGCATGTTTTTGCTCCGAGACAGGAGTCCATCAGAGCTGTGTCCCCTGGCAATCAGTTTGTCAATGAAGTCTGTGTTTACCACTCAATAACCAATCACAAAACAAAGTAAACTAGTGTACAGCTAAGGAAACTTCACACAAGGACAAATATCTGCCCTTCAGCATTTAAGGAAATCATTTTTCTAAAGACATGCTACAATCCAGTCTGACTCTCAGTTTTGTGGGAAGTGGAGGATTTCTGTGCTACAAGACAGATGGGCAGTTAAGAGTTCCCCAACATGGTCCCTTCTTGCAGCTTGTCTATTGTGTTGCATCTCCATTCACTGATGAATCCTCACAACTTAATTTCACCTCCTCCCATAAAACTCCTCTCTCCATTAGTCATATAGCCACGGCATCATATCCCACACTTTCCCTCACCCAAATACAGTGGTGCTCCACATGACAACGATAACCCGTCCTGGGAAAATCGCTGTTTAGCGAAATCATTGTCATGCGAAAACCCTTTCCCCATTGGAATGCATTGAAACCCAGTTTAATGCGTTCCAATGGGGAAAATACCTCGTCGTCCAGCAAAGATCGCCTATAGGGAAGCCATTTTGGAGCACCGATCAGCTGTAAAAATGGCTGCCCTGCGAAGCATGGGTCTGGAAAACATAGGGCAGCCATTTTGCGAAGCCAAAAAAATCGTCGTCTTGCAAACAAACGGTTCGCGAAGCACGGACCTAATCGTCGTTAAGTGAAAATCGCCCATAGGAATGACTGTTTTGTGAATCGCTATAGCAATCGCAAAAAGTCATCATCATGCGGATTCATCGTTTAGCGGGGTCATCATTTAGTGAGGTACCACTGTATACGGTTCTAATTTCTGGTTTCTGCTTTCCACACCATCATCTCTCTGAGACTAATACCTCCTCACCACCCTCCAGATGTCTTTCACCTTGGAAAGTTAACTCACAGACAAATCAACATAAAAGATTAAAGCTACCCAAAACCAGCCAGTGGTAGAATAACATCCACATCCACTCCATTTTTATACCTATCTGTCTCCCTTAAGCACTCACCTGTTCTTTCCTATGCCCTGCCCAGCACTCCTCCCCTCCCCTTGGAGGTGGGGAAAACAGCCAATGAAAATAAGGTTCCATAGATATGTTTTTCTTCCTCCTTAACAGTGGGCGTAGCAGTCTTACCTTAAACTCATTAAGGACTCTTCTCTCATTCAACCCATTCTTTCCAACAAGCAAATAGCCAATTTACTCATATATGGACATTATTTACAAACAAAAATAGCACAGCTCCTTTGGCACAGGAGCATTAGGAATGACTAAATCTGTCAGAAAGATGTCTCTTTCCACCTTCTAATGTCTACCAAGCAGGCGGGCTGAGGATTCTTGCTCAATGTCCAGCCTTGGCAACTTAAAGGCTAACTAAATAAAACTGTGGCCTACTTTTAACTCCATTTGGCAAGCTGTATCATCCCTCCCTCCCCACTATGCTCCCACATAAGCTAGTTAGTATACAACATTAATTCTTCAAAGAAATTCATTTTAGACCATGTATAGTCAATTGACTAAATTTCAAAAGACAGCTGTGTTCTTAGCCAAGCCTGCTCATCAAAACATACATAGCATCTTTTGTTCTACTGCAATAAATGATCTAAGTTGTTCATAGCTTTGAGGACCACGTTCAAAAAACAAAGTAAAAATTCAACAAGGAACCCAAAATCAAGGTTTGCATCCATTCTTAACCTTATTTAATGTGAATCACACCACTAAAAAATTCCTGCTGGAGAGCAAGTTCCATTCAGAAATACATGATATACCTTGTTTCTTTAATTTTCTCAAACTTGGTGGCCAAGCTTCTCATGGTGGTTCCTATATATCCTGGAAGAACACTTTCTAGGTACATCAGGCTTTCCTTTTTAGCTTTTATCTCTTCCTGCAGGAGATAACACGGGAGTTTTAGCCTGTTAATACTGCATGGGTTTTAGAAAAATTAAAGAGACCCTAAAAACATTATCTTTAAAATAGCCTAAAGCAAACTGTGGAGCCCGAGAACCTGGTCATGAAACTCTAGTGGGAGTGCCGTCTCTCACCAAGACATCTAAGGGAACTCAGACTACTCCGCCCCCTTCACCACCTAAGGTGGTACACCGAGGAATAGATACCCGGGACCTAGAGATGGGGATAAAAGGGTTAACCATCTCTACCCAGATTGACCTGGAAATGGCGGGAAAAGAGGAGAGAGGGCAGTCTGTGGTAGAGGCAGGAGCAGGGGATATAAAGGTGGATCGGAACAACATACCGGGGGGTTGGGAAACGATATGGATGCAAGACCCCTGGACTGGTTACTGGGAGCAGGTCAGAGTCCCTAAGCAAGAAGCTGAAAATAGGAGGAAGAAAGGGCTCCCTCAACGGCCATCTTATTGGGGTGAGTCCGAGACACACGACTGCCGTCGTTGCTTAAGGGAGGAGAAGGAGGCGGTCGAAAGGGAGAGAGAGGCCTGCAAAGCATGGCATTTGGAGGAACTGAAGAAGGTGGGCTGTTACCTGGACCGTGGGATGTTCAGCAGGGAGAGGGATCTCGCTTTGGGGATGGTCGGGAGATGAGGAAACCCTCCCATTATTGACTCTGGAGAAGAATGAAGAGTTAATCCAAGAACCGGGACGGGTCTTGGCAGGGCCTTGGGAACTTAAGTCTTTGAACCCCTTTGAACCTGACACGTGGTTGCCCTTGCGGGAGCCAATACTCCCGCAAGAGAAGTTTTTACCAAGCCTGCATGAAGTTAATGTTTTGTTACCTGAATTAATAAAGACAGTTCTTTTGAAGCAAAAACAACTACTGGCTTATTTGGGGAAGGGAAGGTCCCACCATTCGAACCCTCACACAAACATGAAACTAAGAAAATATAATGGTAGCATATTTGTCTTTGAGTGTATGTTATAAACAGTTATGTCAATGTACCGTATATTATGTTTATATAAGTACACTTTCTTCCAGGAACTCAGAACTAAAAAGACACAGGATTGCCAGGCAACCAGACAAAGAACCGCTTAGAAGTATGGTTTTCGAGACAAAGTAGAGGTGGATAAAGGAAATGGTTTCTATCAGTTGTTCTCAACACTTTTGCACTTCAGACTAGTACAGTTTACTCACACACACTTTGCTTCATAGGTTTGTATGGAACAATAAAAGATAATAGTTTCATTAAAATGTATATTCAGTGGTGCCCCGCTTGACGATTACCTCGCTAGATGAGGAAATCGCTTAACAATGAGTATTTTGTGATTGCTATAGCGAAAAAATAGTGATCGCAAAACGATGTTTTAATAGGAAAAAATCGCTTGACGATGATCGGTTCCCTGCTTCAGAACCAATTTTTCACTTTACGACAGTGGTCCCCAACCTTGGGCCTCCAGATGTTCTTAGACTACAGCTCCCAGAAGCCTTCACCACCACCTCTGCTGGCCAGGATTTCTGGGAGTTGAAGTCGAAGAACATCTGGAGACCCAAGGTTGGAGACCACTGCTTTAGGACGTTCAGAAAACAGCTGATTATCGGGTTTCAAAATGTCCACCCGCTGTGCTAAATGGCTCCCCGCTGTGTTTAAGAAGGCTTTTTCACTTTACAGGCCGCCCTATGGAGGATCTTCGCTGGACGCTGAGGTATTTCGCCCATTGGAACGCACTGAACCAGTTTTCAATGCATTTCAATGGGCTTTTTACTTTCGCTTGACGACGATTTCGTTCTACAGCGATTTTGCTAGAACAGATTATCCTCGTCAAGCGAGGCACCACTGTTCTTGGTTGGTTTTTGGTTTGGAATTAAATGAAGAGGATGACATTTGAGAAGTCGGCTGAAGTACTGGTCTGCTGTCTTCTAATTTTGATTAATTTACTGTTGTATATGTGACCGCATAAGACCAGAAGTGATAGAGAGACCCCTCTCATGGGAGTGCCGTCCCTCCCGCCAACCACTGAGAAAGAAAGTCAGACCCTGCCAGTTCCCCCACCCAGGAAGACAAGACCACCTGAACCAGATCCGGGAAGCCTAGTGAAAGATTTAAATGAACTAATGGTTAAAGAGACTGGGACTTTCTTGGTGGTCACGGGAGAAGAAGGGCAAGAAGTGGTGGAGGCAGGGTTGGTAGATATAAAAGGAGGGGAAGGAGAGTTACCAGGGGGTTGGGAATGCATATGGGTTGAAGACTCTTGGATGGGGAAGATGGAGAACCTAAGAATCCCAAAGGAAGAGGCAGACACTCGGAGAAGGAGAGAACTCACCCCCAAGCCATCATACTGGGGTGAGAAAGAGACCAAAGAGTGGATGAAGAAGTTAAGGGAAGAGAGAGAGAGAGGGTTGAAAGAGAACAAAGAAAGAGATTAGAATGGAGGATGTGGGTGACACATCAGAGGGGATTTGGGGAACCCCATGGCAGACAGGGGAACCCTCCAGGGAGTGTGACTAGGTAGACTTTCGAGAGGAGGACACCATCCCCTTATTGGAAAGAGAGAAAGGATTATTATTAAACCTGGATACCCCACCTGAGTGGCCCGGTCCTTGGAATGTTCAAAGTGGGAAACCTTTCGAGTTTGAAGAATGGAAACCCCCAGTCGACCTGTCTAATGGGGAGAAAGCTTGGAACACGTTTGTTGACACGGGACTATTGTTGAACAACCCAATAAATGTTACCCCTATTTCAAAACCGAGAAAAACTGGTGATTTATTTGGAGCAAATGTGGAGCCGAACATCGAACCCTCACATTGGGTTACATATCTTGTGCAGTGGTGCCCCGCAAGACGATTTTAATCCGTTCCATTGAAATAGCTGTTTAGCGAAAACATCATCTTGCGAAAAGCGTTTCCCCATTGGAATGCATTGAAATCCGTTTAATGCGTTCCAGTGGGGAAAATAGTCATCGTTGTGTGAAAACTGCTCATAGGGAAGTCATTTTGCGAAGCGCCGATCAGCTGTTAGAATCGCTGTCTTGCGAAGCATCTGTTCCGAAAACACCCGTTTTGCGAAGATTGCCCACAGGGAAGCCATTTTGCAAAGCCACCGATTAGCTGTTAAAATAGTTATCTTGCGAAGCATCGCTCCCCCTCCAAAAACCGTCTTGCGAAGCACGGACCAAAACATCATCCAGCGAAAATCACCCATAGGAAACACTGTTTTGTGAAGCACAATGGCAATTGCAAAACCTCGGCGTCGTGTGGATTCGTCATTTTGAGGGGTAATCGTCTTGCAAGGTACCACTGTATTATAATTATTTTTACTGTTTTTGTTATTATATTCTGCAGCTCCCCAGGCATCTGCCTTTACCACCTATTTGGTCTGGCTGGCTCTACAATGAAGGTGATCTATAAGGTACATTGGGGACATCAGGATCGTTTGGCTTTCCCAAGTGCTTAAGTTTCAAAAAGGCGGAAAAACCCAACAACTTCAGAATGTTAATTATATCTGAAGTAAGAAAAGCCATTTTACTATTGAAAGACTACCAGTGAGTTATCTCTGAGATGCAGCACCGCACCTGTAGATCATGAGTTAGTTTCTGAACCTTTAATTCTAGTTCTTCATGTTGATGAATCAGATTCTGGTTTTCCTTTTTCAAAGCTTCTTTCTCCAGTTTCAGCTTTTCATTCTCCTCTATTATTTCCTGCTCCTGTTTGATTTTTTCCAAGCTAGTGTTCAGCAATCTTATATTATTAGAAGCTGCCGTTTTCTCCCTACTAAAAAATGAAACCACGATTTATCCACGAATTACAGTAGTGCACTTCAAGTGATTTGCTATCCAAGAGCCATTAGACAGATCACAACTCTTTGGGGGCTGGCATTTAACTTTCAATCATCATACACTTCACAAAACTGAGGTCAAATTGTACATTCAGGAGACACAAGCAGTACAAATTTCCCTACATTGCATTTGTCTAGGCTAGATATGGGATTGAACATTTTGCATACCATCATGTCAAAGAGGTATAATTCAACCCATTTTCCTATATGAAATCAAAGCAGATGGGGGGCAGGCTTTTAAATTTACAACCTCAGCCCTTACTATCTCAGCTGATCTATCTGACCTATTCTGCTACTTAATTCTACTGACTGAGTATGAGTGATAAGATATTTTATTAAACAGATCTGCCTTTTGCTTCAATCAGCTGCTACTTCTACATCTGAAAAGTATGAAAGAATTTAAAGCAACAGCAGCTTTGTATGCTACAGGGCCATCTAACCCAGCACTATCCACACTCTCCTATGGGGACAAAAACTGGGTTCCTGCCAAGACACAATCAACATCATGGTTCCTTCTAGGTCAATCCTACACCTTTGTGATGCCTTACGTTTCAAAGGGCAGAGACCCTGGAAAGCTAGGACTATGAATTATATTAATGCAAGAATAGGAAACAAGTTTTCCTGGTCATTTTTGTAACCCCCAAAGTCCCCTGAAGCAAAATTCTGCAATCAATCCATCAATCAAAAAGATGGCGAATGACATTCTCAGAAGTCTCTAGACTGGTGATATTCTTTTGAAATAAAAAGTAGCAAAGCATCCTCCACACACACCTCTTAAAAGCCAAAAATAATATTCTACCCATTTTTCGGCCAGAAATGGGCCATAGATAAAGCCCACAATTAGAACCAAAACACATTAATGTTGAAAAGGCGCAATCAAGGCACTCTGATTAGGGAAATCAGATTTCAAACAAATCCAGTGCGTATGTCCTGAAGATCAATCACAAAACAACAGCAAGTTAATAATATACATACTCATGGAGGTGAGGTGAGGGAGCCTCCTGCTGTTTAACCCTGACATTTTCATTTGTTAGGGATTTTTCTCTTCTAGCCACAGGAGAAGACATCTATCTCTGCCTCACTTTTTATTTTTTCTGCTTCTTGGAGGTCAATGCACACACCATCCCCACGAAACATGGGGTGGGAAATTAGCCACTGCGTCTTGCATACTACTGGACTAACTGGGTCTTGCATACTACTGGAAATGGACTGACACTGGTGGCTACCCTTCAGTCTGGAGACAGTGGTGCAAACTGTGTGCAAACTGCCCTTTACAGCTTAATATAATAATAACTATGTCCTGTCAAGTCAATACTGACTTACGGCAATCCCTTTGTCAAGGCTTTCTAGGTTGAGAGTGCTCAGAAGTGGTCTACCATTCCCTTCTTCTGGGAGCACCCTGGAACTGTGCAGCTTGCCTAAGGCCACTTGAACTCCCAAGCTATCCAGTCAACCTTACAGCTTAAAACAGCAAGAGAAAACAGGAAGTGATCTCCAAGGATATGCACACTTTTTTACACTTTACTTTAGGAGGGAATCACATACAGAGGGAGGCTAAACCTTATGGGGAAGTTAGATGCAAGGGTACTTGCAGGAATCTAGTGAGGATGGGGGTAAAGATCTAATATCAGGACTTAACAAGAACAGGATATCAAAACACAGTACTAGAGCCAGTTTTCAGTACTGCAAACCACATGCAAATATATCAAATAAGGAAGCTGTTTTACACATATGAAAACAACTCTGTCTTGCCAAAATGCCCCCCCCCCCGGTTTACTTTTTGAACTGCAAATCTCATTACCTTTCACTATTGGCTATGCTGGCTAGGTCTGATGGCAGTTGTAGGCAAAAAAAAAATCTGCCAGGCTGCAGCTGCCCACCTGATACAGTACAGGGGGATAAAACTGAAGACTGTCCAGTGAGTAAATCATTTTTTCCAGCAGGCTGGATCCAATAGTACTTCTCATAGGTGCTCACTGTGCAGAACTGTCACTCACTTCCCATCTCACTCACATGATTTCTGCTCATCTCCTCACTATGACTTACCTGAGAATTGACAAATCGTTTACAGAGTTGCTCTCATTCCTCCCATTCAGAGGTGATACATGATCACCAAAGCCCCCTTTTGGCCTCCTGCTTGGGAGAGGGCTTCCTCTGGCTCCCCACAGTGGATCTGAACTTTCTGAATTCCTGGGCTGGTATAAAAGGGAATCTTTTTTGGTCTCACAGTTATTACGCTTTGTGGGAGACTGGCATCTTTCAGCAAACCCTTTCTCAGCCACTTCTTCCCCAACATCCAGTACACCACACTCGGCCTGGACCACAATGGTGCCATCGGGACGTGTTGATTTGCATCTTATCTTAATTTCTTTTTCAAATATCAAAGTATTCAGAAACTTCCTGCCCTGCAAAGTAAGTTTAGAAAGCAGTGTTTGAATAGGTTTATGTAGAGCTTTCGAAATCAGCTTACAGAAATGAAAACACAGGATGAACATTAAGTTTCATTACAGAAGGGAGGAAAGCAGGGGAAGGCAAAAGACTGTGGCACTTTTAAGACTAATAGATTCATTGGATCAAAATCCACTTCTTCACACACAAGAGTATAAATATATGTTGCCTTTATTTATTCCATGGGGGTAAGATTCATGTGCACGTGAGGATACAGATAGTGACAATGATTCATTAAAACAGAATGGGACTATGAAGCTATTACCCTGTTTCCCTGAAAATAAGACCTAACCTGAAAATAAGCCCCAGTATGATTTCTCAGGATGCTCGTAATATAAGCCCTACCCCCAAAATAAGCCCCAGTTAAGTGAAACCCTGCCCTCCACCACTGTGCAGCAACCAGAAGAAGATGACATGACTGTATAAATGTAGATTGTTGTAACATGAAAAAAAATATAACATCCCCTGAAAATAAGCCCTAATGCTTTTTTGGAGCAAAAATTAATATAAGACCCTGTCTTATTTTCAGGGAAACACGGTAATTAGCTGATCCTTCATGGGGTGATAAGCTAGGTAGACCTGGCTGTAATTAGCATAATGAAAGTTGTTTGTGGAAAGTCAGAAGCTACCAATAGAGCCAAAAGTTGTCTTTCCCTTAGGGAAGGAAGACTTTGGCAGAATTTAGTTATACTTTCCATAAATCCTGTTTGTAATCAAAACTAACTTGGGTTTTACTCAAGATTGTTCAAGCTGGTATAATGCACATGGAGTTAAATAATAATTTAGAATTATGTATGAAGGTGGCATAAACTTTTTTTTGGATTCTGTCCATATTGGTTTATTGCCCTTCTATAAATATAATAATAAAACCGTATAGTTACACACTCTGTTCTTAAGGAGGCTCTTTGCCATTAGGTAACATTTCAATCCTTCCATAATATCCAAAGGATAAAAAATCAAAACCTAGATTGGGGACACTGAAAGATCAATAGAAGAGCATACAAGTTGACAAGAATAAGATATTCTAACAATAAATACTAACAAATATGGAAAATAAAGCAATGGACCACAGACTAGAAACATTCAGCATAGATTTCACTCTCAAATAAAAAAGATGCCTAGGGCTACAGTAACTATAGCATTAATCTCTAATGCAAACAAAGCAATGCTCAGAGTGCTGTAGCAAAGAATTTTAACCTATGGAAAGTGAGATATGTACAATGTTCAGGCTGGCTTCTGAAAAGGAAGAGGCACTAGACCTCATATTGCAAATATATCATGACTACTGGGACATACCAAACAATTTCAGAAGATCAGTTTGTACTTTATAGTTTGTACTTTGCTCTACTTTATGTACGGCAAAGTTTCTGACTTCACAGATCATGAAAAGCTATGGACTGTTCTAAAAGAAATGAGTGTGCCTCAGTACAAGATTGTCCTGATGTGTAATCTATATTGTAGACAGGGAGCTGGTGTTAGGACAGATTCTGGAGAATCAGAATGGCTCCCCATAGGCAAAAGTGCCAGACAAGGGTGTATTTTATCTCCCTATCTGTTCAACCTTTACACAGGACATATCATCTGGAAAGCAGGACTGGATTCAGACAAAAACAAAATAAAAGTTGGTAGGTCAATAATTTAACATACGCTGATGACACAATTTCACTGATAAAGAGTAGGAGTAACTGAAATGACTCCTGCTGAAGGTGAAAGAATTAAGTGCAAGCAAGACTGCAGTTGAATATTAAGCCAAAATCATGACTACAGAAGAACTATATAACTTTAATATTGAGAATAAAAAAACTGAAATCACTAAAAAATTTAAATATCTTGATTCAATTCAAATCAAATGGAGACTACAGTGAAGAAAAAAGAAGAAAACTGAGGTTTGGGAGGGCAGCTACAAAGGAACTAGAAAAGACAATTAAATATAAAAATGTCTCACTAGAGACCAAGACCTTTCAACACTGTTGCATTTCCAGTTTCTATGTACAGACATGAAAACTAGAAAAGAAAGAAAGCAGACAGGGAAAAGATCAATCAATTCAAAACACAGTGCTAGATGAGCACTTTGCAAATACCCTAGACCACCAGAAGGACAAACAAGTGAGTCCTAGATCAAATCAAGCCTGTACTCTTTCTACAGAGACAAATGACTAAATTGAGCCTTCTGTACTTTGGATATATCAGAAGACAAGACTCACTGGAAAAGATAATAATCCTAGGAAAAGATGAAATTAGCAGAAAAAGATGAGACAGACTGACTCTACAAATGAAGGAACAGGCTTGAGTTTGGAACAGCTGAGCATGGCTATTAATGAAAAGACATTTTGGAACTCACGCATTAATAGGGTGTCCCTAAACTGGAGGCAACTTTACAGCACGTAACAACTCCTCAAACTGAAATATATGACAAACATTTAACAGAATACTCTGCTTTGCTTCCTTGTTTCAGACATGACCAAAATTTATAGATTCCCCCAACAATGACAACTAGGCGATAATTAAGTCTTCAAACTCATTAGAGATCTGACTCACCTGGTCAAACAGATTTAAATCCTGAGTAACTCTTATCTGTAAATCCGATAGTACGTATCTTTGTGCAACACAAGGAAACTGAAACTGCGCCGGAATCTCAACTATCTCCGATCGACTGAGAATTTCAGAGTTTCCATAGTCAATATATAATACTTGGCACTATAAAAAACAAAGCAGTAGCCTATTGAAACTATAGGTTACAACAGTAGCAGTGCAATCCTATGTGTTTAGTCAAACGCAAGCTCCAGTGATTACAACAGGACTTACTCCCAGAGAAGCATATACAGGACTGCAGCCTTTCATACTCCCTGAAGAATTCCATCTGGAGCAAGCAGTACTATAGCAAGCGAAACACTTCCGGCAAGAAAAGGGAACATTTAGACTACATGCTGTTGGATCCCCATCAGCCCTAACCAATTTAGCAAATACTGTATTGAAGAATAAATGGGAGTTGCAGTACAACATATCTGGGGAACCCTATGTTCCCTATGCTTGACTTCCAGAAATTTATCTAGTAAAAAATATAAATATAAAATGAACCTCTGGCTTTGCTCACATACAAATCATCATCTTTCTATATATTTCTGCTCTCTGTCTATCCAGAAACCTGCACCTTCCTCCAAAATTAAAAAACAGAAATGGATAAAAAAGGGGGAAGGGGGTAGTCACTGCTTCTTTGTCCCTGAATCTTACTTGCAGAATACAAGACTAACGAATTCATTCTGTCTATAATCTTTGTTTTGAAGCTGGGTCCAAATGCTTCAACATCTGATCTAATTAGGAGATCCATACTTTTTTAGAATCCTGATGAAAACTTCTGGAGCATCTGGAAGCTTGCACATTCTTTTCTGACATTCTGGTTGGTCCTAGTAAAAATACTGCCAACAAAGAATTTGGAGTCCATTTTTCTAATGGACCAAGATGGCTATCTGGGGTTTCTTGTAAAATGGACGTATTTCTGTTCAGATCTACCCATTAAATATGTAAGTAAACAGCCTACAGGGAAAACATGCTAATTCTACTCAGTTATTTGAATATTTTGCATCCTATTTATTCAAGGCCAAGTAAAAAAAATTTAAAATGCAGGGCTGAAACAAAACTAAAGCAATCTGAAACCATCAACATGAATAGCGTATTAATGAAGAGCTGAATGTAAAAGTAATGCCACTAGCAAAAAGCTTTTCAGCACCTTTTATACATAAACACATTGCATTTTCCAACATTATTAAGAAAATCATGCTGTGCAGCTGTTCATTCAAAAAAATGTTTCTTGCCTTTTCATTACTGATGACCTTCAATACTTTACATCTGTACCAGCATTTATCTTCAGAAAAGCACCCTCCATAGATCTGCAAATCAAAATCAAAGAAGGGCATTTTAGAAGTTTATATATATTTGCTTTTAAAAATCTTGAGAAGGCTGCAATTCAATTATTCATAAAATAATAACAGCTGGCATTTAACCTGTTTATGCTTTTTTTTTTTTAATTTATCTGTCGGATTTTATGTCACCTTTCTCCTGGTACTGGAACTTAAGGCAGTTCACAAATCCTTTAAAAAGAACAAGAATTAAAAACATATATATTGCAATTAAAAATTAATAAATAAGAAGTCCATCAGATAGCCTGGCTCTAGCCATATGGGGGTTTATAGGTCATAATCACTACTATAATTAGGCTTTGAAACAACCCAGTAGCTAGTGAAGCTGCTATAAAAGAGGAGTTATGCACTCCCTGTAATCAGCCCTAGTAAAGAATCTGGCTGCAGCATTTTGCACCAACTGTAATTTCCCAATCATCATCAAAGGCAGCCCCATGTAGAACACATAGTAGTAATCCAAAAGCAATGCAACTGAAGCATATGTCACTGTAATCAAATCAGATGTTTTTAGGAATGGGAGCAGCTGGCACACCAGCTTTAACCATGCAAGAAATCCACTCCTGGCTACTGCCCAGACCTAAATAAATAAATCTGGTCCCTCTATTAAAAAAATGTTATAATCACAGTAAAAGATAAAAGTCATAATTTGCAAATCATCCAAAAACATCAACATTTTACCAAAGGAACAAATCAGTAAGTCAGATAATATCTTGATAACAGCTCCCATCATCAGACACTAACTATGCTAGTTAGGGGATGGGAATTGTGGTCTAAAAATATCTGGACATGTTCCCCAACCCTGTAATCACTGATAGTTCAGCCTATAAATGTTCACTCTTTCCCTATGTGTCATAATCTGGGATGCAAAGAACCTCAGAGGGTTTAGAGCAGCCGAGGTGGCTTTGACCTTATGATTCTTGAATAGTAACCTAGTTCTGTCTCACAGTACATGCCAAACACGCATGAAAGTAACAACAAAAATATCAAGCTCAACAAAGAAAACACAGAACTTCAGGGGAAAACATTTCCCACCCATGACTACCTTCCCCAACCCCCTTTTCCATAAAACATTGGAAATCAAAGAGAATGCTGCTAAAGCCTCCTGTGAAATATTTCCTGTATCTCATATGCAATATTATCCTTTATAATAAACTTAAAAGAATCTTTTGATTGCTCAGCTTGAGTAATGTAAGGATTTTAAAATACAACAATCTACATGGCATTACAGAATGCAATTACTACATAATGACTGTAGACATTTACACCCCACCTTTCCTCCAACAAGCAAGTATCATCTCCAATTTATCCTCACAAAAATCTTGTTCTGACTGAATAAGAAAGTGGCTAGTCTGACTGCCAAATGAGTTTTCCAAGTCAGAGGATACAAAACACAGAGAAAAGTCCAGAGGTGCTACCACCTCCTTAGTGATTTGTGCTGAGCTCCAATGGAACACCCGTCCACTGCAAGCTGAGGTGTCCGATCAAGACACAGTAAGACCACAGCTACCCAAAACCACTTTCAACAGTGCATGCTACAGAATGCAGATTCTTATGGTACATTTTAAACACACCGCTACAGCACTTTCTCAGTGCCACTACCCTACTGGGTTGCTATGATCACAAAAAAAGAGAGCCACACACTGTAATGAATCAATTGGGAAACAAGTAAGATACACAAGTAACCAATAAACAATTACTAGAAAAAATAAAGATTACAGTTACGTAAACAAAAAGAACTACACATAAAAACCTACCTTAGTAAGATCAGGATTGCCAAAAACTGGATTGGCTTGAGGACAGATTTCAGCTAGAGCACAGCTCGCCTTCAAGATGTCATCTTGTCTATTGATGTCCTAAAACATGACAAGTTGGAATCAATTTCAGTTTTCACGTGAAATGTTTTTAAACAGAGTTCCTTAAGAACACACTGTGAATTCTGAAGCGCTACAAACATAAGATATGTTCGAAAAACCATGGACATAAACCTTCTTCTATCAAGATTATTTTTCAATAATTTCTATTTCAAATAGCATAATCAATCCTCTTCATACTTTATTCAAAAAGCTTTATTTTATACTCTACTATCTTAAGCTTACCTGAGCCCAAAATGTTACTGAATCTTCCACATGGCAGCCAACTACATTTTCAACTGTGGGCAAAAAGGACTGGTATCAATTCACAATTTCAATGTTAAAAAAATAAAAACAATGTGCTGTTCTCTTAGCAGAGGTACCTGTATAATTATGCGCTGCATGTTCCTCCATCATGGCTAAACCTAAAACAAAAAACAGTCCACAATCTCAAAGACAATTTACATAACTAGTGGTTTAAGTTGAGCGTCAAGTGGAGAAGCAAATATTTTATAGCACCAGCTCCTTTCTCAACCCTCCACCCCAGCACTTTCTTCGGTCATCACGGGTCCTGGGAAACAACAGAAGATGGACACTGTCTGACTTCCAGTTGTAAAAAGATGGACTCCAGGGACATTCAATACAGGGGTGAGGAAAGTGTGGCACATTTATTTATTTATTTAACTTGTATGCCACCCACAGCTTTGGCCCCAACAGCTGTTTGTGTGGCTCCTGCAAGTCCCCAGACCACTGTATTATGATGGTGCAACAAAGCACTTAGGTTGAGCAAAGAGAAGCTATAGGGCAACGGTGAGCAGCTTTTCAGGGTCCTGGGCCTTTTTAAAAATTATTATTATTATTATTATTATTATTATTATTATTATTATTATTATTATTATTATTATTATTATTATTATTATTATTATTATTATTATTATTATTATTATTATTTTGCTCTTCCTCAATTTCGGAGGGACACGTCTCTTTCCAAAAGCCAGCCCCTTGTTTAAAGCTTTGCAATGCCTTTTCTGGGTGTACAAAATGGTCAGGGTTAAACAGGGTGACTCTGCTAGGAGTCCAGGCTGCCATCGGAAGATGAGATTCCATTAGGAACCTGGACTCCTACAGAGTCACCCAAGGCAGAATGTTCACAGCTGACGCCCCAGACTAAGATACATGCACCCTCACCAGGACTAAAGGCCACATCAGTAGAAGAGAATCGATAGTTCTAATGGTGATTGGGGTGCAGAGAATTCTGGATAGCACTGCTGGGCAGGAGAAGTAGCTGAAGATGGTGCTGTCAGAGGACAACAGCAGTGGCACTCACACTCACTTTTGTTAGTACTGTCCCAAAGGCAGCGTTAAACCGCTGCTGAATGTTTATTACCATGAAAACCCTATGATGAGAAAGTCCAAAATAAAACAAGAGATAGTGCTGGAAGATGAGGCCCCCAGGTCAGAAAGTACTAAATTAAAGCCAAAAGGATGTCTACTGGCTGAGTGCATAGGGGTAAAAGAAAGCCTAATGTTGCAAAACACACATAATTGGAACATAGAATAGGAGAAGCATTAATCAAGGTAAACGTGAAATTGTAAAGCAAGAAATAGAACGTTTAAGCATTGCAGTGCTTGGTGCCAGTGAACTAAAGTGGATTGGAATAGGACTGTGGTGGAACCCCCACGTCACGCCTGTCCATCATGGGAAACTCAAGGGCAGGAGCCTATGAGAGGACAGGGGGGGTGGAACTAAAAGGGCAGTTAGATAGTCAGACAGTTAGAAAAGAGGGTTGGAGAAAAGAGGTTGCAGATAGGGAATTGAAGACAGAGTTAGGATACTATACTGAGAAAGTTAAGAGAGAATTCTAGAGAGAATAGGAAAGAGTTTAAACATATAGAGAACACATGTAGTCAGAGAATATTATAACAGTGAATAAAAACAAACCCAACATGAAAGCAAATGATATTTAATAAGCTCCTGTGATTTGCATGACTTTTATAAAATCAATAAATCTGTTGAATTGGCAGCACGTATCTAAGATCTATTTGGTATTAAGGGAATAATACCTGGTGGCAGCGTGAAGTGAGGTCACACATCCAGAACACGGACTTGTGTTTAAGGCAAAATAAACAAAGGACACGGGGTGGGCATCACAAAGACATTTTCAGTCAGACAGTTAGAAAAACTGAGGCTCAGAAGGGCAGAAATGAGAAAATTAGAAAAGGTCATCAAGTGTAAGGATACGTCACTGGAGACCAAGACCAAGATCATCCTCACTATTGTATTTCCAATCACCAGGTATAGGTGTGAAAACTGGACAGTTAAGAAAGTTGACAGGGAAAAAAACTGATTTGTTTGAAATATGGTACTAGAGGAGAGATTTGTGGATACCCTGGACTGCCAGAAACACAAACAAGTGAGACAAATAAATCAAGCCTGAACTATCTCTGGAAGCAAAAATTATTCACTGGAAAAGACAATAATTCTGGAAAAAACTGAAGGCAGCAGGAAAAGAGGAAGACTGAATATGAGACAGATTGGCTTCATAAAAGAAGCCATGTCCCTGAGTTCACAGCTGAGTAGGGCTGTTGAGAACCGGACATTGTGGAAGTTACTCATTCACAGTGCCCCCCTAAGTTGAAGGCAACTTGACAGCATGTAACAACAATAAAGCACATACACTGGCTAAATCCCCATAGAGCTTGTGCCAATCAGAGTAGACAATATTGGCTAAATGGATGATCGGTCTCACTTTGAGACTGATCATCCATTTGGCATATAAATATACAGTGGTGCCTTGACTTACAAAATTAATCCGTATTGGAAGGGTGACCGTAACTCGAAAGTTTTGTTAAGTCGAAACACCATTTCCCATAGGAATGCATTGAAAACCAATTAATCCATTACAGCCAAAGGAAAAAAATATATCAAAAAATAAAAATAAAAATAAACAGAGAAAGTTGTGACAGCCGCCGCAGGAGGCCTCCCCGGCTTCCCTGCCACCATGACAGCCGCTCTGGGAAGCCTTCCAAGGTTCCCCGCCGCAGAAGCCCATGCTTCCCTGCCGCCATGACAGCCGCCGTGGGATGCTTCCCTGGCAGCAGCGGTCAGAGTGGTGGCGAACCTCAGGAGGCCTCCCCTGGTGGCGGGGAAGCCCGGGCTTCCCTGGTAACAGCAGTTAGAGCGGTAGCGAACCCCAGGAGGCCCCCCACGGCAGCAGTCAGAACAGCAGGGAAGCCCAGGGTTTTCCTGCCTTTTTCCTTTCTAAAATGGAAGCTCCGGCCACAAGTCGAACCAAAATTTTGCGTCCGGAGCTTTCCGTAACTCGACATTTTCGTAACTAGGGATGTCTGTAAGTCGAGGCACCAGTGTAGATCGCTGCTGGCACAGTTTGAATTGCAGAGGAAAAGACTGCATCTGCATGTGTTTCTACTTAGATTGAGTCATCCTTCCCCTTTAACAGCTGTCACACATCTTTCTGCTACCAAGGTAGGGCATGCAATCTTTTTTACATATTTGGTGTTTAACCAGGCGATGGCCCCAACAGTCTCAGCTTCCAAGTGCCATTGTCACTACAGACTCAGGGGGAGAACAAGGGAAGAGAGGTAGGGAGGGAAGGAGGAAGAAAACAGAAAGGCATTGCTAGAGAAAGCAGTGATGTAAAAAATAATTTCACTTCCCCTGCTTCTCCACTAAGGATCAGGGAAAGCACTTAATTGACAACTGATTGGGCCACAAGGGGTCCTTTGCTGTTTTGACAGGTGGAGCACACCTAAGGACCATGGCTCCTCCCCCTTGATCTCAATAGACCCTTTGTAGCCCAATCCACCCCACACCCAAAACAGCCAATCTGAACAGGCCCCTAGTGTAAGGTAGGTTTGCAACTGTCCTCCTGTATATTTAAGTCTTTGCATTGTGACAGACATACTGGATCAAAACAGCCACATGAACCCCCTCGCCATATCCACAACCCCCCTCGACTGCAATAAAGAGCTCCTTCCAAAGCTATGGGCAAACTTCAACTTTAAAATATGGATTTTTTTTTTACTAGTACTCTGGGATTCCCCCAACCAACATTCGGTAAACACACAAAATTACATACACTTGGAATTAAAGAATTCTGAACCCAAAACTACCAGAAGAACACAGCCTATGATCTTTCTAAAAACAAACTTAACTTCATTTCAGCAGTGTAAATCTGGGTAGATGGGGGTGAAAATTGTTAAATAACTGATATCTAAAACCTCCTGCCAATCAATTGTAAATCATCTGGAGATGAATTACTCAATAGATCCAGATCTAACTTCTGTCCAGGTCTGGGCAAGAAGCCACCTCAAATTTACTCCAGTTCCAAGCCCCTTACTATCTGTTCACGTCTTTTTTTTTTCCAAGGGGGGGACAGACTACGCCTATAGAGATCAAGTTATACAGTGTCTGGTTGTCAAATACACAGGTGCCATTGAACAACAGAAAACACCGACTTACTGGAATCACATAAAACAGAATTCTAATTTTAAAGTGGTCAGTAAGAGAGGGAGATCACGCATGATAATTACTGTATATACAAGAATATGTACATATAGAATAATGACGACATACAAACTGTTGAGAAGAATATGCCACAGCTCTAGGAAACTCCTAAGGTGTTCCTTCAGCGGCAGCAAAAAGGGACTAGAGAACCGTTGGGGAAGCCGGCGTGGTGGACAGGGCGGGCCTGCTCACTTTCTTTCGGCTCTAGAAGGTTCGGAGAACGAAAGTGATGGCGCCAAAGGCGCCCCAAGATTATGTACACCGCTTTCGCGGGCTTATCCTAAGCTTCCATCCCACCGTTTTGCAAAACGACCGCTTATTTGGGACCCGGACCCGTTTCCACACCCAGGATCCCTACCCGCAATCTTCCGAGAGAAACCGCGAAGGAGCCGCTTCCCTCACGCAATGCCGGCCCAGGGAAACCGCTCTAAGGGCCACGCGCTCCTTTCTGGTAACTCCAGGCTTGGGCGGCGGGCCGTTAACGAGCCGTTAAGGTGTAGGGATCGGAACCCGCCCGCCCACGCCGTCTGCGGAGGGCTTCGCCTGGGGTAGTCGCTTCCCGTGTGGGGGTCATTAGGCGCGTTTAGGTACGTCGCGGGAGTGGCTCCTCTCGGGGAAGCGAACGTAGGGATCCAGCCTGTGCTATAGGATTGGTTTTAAGCGGCGTGGATAGAATCCTAATGACTACATTACTGACGTGCTAACTGAGAAAGTAGTATGTTTAGACCTCCAGCCTTAAGTTCTTTTTCGACAATATGAGACGTACCCTTACGTCAGCGTTTTATTTAAAAGATTTATCCTCCGCCGTGCAAGTAACTCCCACAGCAGACGGCCTCACAACCTTTCTGGTTCCTTATTTGCCTTACAGCTAGGCTGGGGGGAAGGAAAGGGAGAAAAATCGTGGGTTCTAATGGACGGGGAACTGCAAAACCGGGAGGGAACACCTGCCTCTCATTTTCCCTCTATTAAAATATTCCCGTGCGCAAGAAAGTGAGGAGCACATATTTGCTCCAAATAACTCGTACTCCCCAAAACGTGCGGGGGCGAACAGTTCCCAGAATGCTGGGGCAGGTTAAGGTGGGTGCAATTTTTAAAAAACTTTCAGATTGTAAAGGGGGTGTCTCCTTTTGAATGTTCATTTACTACAAATCCCAGTTATTCAAACAAAGTACTGTATGTGTATCCTACTAAGCTATATTCTAATGGGCATAATGGTGGAATAGCCCAAAAGTACTGCTTTCTCCTCATCTACCTCAGGCTTTTTAATGTTTCCTCTTTTTAAACAGGAGTTTCTTGGCCCGTGAGAGAGACAAACGCTAATTCACGGTTGGGGAGTGCATTCCCTGCTGTTCTGCATATCCTATCCACCATCCTTTTTTAAGATCTTCAGAAAGTGGAGGAGGAATTCGTCTTTTTCCCTTTTGGAATCCATTGAGAAGATAAAGGGATATTTACAGCTACATCAGCAAAAAAACAAGTGCCTCTGAAAGCTAAATTAGGAAGTAACATTCACGGTACTAGCTGGGTCCTGCTTTAAATAGATATCTGGAATTCACTGTTAAGTCCTCTCATGTGAACTCAGCAAGATGCATCTAATAAATTTATTTTTCTCAGACTACATTAATAGGTATAGCACTGGAGTCAGGTAGTTAATCTGTCAGAATCTTTGATGTAAAGCTTTTAATTTGGTTTAATTATGTGCCTCTAATGGGACTAGAGACAGTATGGTGTAGTAGTTCAATAATGGACTAGTACTGTCCTTGGGAGACTTGGGTTCAAATCCCCACTTGGCCATGGAAGCTCACTGAGAGGTGGCAATGATAAAACCACTCCTTAAATAATGCATATATTCTTTGAAGCCCCTATTAGGGTAGGGACAACTTGAGTGCAAATTTATGTGACATAACATACTGGAAGTAATGGTCTTGAACATGCAAGTGAACTATCTGAGTATTAAGCAAAGGTGATTTCTGTGATTATATCATCCTCTGCTGTATTGGTGTTAGAATAAGAAAGCCTTTGTTATTCAGGTTATTTTAATCTTGTGAAAGCAATTTAAAATAAGTGTTTAAATTTTACAGGTACAATATCATTTCTACTTGTCCTCCTGTCAAACCTATCAGTGGTAATTTGACACTGTTCACAATGTTTTATTAGTGAGAAATGTCAAAGGTCTAAAACCTGAAATACAGAAAATAATAACATGCTATTCATGACAACAGATTTACATAGGTAAGAAATTAAGATAGATAAATAAGAGGGCTCTAATTCTGGTATTTAATCTCTGTAATTCACAATTCAATCTCCTGGCTTCAGCACTGGAGTTTTCCATTAATGTATAACTTGCAGAGGTGAAAAGGATTGTTTAAGACTATTGGCTGGATATTATTCTTTCCACTGTCTGAAAAAACCTTCAAATATTCACTGGTAAGAATGTTCTGAATCAGGTTTGCTTTGTTCTCAGCTTAAACAAAGTGATGGTGGAATGGAAAATGAAAGTGATGTTACCTGCTGTCAAGTTACCTCCAACTTTTGGCAACTCTATTAATGAGTTTCCACAATGTCTTGTCTTCAACAGCCTGGTAAACTCAAAAGGCTGTGGCTTCGTTGATGGAGCCAATCTTCTTTTATTGCAAGTTTCAGCTATTCCCAGTATTGTCTTTTTCAGCGAATCTTGCCGTCTCATGGTGTACCCAAAGAATTACAACCCCAGCTGCCTCCAGAGATAGTTCAGGCTTGATTTGATGTAGGGGACCCACTTGTTCAACTTTCTAGCAGTCCAAGGTAATCACAAAGCTCTTCTCCAGCACATTTCAAATGAGTCTCTTTTTTCTGTCATTTTCTTAACTGTCCAGTTTTTACATCCATACATGTTGATCAGAAATACAATAGTGGATTATCTTGGTCTTGGTCTCCAGTGACACATCATTACATTTGATAACCGTTTCTAATTTCCTCATTGCTGCTTTTCTGAGTCTCAGTCTTTCTTGGCTGCAATCTGTGTTTGGATTGATGACTGAACCATAATAAACAACATTTTTAACAATTTCAGTTTCTTCATTGTCAGCATTAAAGTTGTGTAATTCTTCAGTAGTCATGTTTGTCTTCCTGTTAAAACTCCAGTCCCGCTTTGCCACTTCGTTCACTTTTACTAAGTCTTGCCAAGTTTGCTACTTTCTGCTAGTAAAATGGCATCATCTGCATATCTTAAATTACTAATGTTTCTTCCACCAGTTTTCATTCTCCATCTGAATCTAGTCCAGGTTTCCATATGACATATTATGTGTATAGACTAATTAACAGATAAGGAGATAAAATGCATTCTTGTCTAACCCCTTTGCCTATAGGAAACCATTTTGTCTCCATATTCTCTCCTAACAGTAGTTTCTTGTCTATAGTATAGGTTATGCATCAAGACAATAAAGGACTAAAACACACCCATTTCTTTTAGAACCATAGTTTCCCATGATCCGCACAGAGGCTTTGCTGTAGTCCATAAAACATAGACTGATCTTCTGAAATTCTTTGGTGAATCATAGTAGCCAGTGGATATTCACAGTATAATCTCTATTGCTTCTTCCTTTTCAACAGTCCAACTTCAATATCAGGCATTTCACACTCCATATAAGGTGAAAGCCTTTGTTGCATGGAATGTACAGTATTTTTCCATGTATAAAATGACACTTTTTCCTAAAATAATTAGGGGAAAATTTGAGGGTTGTTTTATACACAGAAGGCAGCAGAAGGAGGCGGAGACTGAGGCAAAGAAACAATTGGGCTCGGCCACCTCTCGCTGCTGCCCATTGACTGCTTCAGCCGCCCCTGCCACCGGATCGCCCCCTCCAGCAATCGTCTCCTTATGTTTGGGCAGCGGCAGCAGCGAGAGGCAGCCGAGCCTGGCTGGTTCTTTGCCTCAGTCTCCACCTTCTGCTGCCACCTCTCCCTCTGGTTGCGAGCTCAGTGATTGTGCAGTCCTTTGACTCCTGCTTTTCCCTTTTGCTAAATCCCAGCTTTAGGAAATTTTCTAATTTGGGGTTAGAAAAGGGGGGCGTCTTATACATCGGGTTATTTTATAAATGGAAAAATATGGTACATTGAATATTGCCAGAGTGTCATTGTTTTGTTTTCCATATTTGCGGGCATATTCTTGTTAGGGTTTTGACAGACTCTGTCTCTGCATTTTGAAATAATTCTAGCAGAATTCAATCTGCTCCTGATGATTTATTTCTTCCCAATGCTTTCTAAGCAGCTTTCACTTCATGTTCTAGAATTGCAGGTTCATCACCAAGGATCCCTCTAAGGTACATGCAACTCCGCCTCCTTCCATGCAGCTTTCCTTCTCCCCTGCGCAGCACCTTTGGTTCCTCTCCCTACTGGAGTTGTGGGTAGTCATATATGAATATGAATGCACCCACACAGGTGGAGATAACAAGGGTCCGGCCCCATGGTGCTAGATGGTCCACTCACCAATCCGCTGCTGCCATGGGCTTTGTGCTCCCGTTCTATCACTCCAGAGCTTGCGATTGGCAAGCCACTCTTTGACCTGGCAGAGAGGCTTGTTGTCCTGCCTCCTGCCAGGAGTGGCTAATCCATCACTAGCTCTGGAGTGATAGGAAGGGTGTGAATGGGTTCAGTTTCAAATTTGACAACTCGTTTTGCGTGAGAAATACCACAAGAGACGTCTTCTTAACCTTAACAACTTCATCTTTATTAATAACAGGGAGATCAACATTGTTCATAATGGGGTCAAAAAAACTCAACTCTGGCAACAAGCCGTAACTGTCCATCACATAATCAGGTCTGCCATCAGCTGAACTTAGAGAGGTGCTGGGCCAAATCTCTCGGCATCTGTCGGCTTCTGCAGAGGCGCACTCCGTACTGTACAAATGGTGCCGCAGCATGAATGCCTTGCCCAGTCGCCTTCCAGCGGGGGGGTGTTACACCCCGCGCCTGGTCTTATTACCTGTCGTCCGCGTCCTTTATTCTTGGAGAAGACCACTACAGATCATTTGAGAGTTTCATATTTCATCTCCCCACTCTCCTTGGGCACAAGGTCTGGAAGCAGCCCTCCTAATTTTAGGTTAGGGAAGTCCCTCAATAGCTCCTGGGTCTTCACCCTCTCGTACTCCCTCAACCTCTCCAGCTCCCTCTTCCTTTTCCACAGCTCTAATTCTGCCTCGAATCGGTGTTCCCCTTGGCTACTTGTACTTTCCTCCCAAACGGACAACTCTTGCTCCACCCCTTTCGTACCCTTGCACTCCTCCACCAAGCTTATTTCAAACTTCCCGTCTTTTTCTTTTTTTGCCTCCGTAGCCACATTCTCTATCTGGTCCTTTTGTTCCAGCTCACTCTGTTTTCCCCCCTCCCTCCTTTCCTTTATCTTCTGGGGACAGCACTCTCTCTATGACTCCTTCACAAAGGGATTGCATATGTGAATACCCCCATCTCTACACCCAACAGAACCCCACACGCATGGGGACAGTTGTATGTGCGCACAGGGGAGAAGTCACAAGAGAGGTGGAGCCTCACTCAGTGGGGCTGGAAATTAGAGGGTGCATTGATCATTATAGAATTCTTCAAAGAACTCTAATATCTTTTCTGTATGTCTTCAGTATATTGTTTCTATCTTTTTATTTTCTCCTGCTCAAATACAGTGGTGCCTTGACTTATGAAATTAATCCGTATTGGAGCAGTGGCCGTAACTCCAAATTTTCAGAAGTTGAAGCACCATTTCCCATTGAAATGCATGGGAACAGGATTAACCCGTTCCAGCATTTCAAAAAAAATTAAAGCACACAGAAAGTCCCATCAGAAGGTGTATTTTTTAAAAAAAACACAAATAAACAGAGCAAGCCCCAAAGGCTGCAAAAAAACAACCCAAAAACAAACAGCACAGAAACATAACCCCCCACAGCTGAAACCCACCCAGAAGTTTCTAAAAAGCAAAAAGCAGCACCTTATCAGGCAGATTGAAGCTTCCTCCAATGGCACTCACTCCCCAGTGGATGGTGGCCAGCAGCCACAGTGGTGGGCCCTTACTCATGAACAGACCCATGCTGTTGGTGGGCTTTATTCATGAGTAGACCCTGGGCAAGAAGTGCACTGGCTTCCCGCGCCCAGCAGTGAACTGGAGCTGCCCTGCTTCTCCTTCCTCCTCTGCCGCCACTACACGCCCCGTCCAAGGAGGAGCCACTCTGACCTGTGCAGCCCAGCCCAGGGCCTTTGGGAGTCCTTCCTTATGAGTAGACCTGCACCAGGGATGGGCAGGGAGCACACTGGCTTCCTGTGCCTAGCCGTGATCCGGAGATGCCCCCACATCTCTTTCCTCCTGCTGCCTCACAGGAGTAAAAAAGTTCCCTGACCCCCTGCTCTAACCGTTGGGGTGAAACAGCTACAAAGAAGGAGCCCCTTCGCCACCAACGGTTTCAGTTTCCCGCTTTTTCCTGTTCTTACTTCGAAGCTCTGCTCGCAAGTTGAAGCAAAATTTTGCAAGCAGAGCTGTTTGTAAGTCAAAATGTTTGTAGGTAGGGGCATTCATAAGTCAAGGCACCACTGTAGTATGCTTCCCTGTTGGTCTTTCAGCATTCCTAATCTAGACTTAAATTTCCCATTGAATTTCTTCCATCTTCTGGAAGTAATCTCGTTTTTCCTCTTTTGTTCTATTTTTTTTTGCTGTGATCATTGTAATAGTTTTTTTTCTGTCTCTACATGAGTTGCCAAAAAGCTGTATTCAGGATTCTGACCCTAGTTCTGTCACTTTTTACTTTTGCTTCTTACCTGTCCTTAACAATTCTATGGTGTCTCCCCCCCCCCCCAATCATGCATCTAGGTTTGTTATTTCTATTACTACAATAATTGCATTCTTCCATAATATCTTTGGTTTCTGTGATTGGGTTTGGTTGAAAGGGGGTGCAGTTCCTCTTTTTGGGAGGGAAATAACCTGGAAGAGTCATTTGAAACATTAACAGATTTATTATATTTAACTCCAGGTGATTCAACAACTACTTCTATTGGTTCATAACAACTCAGTTCGGGTAATTGTCCAAAAGAACTTGGTAACATTTCACTAATGGAATAGTCCGGTTTCATCACGGAGCCGGCCCAAATTGTTCCTTGTCTGTTATCTTTCTCAATGGGGCGCTTCACACCGTGCAGACAGTGCCACAACATGGCTGGCGTGCCCAGTCTCTCTCGAGAGGTGGTTGTTGGAAAGATGCCTCCAGCCAGATCGCCTTCCTCCAATGAGCCTGTCCCCTCGGGAAAACCACCACGGTCCATTCTAAAGGTTTTTTTGCCCACGGCTCCTTCTTTTCTTGGAGCAGGATCTGGCAACAAGCCTCCAACCTTCAGGTTGGGGAAAACTTCCAACAAATTCCACGCCTTTTTGTAATCAACCTCTTTCGCTCCTTTCATGTCTTCCTCCAGGACTCTGAATACCCTCACTTCCTCCTTCTCCTTTTTATCCTCTTCCCATATGGGCAAAGTTAACTCGTCTTCCTTTGCTTTTCCTCCTTCTACTAAACAAACTTCTACTTTCATCTCTCTCTCCCTTTCCCCCATTCAATCACTCTTTCTGTTTCCTCTCGTTTTGCTTCTTTTAACAGTTCCTTTTCTTGAGGAGCCAGCACACTCATCATTTTCCTCTCCAGTTTCAGTCCATAGTCCTTCTGGTTCAGTTAATTGGGTTTAGTAATACAAATCTGCCTTTATCTGAATTTTAAATTAATCAGCAGCATTGTTTAAATTATATATTGGCACTAGGGTTCTTCTAGTGTTCTTCACTTTTACTCTAATGTTGCATATTAATTGATCATGATCAGTACTGTAGTCTGCTTCTGGACTTATTACGGCAGAGAGAATACAGTTTTTCCATCTCATGCTACAATTCTGTAGTCTGATTTCTAAATTGGCGACATAATGATGTTCATGTGTGCCATTGTCTTTGTAGGTGCTTGAAGAATGTATTTGTGATAAACTATGTCAGTCTCCTGCCTCATTTCTCACCTGCCCCCCAGCCTAATTTTCCAACAACATTTGGTTCTGCTTTGTTTCCTACTTTTGTGTTCCAGTCTTCTTTTAGTGTATGGTCAGTTTCCTCCTGAATGCTTGCAGAAAAGCTTTCCATTTCATCTTCAGCATCTGTGGTGGATGCATAGATCTGAATAGTGGTTGTGTTGATAGGTTTTCTCAGAAGCCTAATGAATATTTTCTGGTCAGATTTTGTATTATAGACCCTAACTGCCTGTACTACATCTTGCCTCAGTATCAGAACCATTCAATTTCTTCTGAATTTGTCATTTCCAGATCAAAATACTTTGTAATTTTCTGGCTGAAAATACCTAATACAGCATAATTAATAGAAACAAAACAGTAGTAACAATACAGGATTGTCATTGGGAAGTCCTGATAAATGACAATTAAGCATACTCCTTTGTTTTATTGATTATTAATTCTTTAATGATGCCGGGCCTTTTCCTTTCTGTTTTGCAGCCTTCTCTTGTTTTAGCTATAATGAAAAAGATAACACGAATTTATTAAAATCACATATTTTGATTTGAGCAAGCTATCTATAAAACATATTTGCCAAGCCAAACTATATTAATTTCCAGTCAGACTTCACTTTACCTTTCCTTGCTTTAACTGATCCAAATAAATCCAGTTTTCCTTCTTACTAGCATTCAGCATCTCATTCTAAGGTACCCTGAACCACTGTATAGCTTTTTGTATATAGCTAAGGATTATGGAGAAAGCCAGAGAGTTCCAGAAAAACTTCTACTTCTGCTTCATTGACTGTGCAAAAGCCTTGACTGTGTGGACCACAGCAAACTATGGCAAGTCCTTAAAGAAATATGAGTGCCTGACCACCTTATCTATCTCCTGAGAAACCTATACAGTATGTGGGACAGGAAGCAACAGTTAGAACTGAATATGGAACAACTGATTGGTTCAAAATTGGGAAAGGAGTACAACAAGGCTGTATATTGTCCCCCTGCTTATTTAACTTATATGCAGAATACATCATGCGAAAGCCCAGACTGGAGGAATCCCAAGCCAGAATTAAGATTGCCAGAAGAAATCAACAACCTCAGATATGCAGATGATACCACTATGATGGCAGAAAGTGAGGAGGAATTAAAGAAACTCTTAATGAGGGTGAAAGAGAAGAGCGCAAAAATGGTCTGAATCTCGACATCAAAAAAACTAAGATCATGGCCACTAGTCCCATCACCTCCTGGCAAATAGAAGGGGAAGATATGGAGGCAGTGACAGATTTTACTTTCTTAGTCTCCATGATCACTGCAGATGGTGACAGCAGCCACAAAATTAAAAGACGCCTGCTTCTTGGGAGGAAAGCAATGACAAACCTAGACAGCATCTTAAAAAGCAGAGACATCACCTTGCCGACAAAGGTCCACATAGTCAAAGCTATGGTTTTTCCAGTAGTGATGTATGGAAGTGAGAACTGAACCATAAAGAAGGCTGACCACTGAAGAATTGGATGCAGAGTTGTAATGCTGCAAAAGAGCCCTGGAAAAAACCCTGATATTGGCAAAGTGTGAGGGCAAGAGGAGAAGGGGACAACAGAGGATGAGATGGTTGGACAGTGTCACTGAAGCTACCAACATGAATTTGACCCAACTCCGGGAGGCAGTAGAAGACAGGAGGGCCTGGCGTGCTTTGGTCCATGGGGTCAACTCACGGAAACTCAATTGAGGGTAGCACTGGTAAAATGACTCCTTACCATACTGGTCCGCATAGTCAAAGCTATGGTTTTTCCTGTAGTGATGTATGGAAGTGAGAGCTGAACCATAAAGCTGACCGCCAAAAAATTGATGCTTTTGAATTGTGGTGCTGGAGCAGGATCTTGACAGTCCCCTGAATTGCAAGGAGAACAAACCTATCCATTCTGAAAGAGATCAACCCTGAGTGCTCACTGAAAGGACAGATCCTGAAGCTGACGCTCCAATACTTTGGCCATCTCATGAGAAGAAAAGACTCCCTGGAAAAGACCCTGATGTTGGGAAAGTGTGAGGGCAAGAGGAGAAGGAGATGACAGAGGACAATATGGATGGGCAGTGTCATGGAAGCTACCAACATGAATTTCACCCAACTCCAGGAGGCAGTGGAAGACAGGAGGGACTGGCGTGCTCTGGTCCATGGGGTCATGAAGAGCTGGACACGACTAAACAACAATAAAGATAACTACTGTGAGGATATAGGTTTTGTAGCACTTATTTCCCAGGACTTACAGGTGCCTAGAGACTTTGTTCCTGTGAAGATGAGCCAACATTCCTTACTAATGGCATACCAGCATACCAGACTGGGATGAGAGAAGGAACTGTGGAAACTTATAAGTTGGGCCCTTGCTTTGTTGATGTCTTTTATCAATCAAAATCCTGTTGTACCGGAGTTTCGGATGTGTACAGCTCATAAGCAATGTGACAAAAGTGCACAGACCCCAAAATTACAAAAGGAAGTTGCCAGTGACGCCATTCCCATTGTGAAGATAAACACCAACCATCTGGATTTAGGCCTTCTTATTCTGTGATAGGTTGAATGCTTTATTTTGCGAACTGCTACATTTGATTATGAGATTATCAATCACTGTTATTAGAAATGGAAAATATTAATTTTTTTCTTAACTATAACTATTTATGTTTTAAAGTAGATATATAATGCCTTACCCGTGCTTGATACTGCCTTTCAAAGTAAGCCATATCATCTTCCTCAGGTCTCCTTAAACGTGAAACTTGCATTGCTGTACTTGCACCTCCTCAAAAGCAACAAGATTTTTTAAAATTTTATTGGATTCAAAACTTTTTAGATCTGAAGAAATTAAACTTTCATTTCAAATGTTTGCCATACCTTATTTCTAAAAATAATTTCAGATCACTCGCCTCTCTAGTAATCTCGCTAGCCAGCAAAGAGAAAACTGGAAACTTAATTTTCATCTTAAACTAGTTTACTTTGACAATAATGGGAGCATGTGTAAATAAAGCTCAGCCCTGTTCTTCATTTGCCCCTTAACTGTGTCCAGTCATTATTACTGCTTCAGATCAAAGCTTACAAGCAAGTAATCACGTCACATCAGGTCTAGAGAAGGGGCAGTAACAGTGAAATGTAGAACACACATCCTATGTTATCCAGAGGATACACTGGATTTTCTAACAAGTCCTGTACTTCCTCCCTCCCCTAGCCTCTGGGTTCCAGGAAGCTGTAAAGGAAGGTTCTCCAAGTAGAGAAAATATATCCAAAGGCCATTTTCCTCCCCCCCTTAATCCTGGAGCTTCCTACCTCTTCTTAATTACAGTATGATTAGAATGATTATGTCCCATAAATACATCACCTGTTCGTTTATGATTTAGTGGCTTTTATTCAGTGGAGTTTCTTCAACTGAGCTTGTTAGCAATCACAGGATTGTTACAAAAGTGAATACATTTTAAATGTGTGTTCTCCTAAAAATTTCTTTTTGTTGCAAATTTTACATCACTAAGACACTGACCTAGCTTTTCAATCAGTAATAGTACTCTATTTTAAATGAGTATTCAAAATTTAAATATATATTTTTGAATTATCTAGTGTATTTAATCAGGCAGTGCCATGACTTAAATTTTTTAAAAATATTATTACCATCTGTTAATTGGGACTGTGCTCCTATGGAACTGGAAGGCCCTTCAAATGCTCTTAAAAAGAGATGATCTGTGCTGGTTACAGGAGCATTTAGGAATTCAGCTGATGGTGCTCCTTAAAATGAAACACACAGAAAATGATAAGCTCAGCATAAATGAAGAGCTGCTGATTAAAATACCACTTGCATAATATATCAATAAAACAATCAGCACAAGAACAGCGTATGCCGCACTGGAGGAGAAACAGGTGATAGTCCCTAGTATTTGAGGACAACATTGTTAGATACTGTAGTAGTATTTTCGGGACAGATGCGGAAACAAGGCTGTCATCTGGGTTTGGTTCATGGTCAAAAACAGTATACAGTGGTGCCCCGCTTTACGATTACCCCACATTACAACGAATCCGCTTTACGATGTTTTTGTGATCGCAAACGATGGTCTAAATAGGGTTTTTTCGCTTTGCAATTATCAGTTCCCTGCTTCAGGAACCGATTCTTCGCAAAATGATGTTTTTTAACAGCTGATCGGTGGATTCAAAATGGCTGCCGGGTAATTAAAATGGCTCCCCACTGTGTTTAAGGACGGATTCCTCGCTATATAGACACCGAAAATGGCTGCCGTATGGAAGATCTTCACTGGACGGTGAGTTTTTAGCTCATTGGAACACATCGAACGGTTTTCAATGTGTTTCAATGGACCTTTTATTTTCGCTTTACAATGTTTTCACTTAACAGCAATTTTCCTGGAACGGATTATCGCCGTTAAGCGAGGCACCACCGTACAGTAAAACATTTCAGTTTGCCAGGGTGCCATCTAGTGTAGGAGAAAAAAACATGTCAAAAGGACAGTACAATGAGGAACTGCTAACCTAATGTTCACGACAGGTTGTTTTGCCTCACAGATTGAACTGGGATCAAGTTTTTAAAATCACAACATATGTGTTAAATAGCTTGGCCAAAGCCAAGATTTTTGTGAAAACAATAGAGTTGTATGGCACCATAAAAACTATATTCTATTTGACCTAACCTTTGATGGACTATATACCACATTTCCTTTGATGCAACATCAGGCTGCATCTGGTACAGTGATCAATGTTCAACAAAAGGTCATCCCACCAAAAAAATTAGTCTTTAAAGATGCTGCATGATTCTTTGTTAAAATATGAAATGGCATCTATGATTTAAAGAACCATTAAAAGCTAACAGATGCAAAACCAAATAATGTATACACAGTAAACTAGATTTGCTATTTCCCCTCGAGATAGAATGAAATATGAGCACTAGATGGAGGAAAATATTTTTCTACTGTGTCGGGGTTTGAGCAGAATGCTTACGTGCTTACCAGATTATTTATTTGAATATATTTGTTATTTTGTGGCTCAGTTTACATATAAATGCCATAGATCTATAGTTAACATAAATAATAGAAAATGAATAAGAAATTGATCAACTGAATTCAAAACAGCATTCCATCAACTTAGCTTCCAAATACCACTTACAATAGGCAGCTTTTGGGAGAGGTAATTTTAATACTAAGTCAGGAGCAATTTTCTGCATAACGCCTAATAATTTTAAAGAGCTAACTAAAACCATAAAAGGAAAAGTGACTATCGATCTCCATAAGAATGTCAGTCCAGAACTGTAAGGCATTTGTAGTAAAGGCCCTGCTCCAGACTGTTAACATTACTGACCAGTAGCCTATTGCTAATTCCCACTACAGTTGACCCACTGGTTCAACAGAATTTATGTATATGTTGATTTACTATTCAACAGTTAATTCTGTAGGTTTAATCTCGTTGAGACTTGCACTGAGATATTGGCAGGCTTTTCAAAAGGGAGAGTGGGAAACATTAGCAACCAGCTGCCACAAATGACAAACAGAGAGAGGTCTTGTAGGATCATGGGGTATTTTTTTTAGTGGTCTGTGAAAGTGTCACCTACTATTGCATTTGGAAATCCAGAGATTCCCATGTTTATCAGATATACTGTAAGAATATAGCATTTTGACCCTATAGTTTCACATCATCTTCAAGGGCAACACCACATAAAAAGTATAGAATACTGAATCCTCAAATGTGTATAAACATGGCAAAATCTCTGCTATAAAAGAAAAGGTTGCACTTATAGGTGCACCTGATAATCTGTACTGTGGTGCCTTGACTTACGAACGTCCCTGCTTATGACCATTTCGAGTTATGACCAGCTCCGGCTGCAAAATTTTGCTTCTACTTGCAATCGGAGCTTCCACTTACAAACAGAAAAAGGTAGAGAAAAAGGGTGGGAAATTCAAATTTCTAACTGTAGGTGGTGACAAGGCTATTTCTTTGTAGCTCTTTCACCCCAGCAGTTAGAGAGTGTGTGTCGGAGGAGGAGGCTTGGGACTGCCTCCTTCTGCTTCTGAGTGAGCGTGTGCGTATGTGTGTTTGCAGGGAGGCTTTGGGCTGCCTGGTAAGGCAAGGTGCTGTTTTCTGCTTTTTAAAAACTGTTCTGTGTGTTTCTGTGCTGTGATGGATCTTGGGGGGTTTGTTTGTGTTTTGGTCCTCCCCATTTCTGATGGGTCTTGGGGGGTTTGGTTGCTTTTGGGGGGGTTCCCCATTTCCGATGGGTCCTGCGTGCTTCCTTGCTTTTTCGTTTTCTTTGCATTTCCGACCTGCACCCTTTGTTCTCTGTGCATTTTCAATCTGCTCCATTTGTTTTCTGTGCCTTTCCAATGGGTCTTGCACACTTGATTGCTTCCCCCCCCCCTTTGGCCAGAAGGGATTAATCGCGTTTCCAGTGAGTCTTACCGTGATTTTTTGGGTGATTTTTTTTCTTTGGCTGGAACAGATCAATTGCATTTCAATGCATTCCTATGGGAAATGGTGCTTCGACTTACGACCATTTGAGTTACGTCCATCTTCTGGAATGGATTATGGTCATCAGTCGAGGCACCACTGTATTAGAAAGACACCCTTTGCCAGAATTTAAGAGCAGTTTCTCTAGGAACACAGCAGGGTCATAAGAAATCCAAGGATCTGAATATGTTCTTATAGAACTTAACATTACTGCATCCAAGAGGAACAACAGCTTTCACAAGAGCATTAGAACTATGCCCTACAATTTTGCTGCAGTCAATGTGAATTTAACTCAGTCTGGCTTTCTGCACCAAGTTTAACTTAAGTTATATCCAGCTTCCAGATTATGGGTCCAGGGCCATAAATACAACACCTAGATGCTCTGATAAAGTAATACAGTGGTGCCTCGCTTGACGAGGATAATTCGTTCCATTCAAATCGCTGTTAAGCGAAATCCTCGTCAAGCAAAATGAGAAAGCCCATTGAAATGCATTGAAAACCGGTACAATGCGTTCCAATGGGTGAAATACCTCAGCGTCCAGCAAAGATCCTCCATAGGGCAGCCATTTTCCGATGCCTGTAATGCGAGGAATCCATCCTAAAGCACAGCGGGGAGCCATTTTGCACAGCTGGCAGCCATTTTGAACCCCAACGATCAGCTGTTTTTGATCATCGTTAAGCGGAAAATTGGTTCCTGAAGCAGGGAACCGATCAACGTTAAGTGAAAAAAGCCCATTCAGTCATCGTTCTGCGATCGCAAAAAACTAATCATCTAGCGATTTCCTCATCTAACGAGGTAATCGTCAAGCGAGGCACCACTGTATAGAAATTTGAGTCATCAACTTACTAACTGCACCAAACTCCAAAGCTCCAGGTAGTCTCTCCCAATGACTTCATAGTGCAAATAAGATTAAGTTTTGAAGAGCACCTATCATGCTGAAGTATCTCCCGAGTCAAACATTACTAGATCAGATACACTATTTAAAAAATCAGATTATTGTAAAGTGATGTTTCTAGAAACAGCATCTGCAATTAAAACTAACTAAATTATCCAAATTATGTTAGATCCTTTTTCCAAGAGTCCTTGGAAAAAACCATGATGTTAGGAAGGTGTGATGGCAAGAGGAGAAGGGGACGACCGAGGATGAGATGGCTGGACAGTGTCTGCGAAGCAACCAACATGAACCTGACACAACTCCGGGAGGCAGTAGAAGACAGGAGGGCCTGGCGTGCTCTGGTCCATGGGGTCACGAAGAGTCGGACACGACTAAACGACTAAACACACACATGTTAGATCTACTGATACTGCCAAAATATCAAGAGGTAAATTTGAAATAATCTTTCATGTTCTTCGTTCTTACCTATTCCACTATCATCAAGTCTCATGTAGCCTTCTGCTAGTGAACTAAAGCCAGTTAGTCCTCCCATTGCAGCATAAGGGACATCTTGCCCCACTGGTTTTCCTTGTGCTAAGCGCTCTTCTTTTGTTTCCACTACTGTTTCATGAGCATATGTTGGCTGGCCACATCCGCAGGTAAAGCAACTGTGAAACCCTGAACATTTAGAACCTATTGCAAAACATATTTTGAAAGAGTCAGATGTTCTAACACCTTCCAAACAGTTGCACTTTTACTTGAAAAATGTACTCCTTGCTTCACAAACAATTGCTACAGCTGGAGAAAGTTTTAATACCATGTGTGTACATTACTCAAGGCCGTGATCAACATCGTAGAAAAACACAAGAACCAAGACTGTATCTGTATTTCTAAACTATAGCTTGGCATCTGATAAATATTGTGGGACCATAAACATTCATTGTACTAGTGAATAAAACATGTTTTGATAATTTGCAGATTGTTTCTATATGCACAAAATGCTGCCAGATGGCAGAAACAGTATATTTTACATACACTTGAAAAAAATTATCATCAAACTCTCAAGAATTTGAAACAATGCAGATTTAAAATCCATGCATCATGCAGATTACCTAAATCTGAAATGTTTATATTTAACGTTGAATAAATTTTCTAATTACAGAAATGAAAGCATTTTGTCACTCACTAGATCTACAAATATGCTTACCACCACATAATGCTTCAAGAAATGTAGGTATATACTGAAACATTGCTGCACATAAATATGTTATATTTATTTAGCTAAATCATACTTACATGTTTCACATGGAAATCCAGGTGCTGGACTATGTTGATCAGCAAAATGCTTACAACGACAACGGATGGGCTGAGTACCATTGAGAGGGACAAAGTTAAAAGATCTGCATAGGCATCGGCTCACCTTACAAGGGACAGAAATAGGACGTTCCTTTGGAATCACTTCAAAATCTGTTTTGTGTTGCTTATACCTGGAAAAAGGTATTTTTAAAATATTATTTGCCATGAATCTTTTAAAATCCGTTAATAATGCTTCAAATATTTACAGCAATATTAAAATATTTTATGAAGGAGACTAGGGTCTTCATGAGAAGAGAAGACTCCCTGGAAAAGGCCCTGATGTTGGGAAAGTGTGAGGGCCAGAGGAGGAGGGGATGACAGAGGATGAGATGGTTGGCCAGTGTCATCGGAGCAACCAACATGAATTTGACCAAACTCCGGGAGGCAGTGGAAGACAGGAGGGACTGGCATGCTCTGTCCATGGGGTCACAAAGAGTCGGACACGACTTAACAACTAAACTACAGAAGGGTTGACAAATTGAGGATGCATACCAAGGCAGCCTCCCTCTGCAATCCACCAGCATATGCTAAGGATTTGAAGAAAGAAGAGTGGATCAATGGTCTACTGTGGTCCAACTTTACTGAAAATAACACTTTGCTTCTGCTTATTTTTAATCCCAGTGCAAAGTAAAACTACAGTAGGTGAAGCCCTTCATCGCAAAGGGCAATGGAGAAGCAAAGAAGCACTCTTCCTTGCCTGAATTCCTTACTGGCCGGATAGCTAAGTGGCCTAAATCCTGTTGTTTAGTATAGTAAGTTGCACTGGCACAGATCCATTAAATCATTAGGGATTTGGTGCATCAACTCCTCCATAAGTTCCAAAGATTCACACGGGCCTACTCAAGTTGCAGTTAGCATTGGCCTACTTGAATTCAAAATTTGACTTGCTAAATTCGCATTTATGCAATGGATCTACTGAAATATGATTTACTATACTAAGCAACAGGATTTTGGCCAGTGAGGTATCTGGTGCCAAAGACTTAAAGCCAAATTCTCTACTGTGCCTTTCAGGAGAAGAATTAACCAGCGTAACCTTGGGCAAGCTGCAGAGCCCCACAGTACCCCCAGAAGAATGGAATGATAAGCCACTTTTGAGTATCTACTTTAAAAACCCTGTAAAGTATTGCCATAAATCAGAATCAACATTTTGGCATGCAATTGCAAACTGGAGAGGAATTACCCAAGGGAGGATAATTCTCAGAGGTTTAGGCTTCCAAAGTTGTAGACCCAGTAGAATTACTGAGAATGTATCCATTGGCAATCAATCAATCAATCCTGAAAGTGGAGGTAAAATGATATGAACAGAAGACTAAACACCTCACCTGTGAGTACAAAAACATGGGGTCTCTGGGCCCACAAGTTTACAGTCCATGCCAGTTGGTGATCTCCAGCTCACATACAATCGGTTTTGAAGTCGTATTGGTAACACTCTTTCCTTGTATTGTTCGTATTCTTCAGGGGTAAAGAGCTTCCCTCCATCATCTTCACCAACAATTCTGTAAAGAAGTATTCATTCCCATAATACAGTACTTTCTATTACATATTTAATTTAATTTGAAGAGGCACATCACCATTTGGCAATAAACAAAAAAAGGGCTGATAATGCACATAGGATGACAAAGAGAATGAAATGGACACTCTTGGAGCAAAGTCTGAAATCAGAAACATTTGTGTATTTCATCTAAATATGCTCATAATTCTAGTGATATCCTGTAAATTCCTAATTAAGCAGAGGGTTGGGCTTTACGCCCCTTCCAACTCAATTCTATGAATAATCTGAGAATGTAACTTTAGGACTTCTATATCTAAATGGTTAATATCTATCTATCTGTTTGCTTGTTTGTTTATTCGCTTTCAATTCCTTTCAGATTCTCCTGAAAGACACAGGTACAGCGCAATCCTGCACACATCTAGTCAGAGGAAAGTCTCAGTGGAGCTTACTTGTAAATACTGTACATAGCTATAGAACTGCAATATGCAAAATAATTAAATACTGTGACATAAGTAGTCTCCACAACAATATTCTGGCAGAAGACAGACTGAGGACATAACCCTTGCCTATTTTGATTTCATAATGCAAGACTAGTGTTTTAAGTTCTTGCAGTAAAGAATGCTATATAAAGAAATTAATAATGCTCTGTATCTGATGGTGGACTTCATTTATATCTCACCGCTTCATTTATATCTCACCGCTTCTGTAAGAACTGGCAATCCTCCTTCATTCTGAAGACCTCCCCAGTACACTGTAAAAACTTGCTTCAGAACACTGAGGAACATATTCTGAATTCCACACACAGCTACAGTGGGTGGGTGAGAAGAAAATAGGAATCTCAGCCAGTACTTTAAAAAGCAAGTACTGTACAGTAGTCTTTGTATACAGTATTTACAATAGACCCCTGCAGTTATAACCTATCAATTCCCAAAAGAGAGTTGTAAAATGAGCGACTGTAACTTTATTTTTCCATTAGGATCAATGGTCAAATATAGGATTAGTTTTTTAATAGTTTTCATGCATTATAAATGAACTTTCTTCATCTTCTCACTTCTTGTCACTCCTGCTTTCTAGGTGTTCCCCTCTGATCTTCTGTCCTCTCACTCCTACCTCGCACCTCCTTTCTCAAGCTTGCTTGCAGGGCACTTCTGTTGCCTTCTCACTTTTACCATATGCCTCCGTTTTCCTTGCTTGCTGGGTGCCTTCTGCTATCTTCTCTATTCTCCTACCACCACTTCCTTACTTTCAATGATTGGTGACGTAACTACATCCATCCATTTACAGTGCTAGTCACAGTAGCTAGAAAAGTGAGTTTTGGATGCCAGGAGGGGCCATTAAGTTAAGCAGCAGGAACATTTTAAAAATACAGAATATCAAGGCAACAAATAAGATAAATATAAAAAATAACGAGAATACAAATAATCAAACCCACGCTCATGACATTTTGGAAACACAACGCTATTAGCTTGCAGCAAGAAAAAAAAACATACACGATCATTTCAAACATGAAAATGCTACTAAGCAAAGTACAGTACGGTTGAAAAAAATATCACTCCACTATGACAGGGAGAATTTAAGGAAGTAACTTTCCTGACATTTAGGTCTAGATACAACTTGCCATGAAAATTGTTTTTCTCCATTGAATTTGTTTCAGGAGTTCTGGCAAAGCCATAGCGACCCAGGAATAATAGGAAAGTTTAACAGATTGCAGGTTACTCTTGCGAACTCAGGCATTTTATGAAGAGCCAAGAAATCCCAGGGTTGCTGATGAGCGAAGGGGGGGGGGGGAATCTCACACTGCCACGCATCCTCACACAGACCCCAAGACTGGGTTCTAAATATTCCAACAAATTCGGCGCCTACTGGCAAGGCGTCGCAAGGAAGCCGCACCGCAGTATTTGAGCGGAGCCTCACGAACCACTTTGTTCAGCCCGCCATTGACGTATGGCGACTTGCCACTAGGCCCCTCCTTGTCATGGTAGCCGGCCGGTAAGGCGGCCTTCCTTCTTCTCCTCACCTCCGGTACTCCAGGTATTCGTCGATGGCGGCGGCAGCCCCCGGCTGCAACGTTAACCGCTCCATGGCCAAAGCAATGGACGCGAGTCACGTCCCCCGCAGCCGGCAGAGACACCTGAAAGGCCGGAGCGTTCCTCACGAGAGACACCGTGCGGGCCGGAGGGCCTTGCGGGAGAGGACGAGGTGGCCCGCCTTTCTCTGCGCCGCCGCCAGGAGCTGAGAGGTTGCTAAGGCTCCTTCCCCGCTCGTTGGGGCTCCGCCGTTGCTCGGAAGCGGCGACCTCTGATTTTTAGCGCCAACTTTAGCTCTTGCCGGGGGAGGGGAGAGAAAGGGAAGGGAAGCCCTCGGTGTATGTACTCGTTTCTCGCCAAAGGCTGCAGTTTTGCCCCCCTTTTAACGGTTGTTCTAGTAGTAGCGTGGGCAGTTAACAAATAAGCAGAGCGTTGCTGCCCCACTACATTCGAATGTTGTCTTAAATTTACAGAAGACAAAAGCCGCTGGACTTTCTAGAAAGCTGTCTCAATTCAATATCTGTCTTGCCTACTTATGAATTTGTGGACCCTAATGATCTCTCAGCACCGTCAATGTCAGGCACTCCGCATGACTCAGTAATAATCACCTTATTTACTTTATAATGAAGCCCAAGGAAGCCAGTATCTATTTTGTAAAGTGACACATACAGGGAGAGTGGTTCGACCAAAAGAATACATCTCTGCTCTTCCTGTTCACGAAATAGAAGTGGGTAAGATGAATGTGGCTGCACATTCATCTTCCCTGATGCCCCTTAACACCTTTTTTCCTCTCTTATTGTTCCTCCCACCTTGTGTAATGTCTTACCATTTAATAATTGTTTTATATATTAATTTTATTATATTATGTTGTTAGCCGCCTAGAGTGGTCTTGACCCGACCAGATAGGCGGGATATAAATAAAATTAATAATAATAATAATAAGTAGTAATAAGCGATTAAAATGGAAACCCCAATTTCAGGAATTAAGGTGATCATATATTAGTTTGTAAACTGCAAGTATTGTGCTGTAGAAGTAGATTGGCTAGCATTTTGAGAACATCCAAAGTGAAACATATTTGCCAAAATTATTGCAGCCATTCTCAACAGGGGCCGTATGGGTCCTGGACACATTTGAACGGAGCCGCAGACTAGAAACAGTTCTTTAGAGATCACTTTATAAGGTTGTTGTGGGTTTTTCAGGCTCTTTGGCCATGTTCTGAAGGTTGTTCTTCCTAACAATTAGTCTCTGTGGCCGGCAACTTCAGAGGACAGTACTTACAAGGTTTATCATGTGATTTATACAATCCTGATACTGTGTTTAGGGCTGTGGCCAAAAAAAGAATTGAGTATGAGTGCTCTTGAGTAGAATCAGTGAGATTTAGTGAGTCAGTTCTGTAAATTCCATTTACTTAAACGGCCTACTCTCATTATGACTTACTAAGCTAAAGTAAGTCACAGTTTAAATAGGCCTGTTTGAATTGAAGAAATATATGGTACTCACCAAATCCCCATTGATTCAATTGTCATACTCTAGTGCAGCCATTCTCAAACTTTTGTTGGCCACCACCAAAACCACAAAATGAAAGACAAAAGCTGAATCAAGCCTGTATAAGCTATAAGGTAGTGTGTGAAGAATTGTTTCCAGTCTGTGGCCCCCTTCAAATGTGCCAGGGGCCCCCAAAAGGCCATATCGCACACCCCCCATTGAGAATGGCTACTCTAGTGTAATTCACTGCACTAACCAATAGTTTTTACTATTAACAGTGTACCGTAACTTTATAAATGTCTATTCAAAATTAGGTCCCACTGAATTTGATGAGATTTGCTTCCAGTTAAGAATGGGTAGGTATGTAGCCTAAACAGCACCTTCTCTATCAAAATACCATTCTGCCTGGATACCACAATCCTATCTTGGTATACTAAGTTGCAGATGATGAAACACACTAAAGGAAATAATTCCATTTACACCCATATATCTGTTCAATGTATGTTTTTATATTGTACTAAGGACACTTTCCCAAGCTATTTTATCAAATTCTAACTACTGTACACTTGTTTGCAAAAAGTGTAGGAAACATACAGTACTGTATATGTACTTATAACACAGTCATACTCATATTTACTCAGAAGCCTCATTGAGTGTACTTCTACATCAGTGCACAGAGAACTTTTGTGGGGCCTGCTCATGTATGTATGTTTTTATATTGACCCTGCTTAAAAGGTACCTTCTGAGAATTAATCTGGCAAACATACACCAGTAGTTGGCAGATAGATCAGGCTGTCTAGGACAGAGCAGAAGAGAATGATGGCACACAATTATTTTTCTCTTTCAGCCTCTCTTATTGCAAGTAGCACATTTATGGGACTGTCCATTTTGAGAAAATTAAGATTAGTCCATCCTAGAACACAGAAATATAAACTACTAATGTATTAATGTTTTACAGGGAAAAGAATCCCATTATCTGAAAAAAGCAAGTTAGATATATGATATTGCTTTTATCTGCATACACCCAAAGCCTTCTCTAGGTTTCTTTGTAACATGCATATTGGAAAGGTAAGTTGCTTTTTAAAATAGAACAGCAGCTTGTTTCTTTCAGATCAGGAATTACAGTGGTGGCACTTTCAAAGAAAGCTTTGCACATCTTCTTGTACCAATAAAATAGTTGTATGCTGTCAAATCACTTCTGACTTATGGTGACCCTTCTCAGGGTCTTCTAAGGAGGAAGTACGCAGTAACAGTTCACCAATCCCTTCTGGCTCTTCTACAAGGTACACTGTGAAACTGAACTTCTGATCGCTGGCTGGTGCTCCAGCTCAGTGACCTATCCACCCAATAATACATCGATAGCAGAACCACATTATTAATTAAAGACAACAGCAGCAAAAAAAGCGTATCGATTTTTATAGGAATCAAACTGTAATCAGTCATTGCCTAATAAACCCCAGCTCCAATCTGTAAGAGCTGTAACACACACAATTCTTATACAGAAAGGTAAAATTATTTGGATCACAATTTTTAGTAAATTCATTACTGTGGCCTCAAATCAATTTCCTCATTGTCCTATTAAGGGATGTACTAAGGACACTTTCCCAAGCTATTGTACACTTGTTTGCAAAAAGTGTAGGAAACATACAGTACTGTATATGTACTTATAACACAGTCATACTCATATTTACTCAGAAGCCCCATTGAGTGTACTTCTACATCAGTGCACAGAGAACTTTTGTGGGGCCTGCTCATAAATATAAAATCACATTCTTAAGGTTATCTTTATCAAGTCCAAAATTAAATGCGTACAAATAACTAGAGAACAGACCATCACTACCAAAAAAGCTACTGTATTTAAAACTTTTGACAATCATGTGTACACTAATTCAAAAGAACAGGAATCAAAAATTTGATCAGACACATTTTATTTTATTTATTTTCATTCTATCCTGATTCTACATAAATCTGCAGGAATAATCATTTGGGACGAACAGTGTATCTTCCACCACAGACCTTTTTCTTTTTCTTTAAATGAAGTTCTGTTTAAAAGTACACAGAATATTTAAGCAAATGGAAATAACTACTTGGAAACCATTCCATATAAATCCAAAGTCAAGACTGGCACTTTATTTTAGAATTGTATGATACAGAAAGCACACTGTATAATGCTATATTCTGCAATACTCTTGCTGTAAGGCTAACATGGATATAAGGCAGTATTCACCTTTGCTCCCACTTGCTTTCAAGTCCATCATAAGAGCGCTTGGATGCAAATCCACCAGGCACTATCATTCCACATCAATTACTAATTTCAAAAGGCAAGCACACAGCAGCAGGGCCTGATAGTGCCCCTTTAGCACATCTCTTAGTAAACATCAAGGTGTCTTGCTTACCTTCATCTAAGCACAGCCATCCCTCTTGTTTTGTTTAAAAATCGAGAACTTAAGTGTGTCACATTTATCATAGGCTGTATGATAACCTATATTCATAAGCAAGGCAATGAATAAAAAGCCAGCAATGTTCAACTCCTGATAAGTGTGACTTCTATGACTTAGATTTTGTCTTAGTCGCTAAATACATACATCAAAATATTTAGGAACAGCTATATATCATCACAAATTACAGTCTAACTCTGATCATCTAATTGCCTTAGTTCTCTAGCAAGCGTGCTCTTGCTACTTCTAAGTTTTCACAAGTGTAACAGTATTTTTTTAAATACATTCTCTCTCTATTTCACAGATAGTGCAAACAGAAGACATTCTTTGGATCACCATTTTAGGATGTTATCCATGGTATCACCATGATTGTGTAAAAAAAAGTTAATTAGTAAAAGTGATGTGAAAATACTTTGTGTATACATATTTCCCAGCACTCAAGTTAAAGGCATTATCCTTCATTGCTTCACATTAGTAAACCAGATCACAAGATTAAGCAAAACTCTTCCAAGATATTTTAAATTTATATTTAGATATTAATTCTATCTTTTCCATAATTGCCATATAATTTCAAACAATTTACACATTACCTTTCTATACTAGCTTCCTACATTAGTTCCCAGCATATCTTTAAATAAGATACTGTACAGCACTACTATGTGAAAGAGCTATAACACACAGTTTTTTAGAGCTTTATAATTTTTTTAGGTAGGACTCTTATGTGTTTAGCATCACCTACTGCAACAGGATACAGATCTTCTTGAGCCAACTGCTGCTTTTCTATATTAAAACTGAGCTAGATCTTTAGCAGATACAGCTGTGTAAAGCTATTTTGAATGCTATCTTATGTTGCTTGCTGCATTTACCCGTTTGCTTGTAGTTGCTGGCATCAAGTTTCCATTTGTAGTATTTGTTGTTGAACCATTTACACCCATGTAATCAACCTTGTTTTCCAGTTTGACCAAGCGTTGCAAAATGTGATCAAGAAGAACTGCAATTGTCCTTTTGAGATCAGCTAGAAAAAAAGACAGAAAGGAATCTTGTCTATTTTGCACTCTATGAAAGAATAATTAAACAGGATATATATGCATACTGAGATGAGAATGATACACAGTGCAGATCAGCCCCAATAACACTGTGTCTTAACATAGGCAATTACTGTTCTTTTGCTATAGAAATGTAGCTTTCTTCCAGATAAATTGTTGTCTGATTGATCCAAGAGACTGGTGGCCAAGGTGGATTTGATTTAAATCATTATTTAAATTTCTTTAAAAACAGATTTAATTTTTTTAAATAAATATTTTACATTTTTTCTACTTTTCTATCTGTTGCAACCAGAGTGATTTATTACAATATATTCCATTCATTTCATCTTGTCTTATACTCTCTAACATAATATTAATTTATTCTATCTATTCTACTTAAATTGGTGTAGATTTTATCCAGGTATAAAGAGGTCCCCATTTATTATTATCCAGTCTATCATTTAGTGTGTCTGTCAAAACAGCCATTTCTGCTAGTTCCAAAATCTTCTCAATAAATTCCTTCTTTATTGGCACCTTTGTAGTCTTCCACTTACTGGCATATACATATCTAGCTGCAATTATCAGGTATAAGGTCAAGTAAGTCTTGTTTTTTTCGAGTGTAGCTGGCAATATACAGTGGTGCCTCGACTTACGCCCATAATCTGTTCCAGAAGATGGACGTAACTCAAAACGGTCATAAATTGAAGCACCGTTTCCCATAGGAATGCACTGAAATGCAATTAATTTGTTCCGGCCAAAGAAAAAAAATCACCTCCTAGCAAAAAATCACTGCAAGCCTCATTGGAAACACGATTAATCCCTTCTGGACGAAGGGGGTGGGGGAGAAAAGCAATCAAGCGTGCAAGACCAATCAGAAATGCACAGAAAACAAACGGAGCAGATCGGATATGCATAGAGAACAAAGGGTCCAGGTCGGAAATGCACAGAAAACAAACAACAGATCAGAAATGCACAGAAAACAAAGGGAACAGGTCGGAAGTGCTAAGAGAACAAAGGAAAAAGCAAGGGAAGCTTGCAAGACCATCAGAAATGGGGGGAACACCCCAAAAAGCAACCAAACCCCCAAGACCCATCGGAAATTGGGGGGACAAACAACAAACAACCCCCCAAGGCCCATCAGAAATGGGGGAAAAACCTCCAAAAAGCAACCAAACCCCCCAAGATCAATCGGAAATGGGGGGGAACAAAAAACAAACAAACCCCCCAAGACCCATTGGAAATGGGGGAAAAAACAAAAAGCAACCAAGACCCATCGGAAATGGGGGGAACAAAAAGCAAACATTTGGTGGACAGAGTGCCTGAAGAACTTTGGATAGAGGCTCGTAACATTGTATAGGAGGCAGCAACAAAAACCATCCCAAAGAAAACGAAATGCAAGAAAGCAAAGTGGCTGTCCAATGAGGCCTTAGAAACAGCAGAGAGGAGAAGGGGAAAAATGCAAGGGAGATAGGGAAAGTTACAGAAAATTGAATGCAGACTTCCAAAGAATAGCAAGGAGAGACAAGAGGGCCTTCATAAATGAACAATGCAAAGAAATAGAGGAAAATAACAGAAAAGGAAAAACCAGAGATCCGTTCAGGAAAAATGGAGATATTAGAGGAACATTTTGTGCAAAGATGGACATGAGATAAAGGACAAAAATGGGAGGGACCTAACAGAAGCAGAAGACATCAAGAAGCGGTGGCAAGAATACACAGAGGAATTATACCAGAAAGATTTGGATATCCCGGACAACCCAGACAATGTAGTTGCTGACCTTGAGCCAGACATCCTGGAGAGTGAAGTCAAGTGGGCCTTAGAAAGCCTGGCTAACAACAAGGCCAGTGGAGGTGATGGCATTCCAGTCGAACTATTTAAAATCTTAAAGGATGATGCTGTTAAGGTGCTACATTCAATATGCCAGCAAGTTTGGAAAACTCAACAGTGGCCAGAGGATTGGAAAAGATCAGTCTACATCCCAATCCCAAAGAAAGGCAGTGCCAAAGAATGCTCCAACTACCGTACAATTGCACTCATTTCACACGCCAGCAAGGTTATGCTCAAAATCCTACAAGGTAGGCTTCAGCAGTAAGTGGACCGAGAACTCCCAGAAGTACAAGCTGGATTCCGAAGAGGCAGAGGAACTAGAGACCAAATTGCTAACATGCGCTGGATTAAGGAGAAAGCCAGAGAGTTCCAGAAAAATATCTACTTCTGCTTCATTGACTATGCAAAAGCCTTTGACTGTGTGGACCACAGCAGAATACATCATGCGGAAGCCTGGACTGGAGGAATCCCAGGCCGGAATTAATATTGCCGGAAGAAATATCAACAACCTCCGATATGCAGATGATACCACTCTGATGGCAGAAAGTGAGGAGGAATTAAAGAACCTTGTAATGAGGGTGAAAGAGAGTGCAAAAAAAGGCCTGAAACTCAACATAAAAAAACCTAAGATAATGGCCACTGGTCCCATCACCTCCTGGGAAATAGAAGGGGAAGATATGGAGGCAGTGACAGATTTTATTTTCTTGGGCTCCATGATCACTGCAGATAGAGACAGCAGCCACAAAATTAAAAGACCCCTGCTTCTTGGGAGGAAAGCGATGACAAACCTTGACAGCATCTTAAAAAGCAGAGACATCACCTTGCCAACAAAAGTCCTAATAGTCAAAGCTATGGTTTTTCCTGTGGGGATGTATGGAAGTGAGAGCTGGACCATAAAGGAAGCAGACCGCCAAAGAATTGATGCCTTTGAATTGTGGTGCTGGAGGAGGCTCTTGAGAGTCCCCTGGACTGCAAGGAGAACAAACCTATCAATTCTAAAGGAAATCAACCCTGAATGCTCACTGGAAGGACAGATCCTGAAACTGAGGCTCCAGTACTTTGGCCATCTCATGAGAAGAGAAGATTCCTTGGAAAAGACCTTGAGGTTAGGAAAGTGTGACGGCAAGAGGAGAAGGAGACAACAGAGGATGAGATGGCTGGACAGTGTCTGCGAAGCAACCAACATGAATTTGACACTACTCCGGGAGGCAGTGGAAGATAGGAGGGCCTGGGGTGCTCTGGTCCATGGGGTCACGAAGAGTCAGACATGACTAAACGATGACGAAAAAACAAACAAATTCCCCAAGATCCATCAGAAATGGGAAAAAATACTCCAAAAAGCAACCAAACCCCCCAAGACCCATCGAAAACAGGGGGAACACCAAAAAACAACCCCCCAAGACCCCTCACAGCACAGAAACATACACCCCAGCCCAAAACCACACTGCAAAAACACCCAGAACAGTTTTTAAAAGCAGAAAACAGCACCTTACCTTACCAGGCAGTCCCAAGCCTCCCTGCAAACACACAAATGCTCACTCAGAAGCAGAAGCCAGGTAGTACCAAGCCTCCTCCAATGCACACTCTTTAACCGTGGGAACGAAGGAGCTACAAAGAAGCAGCCTCATCGCCACCTACAGTTAGAAATTTGAATTCCCCACCTTTTTCTGTTCATAAGTGGAAGCTCCAGTCGCAAGTAGAAGCAAAATTTTGCAGCCGGAACTGGTCATAACTCGAAATGGTCGTAAGTAGGGATGTTGGTAAGTGGAGGCACCACTGTATTCAATAAGAAAATTTCTGGTATCAAAGCAATTTTAAACCCTAAAATTTTCTCTATTTCATTAATCATTTTCCAAAAGTTTTTGGCCCTCCTGCACATCCACGACATAGGACAGAAGCTCCCTACTTTCTTTTCACATTTCCAACACTTATTAGAAACATTTTATACATTTTTGTTAATTTCTCTGGTGTTACATACCATCTGTAAAACATTTTGTATATATTTTCTTTTAGACTTATAAATTTAGTCATTTTAGTATTTCGTTCCCAGATTTGTGACCAGGCACTTATTTCTATATTATGACCTATATTTTGAGCCCATTTTACCATACAGTCCTTCACTATTTAATCTTCCATGTTTTGCTCCATTAAAGTATTATCTAAACCTTTAATCAATTTTTCCTGAGTCCAGCAACCACTTATCCAGAGGTATTTTGTCTTTCTGAAACCCTGTAGCTTTATCTTTTATATATCTTGATTTGAACAAGTTTATCGATCACCAATCTAAGATAATACCTTGTTCTGCCAGTTTATCTTTGTTCTTTAAATTAAAATCACTGTCTAATATCTCAGCATATCTCTCGTTTGTCCCTTGAGTTGTTCTTGCCGGATCAGAGAACGCTTCTAATGGAACTACACATAATGGCATCTTTCTATAATGTTGTGCCTTAACCGTCTTCCAAACCCATAATTAAGCTCTCCTGATCAAATGTAAATTAAATGTTTTGCATTGCTTATCATCTTGGTACCATAGGTAGGCATGCCAGCCTAGCCTTAAAATCATGCCCCTCAATTTTTAAGACTCCCATTTTGCAGAATAACCCATTCCCTCACCCAGGACAGAGCTGCTGCTCTGTAATAATTCATCCAATCTGGTAGGCCAAACTGTCGATCTTTCTTTATTGTCCTGAAGAACCTTAAGTTTTATTCTTGTTTTTTTTTTCCATCCCAAACTTGGTCATTAACATATTCAGTTCTTTTTTAAAAATCTTGTTTTAATAATAATAGAATTGTCTGAAAGAGGAAACCCAGCTTTGGTAATATATTCATTTTTATTGTGAATATTCTACCCACTTGTTGTTGTTTAGTCGTTAAGTCGTGTCTGAGTTTTCATGACCCCATGGACCACAGCCCCTCCTGTCTTCCACTGCCTCCCGGAGTTGGGTGAAATTCATATTGGTAGCTTTGATGACACTGTCCAACCATCTTGTCCTTTGTCATCCCCTTCTCCTCTTGCCCTCACACTTTCCCAACATCAGGATCTTTTCCAGGGAGTCTTCTCATGAGATGGCCAAAGTATTGGAGTCTCAGCTTCAGGATCTGTCCTTCCAGTGAGCACTCGGGGTTGATTTCCTTCAAAACGGATAGGTTTATTCTCTTTGCAGTCCAGGGGACTCTCAAGAGTCTCCTCCAGCACCACAATTCCAAAGCATCAATTCTTCGGCATTCAGCCTTCTTTATGGTCCAGCTTTCAATTCTGTACATCGCTACTGGAAAAAACTTAGCTTTCACTATGTGGATCTTTGTCGGCAAAGTGATGTCTCTGCTTTATAAGATGCTGTCTAGGTTTCTCATCACTTTCCTCCCAAGAAGCAGGTGTCTTTTAATTTCGTGGCTGCTGTCTCCATCTGCAGTGATCATGGAGCCCAAGGGGCTTTAAAAAATAAAATAAACAAGATAAACAGCACAGCAAGCCCCACTGGAAGGCATTGGGGCTGAAAAAGTAAACACACCAAAACACACAAAAAAATCCCAGCAGAGAAATGTCCCCCCCAGCCCAAACCCACCCTGCAAAATCCTGTAAATGTACTTACTCAGAACCACTTTCTGCCATCAGAGTGGTATTATCTCTATATCTGAGGTTGTTATTTCTTCTGGCAATCTTAATTCCAGTTTGGGATTCATCCAGTCCAGCCTTTTGCATGATGTATTCTGCATGTAGGTTAAATAAGCAGGGAGACAATATACAGCCTTGTTGTACTCCTTTCCCAATTTTGAACTGGAGTTGTTCCATCTCCAGTTCTAACTGTTGCTTCCTGTCCCACGTATAGATTTCTCAGGAGGTAGATATGGTGGTCAGGCACTCCCATTTCTTTAAGGACTTGCCATAGTTTGCTGTGGTCCACACAGTCAAAGGGTTTTGTGTAGTCAGTGAAGCAGAAGTAGATGTTTTTCTGGAACTCTGGCTTTCTCCCTAATCCACCGCATGTTAGCAATTTGGTCTCCAGTTCCTCTGCCCCTTCGAAATCCAGCTTGTACTTCTGGGAATTCTCGGTCCACATACTGCTGAAGCCTTCCTTGTAGTATTTTGAGCATAACCTTGCTAGCATGTAAAATGAGTGCAATTGTACGGTAGTTGGGAGCGTTCTTTGGCACTGCCATTCTTCGGGATTGGGATGTAGACTGATCTTTTCCAATCCTCCGGCCACTGCTGAGTTTTCCAAGCTTGCTGGCATATTGAGTGTAGCATCTTAATAGCGTCATCTTTTAAGTTTTTAAATAGTTCAACTGGAATGTCATCACCTCCACTGGTGTTGTTAGCCATGCTTTCTAAGGCCCACTTGACTTCACTTTCCAGTATGTCTGGCTCATGGTCAGCGACCACACTATCTGGGGTGTCTGGGACATCCAGGTCCTTCTGGTATAATTCCTCTGTGTATTCTTGCCACCTCTTCTTGATGTCTTCTGCTTCTGTCAAGTCCCTACCATTTTTGTCCATCTTTGCACAAAATGTTTCTTTAATATCTCCAATTTTCTTGAACACATCTCTGGTTTTTCCCTATTATTTTCCTTTATATCTTTGCACTGTTGTAAGGCCTCATTGCTTTCTCGCAGTTCCTTTTCTTTGGGATGGTTTTTGTTGCTGCTTCCTGTACAATGTTACGGGCATCCATCCATAATTCTACTCATTAGACATTTTTAAATTTAAATTGTGATTTAAATCAATTTGATTTTTTTAAAAAAAAACATTGATTAGCCTTCTGATGGCTCCTCTATCTCTTTTCTGTGAATGCAGTACAGGGAGATGATTCTGTTGTGTAACACAGGGGTCCCCAACACCTGGTCTGCAGGCCAGTGCTGGTCTGTGGACTTCCCGGAACTGGGTTGCGGAGATGGATCTCCACCCCCACACACTGCGTCTTGCACTTGCAGAGGGGCGTGTCGCGCAAGCATGACACACCCACGATCACAGGGGTGCCCCCACACACAGAGCCCACAATCCTCCAACCAGTCTCTGGTCCCAAAAAGGTTGAGGACCGCTGGTGTAACACACTTTACTTCTTCATATGATACTTCTTTTGCTTCCTAAGCAAATGTTTCTTTTAGAAATATTCACACATATACTGGGCACTTACCCTTCTCCATTTATTCTTGAATAGAACTGACCAAACCGTCTATGTTTTTCGTTTTGTTTATTCACATAATTAGCAGCACGGACTAGAAAGTTATTACTGCGCTATAGGCTAAATCTAGCATTACCCTACCTATAACAGATCATCAAAATTAATAGGATTTATGTTAGTTGTGACAAAAAAAAGTTCTATACATTTTAATAAGACTAGTTTACATATCATTAATGTGGAATCTAGTCCCTTTTTATATGCATTTAATTTTATTGCCTTTTCTCTAATTGTAACAGGTTACAAAGTACCTTGTCGTTATGTGCTGTCAATAAGAACTAATAGCAACCCTAATAGGGTTTTCAAGGTAAATGAGATATTTAAGCAGTGGTTTTTACCAGTTCCACTCCCCACCAAGTTCCCATGGCAGATCCAGGGAAATGAACTCAAGTCTCCTGGGTCCTTGTCCACTGTATCACACTAGAAGGATTAGGGACACACACAAGAAAGATCACTAGGTGACAATGGGTGAAGAAGGACTGCAAAAGTGGGATTATCCCTCACCCCCAGTCCTCTGTCCTTCTAACGAGCCTATTCAGACCAGGAGGAAGTGAAACCAAAAGGCAAGATATATCAGGGATCTCCTACCAACTCTCCTCTGACTGAAGAAGCTGCTTGGATGAGTAGTGAAATGTTTCAACCTAACAAGAAAGAAGTCCAGTTGCCATGACTCAGCTTCCAGATAACCACACCTGGATGACTGAGAATCTTCACAGATTATACTACCACACTAGGTATGCACAAAGTACGAAGGAAGCACAATTCTTCACACGTTACAATGACCAAAATTCATTTGCGTAATATACACTAATGTAGGGGAAATGATGCCACTGTAGTGGCAGATTACTGCAAATTAGAGTTCCTCCTGTGATTGTGCACAATTTGGATGGCTTCGTGTGTGACCCAGAATCCAAGCAGGGTCTCTTAATTGCTGGAGCTAATTAGAGAGCTACACTTACACTCTGGGTCACTTATGATTAGCATATTACCAGAAACTGAAATGGCAGCAATCCGCCACTGCAGTGACATCATTTCCCCTATATTAGAGTAAATTAGACAAGACTAATCCCCAAATTTGCTGAGATTCACTCCTGGTTAATTACATATGGCATTGCGACCTTCATCATGTTGGTCCTCTGATCTCCAGTGCATATTATCTGAGGCAACATACACAGATGTCAATATACAGTTTATATATGTTGATATGATTATTAATAAACTCTTAATAATGTGAAGATCTTTCTTACCAGTTACAAGACACCATGGATTCTCAACCACAATAGAGCATGTGATTTCTGAGCCACAATATATAATTTCTGTAACATGTTGTTAACTATTGACTCCCTTCTTTACAATACATTAATTCAACATGATAAATAACTTCTTTCGAAGTTGCTTTGTAATGTTACTGTCTATACATTTCTAGAATTTATGTATTTGTAGAAATGAACAAATAATCACAGGGAACATTTATTCAGTCTTACCGTATCCTGCCATTGCAACTCCATTACCACCATTCATTATATTTTTGTTTTCTTCTGCCAGTGCTCTAACGTATCTTTTACTTAGGTCAAGTATTTGTTCACGCAACTCAGCACTGCTCTGTTGCCTTGGATGCTGAAAGGTGTAGCGCAGTAACATTATGCCCCAAATAAAACCAAACACCAGCAACAGTAAACTCAATTTCTGGGACACATTTTTTCTTGAAAATGCAAAAAACATTTCTGAACAGACCAAAGATGTCAACATAAGGTATTAAGGCTGAAGTCACAGTATTTTCATCATAGTTTTTCCTAATCTTCACAACTTAGTTGCTCTTCTGGGAAGATCATTTGGTACACTTTTTCCAGTGGATGTACTTGATTCCTGCAATATTTTTAAAATAAGTGTTATTAGTCAAAATACATTTTGCAATTAAATTTTGGTACAAAACTAAAAGAACTTTTATGATGTGTTTGGGTAGAATATACTATATAACAAAAGAACAGGCCAAAGGTTTACGATAAACTCCTAGGACCACATAAATACTCAAAATACAACTGCATGGGCATCAAACAAAAACATTTTGAAGAATCAAAGGGCATAAGATACAGTTTAAGAAGGCTGTGACTTTAGCTGCCTGATTTGATCAATAAACTAAAAGTCTAAACATGCATTTATTCTCCAATTAGTATGTAATTTAACTTTAATTTCATCAGTCCGATGTATTAATTATCAGGATAAGTGGCAATAACTTTCCCTCATTTGACAACCATTTAGAAGATGGAGAAACTTCTGAGGAAAGAAAGAATGATAAATGCTTATTGAGGCAAAGGGCTGCTAAAATTTAAATATAAAAGATGAAATACTAATAGACAAAATAAGTCAAACATAATTTCATGGCCTTTTTTGTATCAAAAGCATCAAGTTGCTTATAGATAAATTTTTAATTATAGTAAGAACATAAAAATGGGGACATGGTGGCGCTGCAGGCTAAACCGCAGAAGCCTTTGTGTGCTGCAGGGTCAGAAGACCAGCAATTGTAAGATGGAATCCACGCGACAGAGTGAGCTCCCATCGCTTTGTCCCAGCTCCTCGCCAACCTAGCAGTTCGAAAGCATGTAAATGCGAGTAGATAAGTAGGTACCACCTCGGTGGGAAGGTCAACAGCGTTCCGTGTATAGCTGCGCTGGCCACGTGACAACGGAAACTGTCTTCAGACAAACGCTGCCTCTACGGCTTGGAAACGGGGATCAGCACCGCCCCCTAGAGTCGAACACGACTGACTAAAAGAATGTCAAGGGGAACCTTTACCTAAGAACATAAAAAGTACCTGGCTGCAGAGCCAGAGGTTGAAAGTTCGAATCCCCAGGTGCTTCTTGGGAGAAGAACCAGTTTGTGTGGCCTTGGGCAAGCAGCAGTCCCAGGGTGCCCCAGAAGAATACATTTCTGCGTATTCCCTGCCTAGAAAATCCTTTAAAGGATTTTGAATGAACTTGATGGCATGCAATTATTATTATTGAGAACAGGAAAAAAATTAAAGCCAGTAATGCATGTGAGGTGCCTAATTAAGCTCCTCCAACACAGGCTAAAACTCCACTTCTGTTCAACAGCAAATACTTAATACAGTACCTGGAATTCATGGCCTTACATATACTGTTGGACTGCAACGCCCATCAACCCAAGCCAGCAAAAACAATAATGAGGAATGGTGGGAGTCCCGGTGCAACAACACAAGGGCCACAATTCGCCCAGGCATTTGATGGCCATAAGACAACATTTACGTTGTGGTACTACCATCATTGTTATTATATAAAAGTATATAAAGAAAGCGTTCTGTGGAACGCTGAAGCTTGTGCCTGTATACCGTGTTAAAATGTTTGTTACAGGAAAGCAAAACAAACGAATTATGCGGGAAAGGGCAAACCACGCAGAGGAAGTATTTAAGAAAAAGCCAAGTACAGTACAGTATTCTTTTCGCAGCTGTTAACTCGGAAGAGGCCTAAAGCAAATGAGGGAAAACAGAGATGGGAGGTCTGGTCTCTGATTTCACGAAACTATTGAGGCTGTTAGGAAGGAAAGCAAGCAACTGCGATTCCTCTACAATTGAAACGACATATATTGTGGGGCTTTCTCAAAACACATAACTCAGTAATATATGTGAGAAAACAAACATACGGACAGTTACACATCTACCTAAACCATACCTTACAAACACAGCCGCTTAACATCGCAGGGGCCCAAGAGGGCCGTTGGCTCTCCACCAGCATCTCTTGCTCCGCAAAGCCTTAAGCCACCCCCAAAGGCAAACTCCTCCGCCCTTCCGGCCCCTCAATCTCCTCCGCCTCTCCCAGATCACACGCTCTCCAATCCTAAATGGAGCCACCATGCAACTGCACACGCTCGGCCAAGCGCTCTGACAGCACACACAACAAACTCCCCCAGTGTACTGTAGTTCCGCCTCTTCCACGCCAGAACCTCCTTACTGCGCTGTTCATAGAGGAAGACCCGAGCAATCGCGTTGCAAACAGACTTCACTTCCGGTTACCAGTGGGATGACGGAGAAATCGCCATATGCGGGCAAAAGCAATGCGTATTGCCGAGCTACGCGTTCCTGGTCTTCAGTTTCCGTCCCTGCCTTGTACCCAATTCCCGGTGTTCGATCATTTTAAAAGGCCAAGGACTCGTCGTGAAAAAAACAACAACAAAAGCATTTTTAAAGTATTAGGTTTTATTTGGCATCAGCTTTCCTATTCCATCAGCTGCACTCCACCAAATCTTATACCAAATAAAATTTGCTAATGTAGTTTTTAAGGTGCCCTAGGAATTTGAATTGGCTTTTTAACCCTTATGAAAAGTCTGCTATAGATGGAAACACTTTTCTGGCCGTCTCCTGTAATCTCTGATGGGTCAAGCTTTTATACATTGTGAGGAAAAAGCATTTTTCACTTCCTTCGTGGCAGTTGATTCTTCATATGTTACATGACGGAACCATGATATCAAAAAGCTTTGTTAGATAAATTAATCCGTACATATGATATGTAGTCATTATCATAACTGCCATTAGTGGCTCTAGTTTTCTCCATGGATGTAGCCTTTAAAGCCATTGAAGTTGGTGGCCCTCAGTTCTTGAGGCAGTAAATACTACAGTTTGACTATGTGCTGGGTGAAGAACCTGTTTTTATCTTTATTGAAACTCACCATTCAGCTTGAGTGGATGACCCTAGGATCCAGTATTAGGAGAGACAAAAAGCTAACTGATGTTTGGTTTTTTTAAATAATCTGTTAAATACATCCTTGGCTTCAGAAGAAGAAAAGGTTCTCCTTATCTAATACTGTATCTCATCACCCACACATAACTTACTTTCTACAGCTCCCTATGTCACTTTTTGTTCATCTTTTTTACACAGAGCATCCACAAAGGAAAGCTTTCTTTCTGAAGGAATGCCTCAATTCTCTTGATAATTTTGGTTGCCCTTTTCTGGACTTTTGACAGCTCTACAATATTCTTTTTCAAGTGTGGCAATCTAACCTTTACAAATGTGGCCGTACCATGGTATTGTATAAGAACAGTATGATATTGGCATTTTTATGTTCATTATGTGCAACATGACCTTGGACTTTTTACAGCTGCAGCCACAGAGTTGACACCAATTTTTTGTTAGCTGTGTACTACAATCTTAAACTACAGTGAGATATTGAACACTGCTCCTTTGGGTTTAGCATATACCACAAGCTACTTTTTAAATTCTCTCCAATTGTAAGACCCAGTCTAAATATTTTTATCTCAAAGGGGGAAATATCCTAATCATGGTATTAGATAAATCAATGTTTAATTTGAGGCATATACAATTTTTTTTCAGCTAAGTGGTTGAACTGTGTTTCAAAATTTCATGCCAAGAAAGAACTGGAAATAAGGAGAATGTGTCTTGTTGCCATTTTTTTGGCTCCCTTTTTTGCTCCCATTTTTTTGCTCCCTTTAAAAAAAATCTTAGAACGTTTTTGCTTCCTCAGTTTCTCATCATCACAATATAAGTATTCACTAGCATAAACCAAAACATGTTTTTAGAGACATTTTTAAAGACATTTTAAAAAAAACTTTTTTTTGATAAGAGAAACTAGAAATCTGGTAGCACCTGAACTACCTTTTGTTTATCATAGGTTTTCGGGTGTCCAAGTTTATTTCTTTCAGACTTTCGTCTGAAGAAGTGTGCTTGGACACCTGAAAGCTTTTTTAAAAAAATAAAACCTAGTGAGTCTCAATGGTGCTAACAAGACTTCCGGTTTCCGTTGTGTTATAACAGTATCTACGCGACACAAAACAATAAACAAATAAGGAAAGGCATGTATTAGCAACTGCAACTATGGCAGTGCCCGCCGACCAATAGGGAAAAGAAACAGCATTGCGCTTGCGCCAATCACGTTTCCCGCTACATAGCTTCTTATGACCGCCTGCCTTTCCATTGTGGCCTATGAAGGTGTGGTGCCCTGTAGCCACGCCCCTCGCGCAGTGTCGGGCGCAGACCTCTCTCGCGGAGGCGCCATTTTGCGCTGCTGTAGGTGTAGGTTTGTCTGCAGGAGGAGAGCTAGTTTCCTCGAGGTAGTTCCGAGAGAAGGTCGGGGCTAAGTGTTCCTTGCCTAGAGTCTTGTTCGTTTTATCCCCCTGCCGCGTTAGAAACGCGTGAACATGAGCGACGTGGAAGAGAATAACTTTGAGGGAAGGGTGAGTAGTGAGGTGTTCTATCCGGGCCGAGGTATCGGAGGCCTGGCCTGGTCCTGAGGGCATGAAGTGGGTGAAACGGGCTTCCCAGCCGGGCGATAAAAAAAAGAAAAAAAGAAAAGCGGAGTCATACAGGAAATGGGTTCGCTGTTCCTGGTCAAAATGGCTCCTTCACCTGAAGTGCCCGCGCCGCGTCCTGCCTGCAGGAGCCATTCCTTCAATTTCAGTTCGGGGCTCGGCCCTTTCCTTCCCCTCACCTTGCTTCCTGCCATACGAGGCTCTACCTGATTAAAAATGTCGTAATCCTCGATTCCAGCTGTGGCTGTCTCTCCATGCCCCTTAGTGGGTTGGAATTATTAAGAAGCCCCCTCCCGCCTTCTCGCCCATAGCACAGGTTCCTCCCCCCCCGGCCCATTTCGTGGTTCTGAACTTGTCTTATCCTCGATCACTTCATGCCTCTTTCAATTTTATTTTTATTTCTTTAAAAAAAGTTCGTTTCCCCCACCTCCGGTATGGGTTGAAGTCGCAAGTGTGTGTTGGGTTGGAAAGAAGGGTTCCTGCAATACCTGTGCAGATCGGGAAACTAGGCGGGCAGGCGAAGAAGCGCCCTTTTGGTGCCAAGCGTCAGAGGTCGGTATCCAAAGGATCTGAAAATTGGCGCTAGGTTATCTCTGGAAATGAAAGGTCCTGGGACTTCAAGCACGGCTAGTTTGTGTGAGAGATGACAGCTGAATTTTTCTTTGCTGGTCTTTGTAGTTAAGTAACAGTGCAATATTAGATACATGAACTTTTTGCCACAGTTCTAACCAATAGTTCTGTGTGCCTTTTCTGTGCTGTCTTGACCCTTTATTAGTTTTTTAAATTAAGTTTTGCAGGAATTCCATAGATTTTATTCATACAAGTGCTATCTAAAGGAGAACTGTAACTTCTCAGATGAATCACTGGCAGAATGTTTTTAAATAGTATTGGAAGTGCTGCCTGGCAAAACTGTATTCTATCTGCTACACTCAAGAGTGACTGTATGTGTGCTTGTTTAGTGTTTTGGCCATTCCAGTGCTGTAAAACAAAGTAACTATATCTCCCCATTGCTATTATGAATACAAAACTATGAAAAAGATCTGCTTTCCTTCAAAATACATGATAGTTCACAACCTGCATTTTTTTTCCCTGCAGATCTAAGAAGTAGCTAGATATATCTGTAACAGCAGAGGAAACTCAATAATTTTTGAATGAAATATCATTCTTTGAGCCTCAGTATTAGGATTTATTCTGGGCCTGTGCTGCTTGTGTATTTATGTGCTTGTTGCATTTATCCCTAAAACAAAGCCTGTGAAAGAAATTCCACAGAACTCTGGAGCTAGGTATTATATCATGTCGTGCTGTGTTCCTTATCTGTGAGTCCAGGAACAGCTGTCTCAGTGCTGAAACACTGTCTGGAAGGAATGGACAAGTGAATGAGGTGAAATAATCTGAAGCTGAAGCCAAACAAGACTGAGGTGGTGTTGATGGGTAATCCTGGAGGGTTGGAAGTAGTTATGCCTATTTCAATGTCATGTTTTCCATATCTCAGCAGGTTTAGCTCTTGGGTGCTGCTGATTTCTGTTTTGTTTCTGGATAAAGAGGTAGTGATGATACCCAGGAACACTTTTTACCAGCATACAGTAACTCTACATTATATTCCTCTACCTAATTTTAAAGCAAGCAGGCAGATGCTGCACTGGCTGCCTGTGAACTTTGCAGCCCAAATCAAGATGTTGCTCCCTGCCTTTAGAGCCATTCATGGCCCAGGTCCAACACATCTTAATGACTGCCTGTGCCTGTATATACCCATATTCCAGCTGTGGTCACCAGGTTAAGACTGCTCCTATTATGAAATGATATTTAGCAGCTAAAACCGGAGTTTTCGCCATTAATGTCCCAGAATGCTGACATGGGCTCCTTAGTGAGGGTAGAAATTAATGATTGTTAGGCATTTTATAGCGGATGTAAATGTCATCTGTTTCTTCTGACAGTTAACAGCTAAGATTGGAAATAACTATATTGATGGGCCATGGCTTTTTTTGCATTTTTTTAAAAATTACATTTTATATGGCCTTAAATATTCTGATTTTATATGAACTTCAGCTGAACTTGGCAGAAAGATTATTTAAAAATCTAAATTGAATAGTTTTAAATATATCCTGGATAAATACCTTTAATGTAGATAAAACATGAGAAAACAGCGTGTGCAGTTTTGTAGCTTTGAACAGGGACAAAAAGGGACAAAGTATATAGCATCAGTTCTGAAGAAACAGGGAAAAGGATGAGATATGAAACTAGACACATTTTCTTAGAGACTGGTGCAGTTGCAATTTATCTGTAGCCAATTCATTCACTGAATTTAGAATATACACATAACATTAAACTGAAATGGGTTACTCCATCAGACATAGTGTTATGCTGTAAAGTGCTATATGGCTATTTGGTCTGAATAGATAAGTTGCACCTCTTCAGTTCTATGTTTTGAGACTGAAGTTAGGTTGTTGATCAATTCAAAATATTAGGCTAGTTTTGATAAAGAGTTCTATAGCTTGCAAATGAACCCACAGAATTTTAGCTTATCTCTTCATATAAAAAGCAGCTTAGACAGCTCCCTTGTCATTTGGGTTTCTGTCAAGATCCAAGGGTATCACAAGAACCTTCTCTACTCCCCTGTTGTGAAGTTTTAATCATTCAGTAGATTGTGCTAAGTAATTTATTTACTCTTACATCAATAATATTAATAAATTGACTGTTACAAAGAATTTCTCACTTGAGAAAGATTATTGTTCTTTTTATTGAGATATATCAAGAGCAAATGATTTGTACATTTATTTGGTTGGGAGTGTTAGTATATAACAGTACAAACTCCTTTTTGTTAGAACACAGTCTTGAAAACTCAGTAACTACAGAATTTGCCAATTCTTGTTCAGTAATTTCTTACAGTATAGTTAAGACTGCAGTTCTATACATACGTATCTGTACATGAGCTCAGTGGGAAAGAATTCTGAACTCAAATATGCTAAGTGTCCAAGCTAAGAAGAGGTCACAGGTCTTTGGACAAAAATACTTACTGCTTATTCCAAGCTTTCTTTATTTCAATTGGTTTTACGCAAATTACCCACAAATCTTCCTGTAGCTTGAGATTGATCTTCTGCACCCTCCCCATACATACACAAAGAGAGAGAGTGTGTGTCTAAGGTTGTGCAAATGGTTACTTGAGTGTGATTCGTAGTTTATAGTGATGAGAAGGCTGCATTTGTAAAATTATTAACATAAACAGATTACAGTATCTCCTTGAGAATTTAATCTGGTGTTCCCTGTGCTTTGATGTGCAGGAAGGGCCTGGAGAAATGTTGGCTGAAAGGCCATTGCCCTTGATTCTTAGGAAAAAGTATTCTGACTATAATATTAGAAATATTTTTAGGGAACGGAAATGAAAGGTGTTCAGCAAGGAGCTGACTAGGTAATGTCTTGTGGCAGCTTAGAATTGGTTTAGTTTGGTGAATAAATTATTTGAACAATATGTGATTCTGTGTTGTAAGGATCTATCTGATGGGCCATTATTAATGGACTATATTTTTGCAGCCACAGCCACCATGGCTACTGATAAGGGATTATGAGAGTTGTAATCCAAGACATCTGAAGGGCTAAAGATTCCCTACCCCTAGTAAAAAAAAATAAAGCAAAACGTGCTGCTTGTATACCGCACCATAGTGCTTCAAGCACTCTCTGGGCGGTTTACAAGTTAATTATGCAAGCTACACATTGCCCCCCCCCCCCCCCCCCGAGCTGGGTACTCATTTTACTGACCTTGGAAGGATAGAAGGCTGAGTCAACCTTGAGCCGGCTACCTGGGATTGAACCCCGGGTGGTGAGCACAGTTTTGGCTGCAGTACAGCAGTTTAACCACTGTGCCACAAGGCTCTTGTGTGGACCACCCCTCTATCTTTCTCAAGAAGGCTATGATTTTATGAAGTAACATTGTCTTGTTTTGTAAACTGATCTACACTACATGGTAAATTTTTGGTTAACTGCAGGAAAATAATTTGGTCACTTCTGCTTTTCAAATTTCCATGTTAAGGCTGCTAATTTGCACGTAAATCTGTTGAGTATATTTTTGAACATTGATAATTTCCATTTTTCAGTATAGGAGTATGAATGAAAAAGGTCTAAAGTGGGACAATAAAATATAGGTATTTGATACCGGAATGAGAAACTATCAATAATTTGAACTGTAAACTGAAATCGCATTTGATAAAATTAATATGATAAACTACTGTTCTTGATTGAAAGAGGGACAAAAGTAGAAGCGAGTGCAACAAAGTTTGCTTTGAGAATTAGACAGAAAAAATGTATTTTTATATATTTTACTTAAATGTTTACTCTTGAAATTTAAATAATGAATGTTCAGTCTTATTAACATCTGACTCTTTGTTGAAATTAATTTGAGGCTAAATCTTGATCCATGGTTTTGTTTACTTTTCCTAATTATGCTATTTCAATGTGAAAATGCAAATACCACACCTAGCCTGGATAAAGTTCAGAATAACTGTCCTAGTTCTGTGGCTGACTTCAAGTATACAGCACTACTAAATTTGAATTTATATCTGTTACTGAAAAATAACCTTACCCTGAGTTTGCCTCATGTTATATACATTGTAATTTTATGCAAGAGAAAAATTTGCATACCGGAACCTTCAGATCAAATTTAGCATTTTTGGCCAGGATCCAAAGAACTGCATTTAGTTCTGCATGCTCAAATCAGGCTTTGGTCTTGTCTTTTTTGATCTATATCCCTCATAAACCCCTTGTGAGCTCCTATGGTAAATTGTAGATTTAAAAGGAATTTTTTATGGGGCATAGAACTACACCATTAAAAAGGGGAAAATCAGACATGACATAGGGAATCCCTCTGTGTGCCTAATGTAGGTCTTTGAATCTTGGCCTGTACATTTATTTTGTTTTTTACATCAGGCAATTGTTAGCACAGAACTCTTAAACACACTTGAATGTGCATATCTATATTCTACAGACTTGACAAGATAGTATTGTTAGGAAAAGGGAGCAGAATAGATATAGAATGTTTGGGAAATGCTGTGAGGAAGTCAGTGGATTAATTATTGGAGCCTCTTTGAGTACACCAGTTAAAAATTTTTTTAAATGCTTTTATAAACTAGTTATTTGCAGTTCACCTGCTGGTTATTCCATTTTGGTAGATAAAATTCTGAAATTCCAGCAGAGTTTTATAATCCCCACATGCTTAAATATACTAAATGTTCTTTTTCCATTAAGGTTAATGTTCGTGAAGAAATGGAAGAGTTTTTTCCAAGAATGTGGAAGATAAATCAAGATAAAAGAAGGCTAATGAAAAGTGTTAAAGATCAGAAAATTAAAATTGAATGGGGGAAAAATTGAACAGAAGATTGGTCAGATAGAAGCACTTGAATATTTTTAAGGCTATAATGAATTGTTTGAATTGGGGAAGAATACACGAAGTATGAAAAATGAAAAACTGAATGAAGAATGAAGAAAAGTAGAAAGCAAGAGTGAAGTAGAATTAAAAGAATCTGGAAGAATGAATGGGTCCTAGGTTAAGTAAATGTATGGTTTATGTTCCAGTGTCTGTATGATCAAGTTGTAGATGAATTTGCATGATTACTTAGTTAATAGAGTATTGGTCATCTGGTTCAAGCAGGGAACTATTTGAGGAAATCTTACCATATTAACAGTGGGTTAAAGAGTCTTATTCTGGAGGGTATTGCCTAACCATTTGTTTTCCAGGCACAATCAATAAAATAGAATTACTTTTAAAATAAGAAGGTAGGCATTTGTGGAACCAGTACCATTTGTAATACTGTTTTTTTTGTTAGGAATCACGCTCCCAGTCAAAATCTCCAGCTGGGAGTCCTGCTCGTGTAAAATCTGAGAGCAGGTCAGGATCCCGTAGCCCATCAAGAGCTTCTAAGCATTCTGAATCACGCTCACGATCAAGATCAAAATCCAGGTATTTATGTGTGAGATGTTTGAAATTAAATTCAGCAAAAAAATTTCTTTGCGTATGATTGAATTGTTGATTGGGCCTTCAGGTTTGAAATGCTTGTGGAAGAGAGATTTATTTGGAAACTGATAATTTTTAACACTGTCCTTTGAAGAATTGTGTTGCTATTTTTCTGAAGACTTAAACAGTTACTCAGAATACCAGCAACAACAATTGTGGTGATGCCACAGTGGTGGGCAACATGCAGCCCTTCACTCCAAGGATATTTTTTTAAAAAGTTTAAAGAGCACTTAGAAAATCTCTCTTTGCCCTTTAGAGGATGTAGCATTACTTCTATCATGTTTTGAGGGACTCTTGAGTACCCTAGAATTCTCCATCACCCTATTTTTAAAAAATAGAACATTTTGGCTTCTAGAATACACAAAGGGGCTTTTTTATTTAAAAAATATTTTGTAAGAAGGGGGGGTAGGGCCCTCAAAGGCCCAAGGATGGCTGTGTGCAACCCATGGATCTCTGATCCCATCCTTATGTCATTGTGACTACGTTAGAGCCCCAGTGAGATTACAACATTACAATGATAATAAAATTGTTTTCTGAAATTTTTGGAACGGTTGTGTATATGTTAAGTCTGTATCTGAGAAATAGTGAATATGAGCAGGCAGTGTTGTACTGTAGTCTGATTACTTTTCACTATTTAATATGCTTCTTAGGACCAATGGGATTTTCAGTCCAGCAATATCAGAAGCAAATCTTCACTTTTGCTTTAGCAAGTCCACTGTAATTCAGAACTGTGTACAAACATATATGTTTTAGCAAATCAAGTTTTTCCACCACAGAAAGATTCTGCAAATGATTCCCATGGCATAGGAGAAAACATGATGGCTTAATGCTCTTGTGGTTTTATAAAATTTATTGTTTCAAACATATAGATGTTGAAGATCAGATAAGTGCATATGTGCACAGATGTTTGTGTATAACTGAAATTATATTTCTAATTCAAAGGTCCAGGTCAAGAAGGCATTCTCACAGGCGTTACACTCGCTCCAGATCCCATTCACATAGGAGACGCTCACGAAGCAGATCATATACTCCAGAATATCGGCGTCGAAGGAGTCGTAGTCACTCTCCAATGTCTAACCGAAGAAGGCACACTGGCAGCAGAGTATGTACTGTAAGGCTAGAAAACAATTATTCAATCCTTTTTCAAATGTTTGTCACTAATTTGTCTTGTGCTTAGATGCAACATCCTTAGATTCCAGGGCTTTGTGGTTAATAAGGGAAAAGAAACATTTGCATTTTCACTTTGCAGCTGTGTACTCCCCAGTGTTTTCCCAAGTAAAGAAAGGTGGGGATCAAGAACAGTATGTGTTGCTAGCCATACTGTACGCTCCTACACACACACATACATTGGAGCTTTGCTCTATTTGATATATACATATATAACAATCAGCAATATTTACTTGCATTATCTGTATGGTCAACTTTGAAACTGAAATGTATTTATAAGACTTTCCATTAGTGACTTTTTAGACAGCTAGATTCAATTGGGCATTCTTTGGTTAGTGCCTCATGTAAGCCACAGCATGGGTATGTATTTAAAATGGTATTAAAACCCACCCTGTGTCCTTTAAGAAAAAAATGACATGAATTTGGTCATTTCATTTATCTGCTTTTGAGCTACTTAATGGAAACGGAAGGCGCATCACATCTTTTACACTGTGTTCAGTGAGCTTTAGTATACTTTGTGGGTGGCAGAATAAAGCAAGTATCCAGAGGGTTCCTCTGCAATTCCTATCTTTTGAACTAAGATACTGAGGGAATTAATCTGTTTGCTGAAAAAAGGATAATGTGCATTTCCAGACCGTATTTACAAAAGGCACTGTTCTATTCTAGTTGTCTACAACTAAATGATAATGCCTAATTTGACAGTATAAGACTAAACCATCATGATTTTGGTAGCATGCACCTTTTTCGTCTGATCAGTGGCAGAAATCCAGATGTAGCCAGTATATTTCCATCGTTCCATATAATTAGCAAGTCAGCAGTAAGCTTAGGCAGTTTGTAGTTATTTCCACCACTGCAGATGACCCCTGCCATATCCTCAGTTCTCTGTAGGAAGGATTTCTGGATCCTCTCTTTTCTAGTTGCTAAGTGGATTAATTGGAGGAGTAGACAAATGGATGTATTTCCATCTTATTTCTCTATTACTGAAAAGAAACAATTGGAATGTGCTCCATCTGGGAAAAATGTAGGTTTCTTTACAGCTGATGGTGTTCTAGATATTGTGTGAAATTTTGACTTGGTTTGTTTTTCAGGCTAATCCAGATCCTAATACATGTCTTGGAGTCTTTGGCCTCAGTTTGTATACAACAGAGAGAGATCTTCGTGAAGTCTTCTCCCGCTATGGACCTTTGAGTGGTGTCAACGTGGTGTATGATCAACGGACTGGGCGATCAAGAGGATTTGCTTTTGTTTACTTTGAAAGAATTGATGATTCTAAAGAGGTAAAATGCTTCTACGTTTTTCTGAATAAATTCAAATTTTGGTTAAACCATGTATCAAAAGTGAAACTTTTTCGTAGTTTTAAGGATTTAAAGTGTAGGGATCCTCTTACCATTTGCATGCAATCCTCTCTTTTCAAGTAGATACAAAAGGAAATTTTTCTTTACCCAGCATGTTGTTAGTCTGTGGAACTTCTTGCCACAAGATGTGGTGATGGGATCTGGCCTGGATGCCTTTAAAAAGATGATTGGATAGATCTTTGGAGGAAAAGTCTAGATACCTGTCTCCTGATACCATTCCCCTGCATCACAGGTTACAAACCACGATGGAGATGTATACTCTCCAGTCTTCAAAGGAAGGTACCTCAAAATGCCAGATGCGGGGAATGGTATCAGGAGACGGGTATCTAGTTGTTTTGTGTGCTCCCAGAGGCATCTGGTTGGGCCACTGTGAGATACAGGAAGCTGGACTTGATGGGCTCTTGGTCTGATCCAGCAGGGCTCTTCTTGTGTTCTTACATAGGTAACAAATATGACCCTTTCTGCTATCACTACGTAGCCAGTTACATATGAACACAAAACTGGTTAATATTGGCTGTGGTTTATTGAAATTGTTACAGTCCATATGAGGCTGATAACTGCTGAAATGCAAAGGATGAAGATGTAGGAGTGCTTTACGGATTAGTCAAATAGTGAATTGATTAAATTATTCTTTAGTTATTTTAATTTAAAATGGTATTTAGAATGTGTCTCCTTGGAGGTGATTTGAAAGATTGTTAAAATGAGAAGATCTTTTAAGAAATATCAGTTGGAAATAGATTTGTGTTTTTCCCCCCACTTCTGCAATTGAGCTGAACTGTGAGATAGCCAGGTACAGTATTTGGATTAGCCAAATTAGGATTTTAACTCTGAATAGGGTGAGACTTGGGTGAAAGGGCAGGAGAACGTTAGATGAGACATAGCGTATTATATAATATATATTGGCATAATGTAAAATATGCATTGAGTCATGTCAGAGCTGAACTTGCTGTTTGCTTTGGATACCAAGAAGAGATGAAGTGGATCACATTAGAAAACTTACTGGCTGTGTTCATATCCAATGCTGAACTGTGATTAAGCATTATGAGAATGAGCAACAGTTTGCTTTGTGCTGGCAAGATACCACTTTTTGTTCTGGAAGCCTCAGTTTCAGATTAACTGATTTATGATATGTAAGTCTGGACAAGCTATGATTAATTTCAGATATGCTTTGTTGAAAATTAAAGTACACAAGGTATTTTATTTTAGCAAATTAAAGTTAACTACAACTCAAATACAAGCTGTAATAAGTTTAACGTGAAAGGAAAAATGCAAAGTCATTGTCATGATGGTGCCAGAGCTAAACATGGGTGAAAAGAGTGCATGATGGTGCCTAACTGTGGCTTGTTCTTGTAACACTAGGACAGCCTTCCTTAACCTGATGCCATCCAGATATGTTAAACATACCACTTGGGGATGATGACAGTTAAGGTGGGGCACACAAAAAGCTTGGGAAGACTTTGCTTAGCTATGGCTTAGTGTTGTGTGAATGCAGCCATTAAATATCAGCTAAATACGCAATGAAAAAGGGAAAATTAGCCTGAAACACTTCGGAATAACATTGGTCCATTTGAGATCTAAATTTTGATTCATAGTACAGTGGTGCCTCGCAAGACGAAATTAATCCGTTCCACGGATAATGCCATCCAGCAAAAAATTCGTCCTGCGAAGCACATTTTCCCATAAGAATACATTGAAAATTAATTAATGTGTTCCTATGGGGAAAAAAGTCAGAAACAAAAAAATATTAAAATAAAGTCACTTACCAGGTACTGTAGACTGAGCCTGGCTCCTCACAGTGCCTTGGTAGCCCCCGAAAAGCCGGAAAATGAGCGCCAAACAGCTGAGAGCCCGGACCCAGCAGGGAGGCGGCAGCCATTTTGTGCTCTTCTTCACTCCTGCCCCGCCTCACAGCTGATCTGCACTGAGTCTTAGGCTTCCCCGGGCTAGGCAGGGAAAAAGAGCTGGAAATAAAAAAAATGGTGCTTTCCCCGGGGAAGCCTCTGAAAGCAATGCTTTGCCGTAGGGGGGACCTCTGAAAGCGGTGCTGGGTGGGGGGGTGGCGGGCCTGCCCCCCTGGCAAAGCGCCACTTTCAGAAGCCTCCCGGGGCTTCGTCTTGCGAAGCAGGGCCATAGGAACATTCATCTTGCGAGGCACCAAAACCCTAGCCAGACCCATTTGTCTAGCGGGTTTTTCATGCCGCGAGGCGTTCGTCTTGTGAGGCACCACTGTACACTGTTCCTTGAATCTGTAATTCTTATGAAGAATGTTTGGTTAAGAGCTTTTAGGTACAGAAACAGGCACGGCACATCTCAAAACTGATCTTCTCGTCACTGTTTTTATATGCTTGGCTACTAGTCAGTTAGAAAAAGAGAAGTACTGTATCTCAAAAATGATGTTTTGAGGCTGGCTTTTTAAAAACTGCTGATCTGTCTTGTCAGTCTGATTTCTGAAACTACTTAATACTTTCTCCCTTCCAGTACTCAGAATTTATGTGGAGCCATCAGAGAAAATCTCAAATATGATTGTAATAAGTTGTCTTTTTGTTAGGTCTTTGCAAAATATTACCTTCTAAGTGGTTTTAGAGTAATGATATATTGAAAGGCTGTGATGCTTTGTTTCCAGTACAGTGGTGCCTTGCATAACGATGTTAATTGGTTCCATTAAAAACATCGTTATGTGAAAACATAGTTAAGCGAAACACCATTTCCCATAGGAATGCATTGAAAACCGGATAATCTGTTCCAATAGGAGCCTATTCAATACATTTCAATGGTGAAAAAAAATCACCAAAAATTCAAAAAGACTCAGAACGAAGCCAAATTACTTTAACGAAGGTTTTATTAGGTGCACCAACGATTCCAAGCATTTTAAACATTTTAAAACATTTTAGAATATTTTTAAAATAGCAAAAACAGGGTTGTCAAAAAAAATGTTAAGCGAAACAGGGGACCTAAAACTGTCATCGTTAAGTGAAGCAAGGTCCCAAACATCGTTATGCGAAAATCCCCCATAGGAAACATTGTTAGGTGAGGCAGCAAAATTTCCAGCAAAGGCCATCGTTATGCGAATTCATCATTGAGCGAGGCACTCGTTAAGCGAGGCACCACTGTATTTCAGGTTTTTCTTGAAACCTTGACTCTGGAGGGATATAATTCTTTTGGCCACATTTCTGTAATAACAAGGTCACTAGGTGGCGATGTAGCCTACAGTTAATCTGATTCAAAGTTATACTAAATAAGGGCATGTTATCATTGTTATTAAATAAGGATTGTTTAGGTTTGATTGCAGTTAATTTGTATGTAAACAGTGACCATATGGAACTAACATTTGTCCTGTCGATTGGCTTAAGTCCTAAGTTTAGGGGGTTTTAAAATTTTATTTATGCATACCGTAGATATAGGATTGCTCTTGTGCAGACAGAAGGTGGTACAGTGGTGCCCCGCTAGACGATTACCTCACAAAACGACGAATCCGCATGATGATGAGTTTTTGCGATCGCTATAGCACTTCACAAAACAGTGTTTCCTATGGCCAATTTTTGCTATATGGTTTTTCAGTCCGTGCTTTGCAAGACGGGGGTTTTTTTGGGGACCGATTTTCGTAAGACGACGATTTTGACAGCTAGGTCCGCGACTCACAAAACGGGTGTTTTCAGGACTGGTTTTTCGCAAGACAGCGATTTTAACAGCTGATCGGTGCTTCGCAAAACGGTTTCTCTATGGGCAATTTTTGCAAAAGATTATTTGTCCCCATTGGAACGCATTAAACGGATTTCAGTTCATTCCAGTGGGGAACCGCATTTTGCAAGACGATGTTTTCACAAGACAGTGATTTTTGCGGAATGAATTAACATCGTCTTGCGAGGCACCACTGTATTTTCTCACACAAAGGATTACACCTTTTGCTATAGTGTTCTTGAGTACATGGAAACATGAGAAATGCAAGAGGATCTGTGTTAAGAGAGGTTAACTATTCTGCATCTTTTTACAGAAGTATTTGTGAGAAAACTCTAGCAGATATTTTCCTTCAAGTTCGTTTTTCATTGGACCCAGGCCTTTGCATTCAACAACTGAAATGTTGCCAGTGTGGTACACATAGGCTTTGTAGAGTTTTTAGGTTTTTAACAAATCTAGTCAGTTATAATGCTTGATTCATAAATTACTATAAAATAGTATTCAGTGTAATGTAATGCAATAAAAACACGCATCAGTAGGTGAGATCAGCAACCAAAAACTGCTCTAAGAGAGTGTTGGTTAGAGCAGTTCTTAATGGTTCCAAATGAGTTTTTTAAAATATTTCTATAGATTTACTGTTTCCTCCTTTAACTAATCATAAGTCTTAATGTATCTAGTTTGCATCACTGAAAATATGACTGGAAACAGTTCAGTGAATTGATACAAAGTATATAGAAGCACTCGCATCCCTGAACATACACAAATGAATCCTAGGGTATACTTAGTCTATTCATGTATTGGCTGAGTGTGCTGCATGGGGTGACGGAAGATAGTAATTAAAAAGTAGATAAGCTGAACCTGCCATTTCATTAAGCTCTGCTGTAATAGGTCCTGTGAACGAGATGTTAGGATAAAGAGAAAGCAGCCAGCTGATAGTAACTAGCCAAATGTGCTCTGCAAGAAGCTCCCTTGTTGTGTGTTTCTGATAAGCCCATCCCATTGTGGCTCAGAACAAATCCTAGAAGGATGTGATATGCTTCAGGGAAGTACTTTCATACTTTCAAGGTAGGGGAGCTGTTTTAAAGGTTAAACTGTCAAGGATACATGGAGAGGTTTCTTGTTAGCAGAACATTGGCTTGAAAAGGTATCATATTTCACTAACTTCAGTGTTCCAGGTCGGTGGAGCTGTTTTAGATTTTGCAGCTGAGAGACCATCTAGTTTCATTAGCAGGTTGCTGTTAACAATAGACAAGTTGACTGCTTAATGAGAATGAGCGTTGACTTCTAATTAATACAGTTAAGGCATATGTATTTTCCTAACAGGCAATGGAACATGCTAATGGAATGGAGCTGGATGGCAGGAGGATCCGGGTAGATTACTCTATCACAAAGAGAGCACACACGCCCACCCCTGGCATTTACATGGGCAGGCCAACCCAGTAAGTAATTCAGTGCCATCATTTTGAGAATTCTTGTTTTATGATTCATTTAAAAGTTCATCTAAAAGAGTTCTGTTTCTGTGAGTATCTCTTAATTTAATCACTATGTTTTTTTCAACCTATTGTTTCTGAAAGCCAGTTAATCAATGGTCTTTAAATATGTGTGCATGGTCCAGTGGGATGGTCTGAGAGTATTCAATTCTGTTTTAAATAATTTCTAAAGTTAAGTTAGTGAAGATTTCATCAGTCCCCTGAGTGAGAGACCGCACAAGATATGTGAGCCGTCATAAACCTTCAGACAAAATCCTGAACATCTGTTTAATGTATCTCCTCTTCTTCCCCACTCAAAGTAGCGGAGGCGGAGGTGGAGGTGGAGGTGCTGGCCGTCGCCGTGATTCCTATTATGACAGGGGATATGATAGAGGATATGATAGATACGAAGAATATGATTACCGTTACAGGTACACCCTCTGATTTAAATGATATATTTATAGTAAAGAATCCCCATGAAGTTAATTGTCTATAATGATAACTGTTTCATAGATTTCAGGATTTCTCTGTTCATTATAGTATGCTTGTACCAAACACAGTGTTTTCATCTGTATGATTGCTTGCCTCTTTCTAGCATTTATAGCCCAATTTTTAATTTGTACAACATTGTCAAAACAGGTATTGACAAAATAGCACTTTAAAATAAATGCAACAACATTATAAAAGCGGCCAAGAGAAATGGCCAAGTAAAACTGTTTAGGGCCTCGATACTTGGTGGAACACTTACTCCCACCAAGTTCTACCCATGTCACTCGTGCGAGTCGGGAGGTGAGGCTGAGGAGCCTGATGCCAAGGGAGGCCCAGAAGAAAAAAACTAGATACATGGCCTTCTCAGCAGTGGCTCCTCGCCTCTGGAACAACCTACCTCCGGAGATTCACGTGACCCTCTCGCTGGGTACCTTTAAAAACCAACTAAAAACATGGATGTTTCGGCAGGCCTTCCCCCCAGTTAACCCCTGATGTCTTCCTTCCCTTTCTTCCCCTACTGTTTGTTTTCCATCTTGTTGAATTTGTCTATTGTTCATTATGTTAATAATTTTATATTCAATTGTGTATTTTATGTGCATTTTATTTACGTTGTAAGCCGCCTAGAGTGGTCATCTGACTAGATAGGCGAGATATAAATTAAATAAATAAATAAATAAACTGAAAACAAGATGCAGTATAAAAATACAATTGCATATTAAGGAGTCATTTAAAGATAGTCAATATGAATACTTTCCTGAATTTAACATACACTGTACTGTAGCTTATCATAATCATAGGAGCATTTTTATATTTGTGTCATGTATGGAGTATATATCTGTGTCATGTATGGAGTGTGTGTGTGTGTATAGATAGATAGAGACACATAGATAGAAGTGGAGGAGAAATGACAAAAGATGGTGTACCTTGTAGATCAGTAGTAGTTCCCAACCCCGTGTCCCCAGATGCAATTGAACTGCAACTCCCAAAAATTCTGGCCCGCACATATAGTGGTGAAAGCTTCTGAGAGATTTAGTCGAAGAGCAGCTGGGGACCTATGATTGGAAACCACTGTTTTAGATAAACTAGATTTTATATTGGATGTTAAAATATGGATCCCATATCAAAAGTGCTCGAATACTATAAAGATAAAATAGCATGTCCCCTGAGCACATGACTTCCAAATCCACTTTCTTTATGTTCTGTCATGGCTAAAAGTACCATTTTACTAGAAGTATATCATACAGTAACAGCAATTATATGTTGGAAGGATACTGTGGAGAGAAGAGAGAAATATGTTGAATGTGCTTAAAGAGATGTGAAGAGCAGTGCTCACTTTATTAAGTTAAATACTCTTTATAGAAGCAGTACTTCTGCATTAGCTTGTGGAAGGACAAGGGAGGTGGGGAGACAGCTTGACTTCCCATGGGAGGGATTTCCACGCTTTATGATTAATTAACATTTTAAACTGTATGGCACACATGTTCTATAAGGACTATTTAGAAATTATATAAAAATAGTTATTAAAAGCCACTGCCAACAAAACTACAGCGTTTTTTTTTTCATAGGCGACGATCACCTTCACCATACTATAGTCGTTATAGATCGCGGTCAAGATCTCGTTCCTACAGTCCAAGTAAGTACAAGTAAAACATATATTCTAGTGAAGCAGAAGGGGAGTGCAGATGGAATGCATCAATACTGATTTGGAGGGAGGAATTATGAACACAAGTATATAGAAGTATGAACTAATGGCTATAATGTTTTCTCTTCCTCCTTTTAGGGCGCTACTGAAGAACAGAAGCTAGTTACAGTTGCAAATACAGTTTTTAAACAGCAAGATCTGACTTTACCTTTTCCTATAGACCCCCTGCAGATAATCCTAAACTGTAGTAAAATATATTTGGTTCATTTAGAATATGTTTTCTCAGTTGAAATACAAATTTTCCATCTCTTATTGTAATATTCCAGGTGTAATTGTTGTAGTTTTGTGTACTTAAATATCTTTAAGCAAAATTTAAATAGAAATCCAAAAGCAGTAAACATTTTGTACCCACCTTTTATTTTTTAAGCAAGTGGGGGTTTTCGTTGAACCTAATTTGAGAAATGAAGGTTTGCATGTTAATTTTCAGTAGAAAACCTGTTTTAATAACCTGCTTATTCTTATGTCTGTTACTTGAGGGAAGAGGGTATCCAGTATGTTTGGTTACAGCACAGTTAATTCAATATAAACCCCTAAGCCAGACTGTTCATTCATTAGTTTTAATGTCATATTTAACAATACTGGAAATAATTCTTTGGAGAAAGACCAGAATCCTACACTATATAAATTCCATCTTGATATGTGTTGGATAATGTAATCTTAGTGTTAATGTGGATGACTTTTCAAATTTGGTTAAAATATTAAAGTGACTTTTGAAGATTATTCTTCATATGTTTGTTGCCCCATAATCAGGACAAGCTTAAAATACAAAATACAGAAAATATTTTTTTTCACAGCAGTTCCACATGGTGTTGAAATTGTGGTGAAACAGGTTGTATTTGGCAGTATGAATTGGAAAAACTATTATTACTTCTCAAATAAATAATTGTACCAATATAGCCTATCAGTATTTAATATGCATAATTAGCTAGATTTGCTATATATTTTCAAGGATTTCATGCTAAATTCAGTTGTTAATCCCAGTAGAGTGGACATTGAATCAGTGGGAGTTTGGTGGGTGAACATCTATGTGCATTCTGTTGTTTGAATAGAGTCCCATTCATTTGTTGCTGACCCAGTTATAATCAACATGATTAGAAAGGAGTAGTTAGCCCCTCCCCTTTCCATTGCTATTTTCTCCCATGTGAGCAGTGAGGTGGCTGAAAAGGACAAACTGTTTCTGTGTTGGCTCTTCAAACAAATAAGCGCTCTGGAAAATCTGAGGACAGGGCGGTGCTCACGTTTGGAGCATACACCTGAATAAGAGTTTCTCTTCAAGTGATGGCAGAGGGAAGGGCTAGTTGCTTTACCTTTAAACAACAGAGATAACTACTAAATGGGGCTTAGGGCTGCTGTAATCAAGAATAACATTTGAATTTAGGATTTAATGTTTTAGTATATTTTTAATTTTTCAGTTCATAGGTAACAATGTGTACAATAAAAACTGTAGGGTTGCTTGAAGTGCTTAAAGCAAACTGCTTGCTGTGTTGCTCCACTTTTCAGTCTTAGAGAAATATCTGCATGCCACCATGAAATCTTAAATACTGTGGCACTTAAACCTTTGCATGTGGAGATCAGCTGGAACAGAACCTCTGATGGCATGATGCAAGGAGAAGCAGGGCAAATGTGAGTCCCAACAGATGGAAGCAAACCTTGAACATGTGAAAGTTTGGGAGTGAGGCAGGCAGGCAGGCACTTCTGAAACTCAGCAGAATCAGCGTCAGCTGAAGGTTATGCTTGTGCTTGTGTAGTATTCTGATGCAGCTATCGGAGACACCCAGCACAGTAGCATGTAGACAGAGCCCTTAGGATTCCAGGACTAGGAGTTAGACTGAAGGGAAGCAGTGACCACCAGAGTGGGAATGAATGGGCCCTCTTGTGCCTGTTTCATGAAAAGCAGTGCTTCCCTTCACCTTACCGACAGAATGTAGGGAAAACTGAGTATTTAAAAACACTTCATTTCTCTTTCCTAATTGGCTTTCATGGGGCTGAACATCAGTCTGATAATGGGTGGTCTGCAGTATTGGATACCTGTTGCTGACTTCATTATACTTATTTATTTATTTATTACTTGCCAGATTTCGGTGTGAGAGTTCATTATGACTTGGGTTCTACCCACCATATTATTTTAAGTAATGAAAGAAACAAAACAGGGAGTGTATAATCATTCAGAATTGAAACAAGAATGTGTGTGCTGTCTAAAATCCTTCCATTACAAGGCATACATAAATCAAAAGTTTAACCTGAATGCCAATATGATACATTCCTGTATAATCAAATGTCTACTTGTGGTTTTTGGAGATCGTAAAAGCTGTAATCTGAGATACTTTAAGATTTCCAAATTGGGAGAAATTTGGCTGAACAATATAGTATAGAGTAATTGAGTTGGATGGGGCATATAAGGCCATTGAGCCAAACCCCCTGTTCTGTAAGTTTTTAAAGAATTGTAAAATTCATGCCATAGAGAGATTGCACAATAACCTCTTACAGTCCCTCCACACCATGGATGAGCTTTCTGAGAATTGGGAATATTGCATGTTTGTTTTGAAAGTGTAAATTGCATTATTTACATCACAAATTATAGAAGTTAACAGCTGTCATGTCTCTTCCCTCAGTAATGTGGGACTTTTTCTCCCCCCCACCATATATGCATATATATGAAGTCAAATGGTCTTTCAAATTTTAAGTTGCATTTATATATCTTCAGTGAACTCAAAGCAATATAGGTGTATCACCTTGTCCTTTATCCTCAAAACAACCTTGTGAAGTAGTTTAGGGTGAGAGTGCATGAGCAACACATGGTCACCTAGTTTTCTTACCAAGTGGGAATATGAACTAGTCCCAAGTCTTAATCCAGTACTGACTTACTGGCTACATGGTTATCTATAGATGACTTGATACCCAAACTGCCTGGAACCAACATGCATGTCCTGAGTTATATGAAGGCACACTTCACAGATGTATTACCACGAAATAGCTTCCATTTTATAATAATTGAAAAGGGAAAGGGGTTGCAATGGTTTCCACCATTTGAGCTTGGTCCTGTGTTAGTTTAATTTTTAATAAGCGCATTCAAGGTAATCTATATAAGGATTCACAACAAAACAAAAATTAGTCATAAGGCTGAGAGTAAGCTATGTTACCTGGTGTTTCTGCACTGTGATTGTAGAGACAATATCATGGTGGTTCATTTTTTGGTGTTTTCTGTTAAGGGCTTTATTTCTAGTGGGCTGGTGTGCAGTCTTGAGTTTTCCAGATATGAAAATTATTATGTTCAAAGCATCTTCTAGGAACATTGGAAATCATATTTATTTCTACATTATTATAGGTACTGTAAAAAATGTAGATAAATAGTCATCCTTAGACTACACTCATTAAAATCAATGGGGAAAATTAGTTATGGCCCTGGATCCAGCCTGGGGCTTTTCCACCCTTACAGTGGTTCACAGAAAGGAGCTCTGTTTTTCTTGTGTACAAAGGAATTGTACCAGGAACAGCTGTTATCCATTGTTCACATGATTCTGATAAATGCTTTCCTATTTCTCTCACTCCTGGATTTCCCATCTTATTGATGAAGTCAATCAAGATATAACAGTTGTTTTCTAACTATAGTTGTAGTAAATCCAACATTGTTTCAAAGGAAACTGCAGTATAATCCAGAAATTCTTAATTTATAGTTTGCTCTATGCTGGGAAAATTTTAGGTGAGATGCTTGGATCAAAGTGCTTTTCAGTCACTAAGTAACTTAGTTGAAACACTTTGTGCTCATGTATGATCACATAGCTTATTTTTAGCCACTTAAGACATCAGATTTAAAGTTACAATCTTCCAAAAAGTGGGTGTTAAATTAGTTATGTGTAGCTTAAGAAAATTCAATGATGTTTTCTGGCAGCACTGCAGATTTCAATATCTCTTACAGATAGCTAGGACAGGTCGAAATTAGTGTGAATGTTCACAATAGCTGAAATCCCATTGAATCAATCTAACCTACACAGGAGCTGACTCACCAAATACTGATTCAATGGGCCTACTCTAGTTGCAACTTGATACTGGATTTCAGCCAATTTATTTTTGAAGGGAAAGTAGCCATGGCTTCTCTGTGCAATTGCCCTTAGTGTAGTTGGAAACTTTGATTTGTACCAAATACTTCAAAGGTTTCCAATGAATTATGGAGGAGTTGGATCGTGTCAGTCACTGTTTCTTCTGCATATTTAGTATGAATACACAGAGTGAGGGAGATACTAGAGCATATGCCTGTATATGAGAAGGCACTTTCAGCTTTGTGCTGTACGTGCAAGACACTAGGAGAGAGCCATCTGGTTCTCACACACAGCACATTAGGGAACAGTTTGTAGAGGAATAAAGTCCTAATTTGTTCTATATATCACTTTCTCCACTCGTTTTGACTTCAACAAACTGCAGATTTTAGAGATTTTGATAGTGCTCAACCTTGTTTGATGAGTCTCAAGAATGTAAGTAGTGATGGTAATAAGAGTACAACATCATTATTGAACCAAGTTACACTTCTGGGTTGGGACACAGGTGGCGCTGCAGGATAAAATGTAGAGCCACCAGGCTGTTGAGCTAAAGATCACCAGATCTAATCTGCATGATCCGGTGAGCTCCTGTTGCTTGTCCCAGGTCCTGTAGTAGTTGGAAAGCATGCAAATGGATGAATAGGTGCCACCTTGGTGGGGTAACAGTATTCCTTGTCCAGTTATGCCAGCCACAGGACCATGGAAAGTGTCTTAAGGACAAATGCTGACTCTTCAGCTTACAAAGGGCGATGAGTACCAGTCCCTAGAGTCAGACACAATGACTTAATTGTCAAGGGGAACTTTTACCTTTAGCTCTGGGTTATGCTGTATGTGTTTTCATTTCTGTGTTCTACACATCTTCATATTTTAAAGCTGATTTTTCCCCCATCACAAAGTGCAAACTGCTAATATTCCTCTTTGCTTTATATAGCAGTCTTGCATTACAGTATATCTGCCTGTCATTTTGTTGCAGCAACAGCTGAAAGGTAAAATTATTTTTCTTTCTTAGATATGCATTAGCAAACCTTCATCAGTTACCCAGGTACAATGAAGAGTGGGCATAGGAAGGGACCTTACATTGAATTAGACTGCTGGTCCATGAAAGTCGGTATTGTTTACATCAGTACAGCAGTTTTACAAGTTTTAGACAAAGACCTTTCTCAGCCCTGTGTGGAGATTGAACCTGGGATCTTGTACAAATATGTGTTCCACCTGTGAACTGCTTCACTTACCTGAATGAAGGGACCGGCTAAAAGTATTTGAAGGAAAGGAAAAGCTGTAGTGGCATGAAGGAACAGGTGAGGTCTGTTGGTAGCTTATTGAAAGCGGCTGTGGATACTACCAAAGGCAACATGAAATGAATGTAGAAATATTTGCTTGTTCAGCTGACAGTGTTTCTTTTAGGTTCTGGGAATTTCTCAATGTTCATTTGCTTATTTAAAACAAAGTACTTACTCTGGAACTAGGCTTCACTGGAAATGTGTGATTCAAAACTCAAACTAACCAGACTAGTAAAGTTACCTGAATGCCAGTACTGCTCTCTGTGGCCCACATGAAACACAGTGGCTGAAATCCTGCTGCTGAGCATAGTAAATTGGACAAGAGTAGGCCCATTGAATCAATGGGGATTTGGTGAGTCAATTCCACTGTAAGTTCCATTGAACTAGAGGATGCTCGTTTGAATCAATGGAACTAACAGAGGAGTTGACTCACCAAATCCTTACTGATCTAGCAGGTCTACTCTAGTGGAACTTACTATGCTAAGCAACAGGATTTCAGTCAGTATTCTGCTGCTCCATAGTGTTAACACCAACGTTTGTGTAACCGTTGCAAGAGTCTGTGTTTTGCTTCTGCAAATCTCTTCACTGTTAATACGGTGTATTTGTTTTGAAAGCAAAAGAGCTAGGAATATATAGAGAGGTTTATTTAACTACTTCATATGCTACTTTGAGAAAAACAGCTATATTGGTCTATTGCACTAAAAATGTAAGTTTTAAAGTACCCTAAGGAATTAAACATCTGTTATGGGAAGAAACCTATCACAGGTTTCTAAACGGTAAGCAGAATGATACAACTGCAATTTGTAGTGCACTTTCACGTTTTAACAGTTTTTCACATGTATTTTCTGGTAGAAATCTTTGGAGCAGCCCCGTGTAGGTAAGTCAGTGCTACTTTCCTATTTTGCTGATGAAGGAACTGAGTCTTATCTTGGGCTAATGACTGTGGTCACTGCAGAAGAGATATTTGAAACAGATTTACTAGGTCATAGTTGTTCACCGTAGTTCAGTCTCCTATCTATATTGTAATGACTAAAAGCTTGATTAGCCTTGAAAGATTCACACTACATTAAATGTACAAGTCTTCATGATGTCAGAGGGCTCTGATTGCCACCATCTGCTATTACCTTTTTAGTACTCTATTTAATGTTAGTATTAGTGGGTCCTCTAACTGTGTGTAAATCAGTGCATCTGCTCGTGGGCAGCAAAACAGTGATGTCTTTGCAAATCTGAAAGATACACAAGTATCACAAGTCAATCTTTGTGGGCTTGCAACATGAAATGTGGCACCACATCTAATTGATTCAAGGGCTAATTTGCAATGTTAAATCTCATTTAATGTTTATGTAAACATCAAATATTTTTATAGACTACTTTTAACATTTAGTTCTTGTTCATATCTAATTCTGGAGGGGATCTGTAAAAGGAATCTAATAATGAACATATATGCATTTGCCATTTATCAGTTGTTACTTCTTTCTCGTCATTTAAATGCACATCCACAAGTTACAGTATTGCCTTGTACATATTTGCTAAATTTGATAAAAATTGAGTAACAGCTGTGTAAGCTGGTTAATTTTAGATAATACATTACTGTCACAGAGAGCAGTATTCCAGTTGGAGCTAGCTAACCATGGATAATGAGAGAGCAAAATTTTAGATTTCACTTAGTGTTCCAAGTATGGATGGTTTGTAATGTACAAGAAGGAAACTTATTGCCCCTTTTTAAAACCAACTATTGTCCTTGATAGAATTTTAAGAAAGTGTTTTGTTAAATAAAATGCATTCTTAAAATTCCTCCATGTTGCTTTAGTTAGTTAAAAAAAGAGGTCCATGTCAGGTAATGACTGCAATGTTATGGTTAGTCTGTTCAAAATACATCTAAAGTAAGTAGTTTATGTGCATGAATTTGGATTCCTGGGTGAAATCCCAGGTGGAGAATCATAAAACTGTAGAGTTGGAAGGGACCCCAAGGGATATCTAGCTGAATTCCCTTCTGTTGTAGGAAGCATCCCCAATGGTCATCCTACCTTGATTTGAAAACCTCTAAGGAAGAAAAGTCCACAGTTGTCCTGTGTAGTTAATTTCACTGTTGAACAGCACTTCATGTCAGGAAGCTTATCTCAAATTTAGCCGCAATCTCTTGAATTGGTGGGTTCCTATTCTATCCTTTGGAGCAACAGAAGACAAACCTGCTTCAGGCACAGCATTGTGGCCACACTTATTGACATCATAGACATAGATTGCATATTTGTTTTAAAAGTGTAAGTTGCATCATATTCACATCACAATGCTAGGGGTCTGACAGCTGTTGCTGCTCTTCCCTCAATGATGTGGGACCTCCTCCCTTTTTTCACCTATGCATATATACTGAGCTGCCAATGGAAAGAAAGCATTTACTTCTGACCCAAAACTAGCTCACCATTAGCATTGCTTTATGTATCTGTAGATGAAACTAAGGAACATGGGCGAGGACCTTCAATTAGTGGAACATAACTTCTTAAGGCATACCAGCCTTTTCACTGTGTAGATTAGCCAGTGCTGCTCCCTCATGTTATTCAGGGTGGGTAAGTTCAGAAATAGTGAAACCTTCAATCACCTGAGAAAAATTTCATCATGTTTACCCACATGGTGATAATGGAGAGAAGTACTTCCAGCTGGCACTTGATAATAGTGCTTGAGAATGACTAGTTTTGCACACCCCATTCCCAGTTAGATGGAAGAGCAGCATATAAGAATGCTGCTATACAGTGGTGCCTCGCTTAACGATTTTAATTGGTTCAAAAAAAAAAATCGCTATGTGAAAACATTGTTAAGCGAAACACCATTTCCCATAGAGATGCATTGAAAACCGGATAATCCGTTCCAATTGGAACGGATTACCATCCTTAAGTGAAAATCCCCATAGGAAAAAACGTTAAGTGAAACCCATTGAAATGCACTGAAGCCTATTTCAATGTGGGGAAAAAAATTCACAAAAAAATCAGAAAGACTCAGAACAAAGCCAAATTAAGTTAATGAAGGTTTTATTAGGTGCACTAACGATTCCAAGCATTTTAAACATTTTTTAAACATTTTAAAATATTTTTAAAATAGCAAAAACGGGGCTGTAAAAAAAACCGTTAAGCGAAACAAGGGGACCTAAAACTGTCATCGTTAAGTGAAGCATGGTCCCGAAATCGTTAAGCGAAAATCGACCATAGGGAAAATCGTTAAGTGAAGCACAAGATCTCTCCGAAAAAGCCATTGTTAAGTGAATTTTTCATTGTACGAAGCAATCATTAAGCGAGGCACCACTGTATTCCGATTACAGAGTGGAGAGAACATGAGAGCTCCTATTCTTTGTCACTTATAGTTTGCTATAAGGGCTTGGGTTGAGACTATAAGGGCTTGGGTTGAGACTTTGCAGGTTGACTGGATTGCTCAGTGAGTTATGTGTCTGGCTGTGGAGCCAGCAGTTGAGAGCTTTATTCCCCACTGTGCCACCAGGGAGAAGGGCCATCCTGTGTGGCCTTGGGCAAGCTGCACAGTCCAGAGATGCCTCCAGAAGGAGGGAATGGTAAACCAATTCTACCTTGAAAACTATGAAAAAGGTTGCCAGCAATATGTAACAAGTGCCAGATTATATCATACACATATAAGCCAAAGGGAGCCTCTTTCATATCACAATGTTCACCCACAGACTTATGACTCTATTTGCTTATAATAACTGAAATCTGGATGTTTCCTAATGCCATGTCAGCTTGTGCTTCCTGTTCTCTTACTCTGAGGGGAAGCATCATTTTGCCTGGGTTAATGCAACAGCGTGAAGAACAACAGTTCTTTTTCGTGGCCTCTGTGAATGCACACATATGGGTATTGCCTGCACTGACTCGGAAGATTCTAGAGCTAAAAGTAACAATTTTATGGTGTGATCCTCTACAAGGTATATGCTCCTCCCACCTACCATCTTCCCCAGTTCCTTTTTTCCGCTGAGCTGAACGGTTCTCAGGAAAGATTGAGCGCTTCGCTAGTTGCCTTTTGGCTATTTTTCTAGGCTCCTTTGAGCTTTTGTTTGTTTTAATTACCTACTTAGTGATCCTCCGCGTCTTTTGTTTGCCTAATCAGCTCCCCGCGGTCTTTTTATTCCCTTTCCCCCCTTCCCCCCCAGTTCTTTGCTTATGGCCTCACCGTCTCCTTTTAAAAGGTGTACGACCTGTGCAAATAAAATCACACTTTCTGACGGTCATAACCAGTGCCTTTTTTGTTTGGGTGAGGAACATCCTACCCATTCGTGCCCTGCGTGTAAAAATGTAACCAAGCTGGCACTTAAACAGAGGCTCCAAAGACTTCGGTCTTACCTTTGGCAAACAGCCACGAATCCTCCTACTTTGTCTTCAGAAGCGGCTAGATCTCCTGCCCTTTCAGCCGATAGACTTCCAGCGGGCCAGTCTACCTCTGATTCTACCTCCGTGCTACCAATTAAGAACACTGCTGAAAAAGCAAAATTGTCTGGTAAGCACAAGCTGCCCTCTTCTCAGAAGTCTCGAGCTCACGATCCCAGCTCGAAGAGAAAACCTAAACCTGCCCCTAAGAGGCCCAGAAAGGACAAACATCCCAAAGTGGATCCCCCTCAGCCTTCTCTGCCTTCCTCTATTCTAGAGGAATCGTCCACAGAAGCCCGATTCAGCCTCGGATGGAGATGATGCCCATGATGTTGCGCCGCCCCCCCCCCCACGATGCCGCCTCAAACCTCGAGCATTGGCCTCAACGCAGCTGCGCCACAGTCCAGCCCAGCCTCAGCCCATTCCAACCCTGACTCAGGGCGGGCAGCTGAAAGCTTGGCATCCGATCTGGAGTGTCCCCCTTCGCCTCCACGGAAGAGAATGGAGAAACGAAAGCACCTCTCTCCACCAAGGTTGGTCCCATCACAAGGCAATTTATGCCCTTTTCCAATGGTACCATACCATTTTGACCCCTTCATGTGGCAATCCTGGTACAAGAGGTTCCAGCCTGAGCAGGCTAAACGGCCAAAAACAACGCCGGAACTCCCCCATGCCGTTCCCTTTGTGGACTCAAGCCGCCTCCATGCGACTGTTTCGGCCCCGCCCGTTCGCCCCCTCGTCCCATCGAAGCAGATGCGAGACAAGGTTTGCGAGGCCCTACCAATGCGTTCTGCACCCTCGATGCTGGACCTGGTAACATCTCAAGGCCCTTTCGAAGATTTGCCACCCCAAGGGCATCAAGCTCCCCCGATGGAAGGCTTTGGCCCATCGGACTACCCTTCGTCTCCAGGCTCCCCTGCATCTTTGGAGGCACAACACTCTCAGTCCTCCCGTGAGCCTGACCTTCCCCCTCCTATCCCAGATACGAGGGGCAACCACGCTTCATCCTCCTCGGATGACTTCTATTCAACCCTCATCTTTCAGATGGCACAAGCTCTAAATCTCGACACTGAACAACCCCCGTCCGCTGATGCCGACCCGGTGTTCGATGACATTAACCAGGAGCGTCCCGTTCCTTTGAGTCTCTCCTTTGACAAGTCTATCCTTCAGCTTATCAAGGACACTTGGGGAAAAACCCCTTCAATCATGCAGATCTTTCGCCGCACCAATGGCCTCTATAGGACCCATGGTGCCGATGCCGAATTCCTCAACAAACATCCAGTGCCTAATTCTATCATCGTCGAGTCTAGTCAAGCTCAATCTCAGGCTAAGTCCAAACCTACCCTCACCAATAAGGACGGCAGGAAAGTCGACACGATGGCCAAACGAATTTACTCTCTCCAAGACTTCTTACTCAGAAGCATCAGTTATCAAGCAACTATGGGCGCTTTTCAGCATCATCTTTGGAATCAAGTCCTTCCTTTCATTGAATCGTCTCCTGAACCCATGAGATCCGACCTCATCAACATCCATTCACAGGCTATTTCTCTCGCCAAGTATCAGAGGATTGCGGCGCAACACTCCTCTGAGGCCGCTTCTAAAACTCTAGTCACCTCTATTTCTATTCAATGCCATGCCTGGCTTAAATCCTGCACAATCTCTGATGACACTGAGTCGAGAATTGAGGACTTGCCTTTTGACGGTGCCGGCCTGTTCAACTCCACAACTGATAACACCATGGAAGACTTCCATAAGAAGCATAAGACTGCGCACTCTTATTCTGCCCAGCCGTCTTCCGCCTATCAACGGCCCTTCTACCGTTCGGGCCAGTATCATCCTAAACAATATCAAAATCAAAGGTTCCAACATTATAGACATTATTGCCCCCATCAAGCTGACAGGTCCCTACCTGCCCCTCAACCTCTGATGGCATTGTACCGACCTCAAACCCTGCCTCACCAATGCCAATCCTTTCGAAAAGGACAACGAAAGGGTAAGCAATATTGACAACTACCTATGCCTCCCTTGTCTGTTATCCCTCTCTGCTCAATGAACTGTACCAGACTGGTCCCATTTTTCCATCGTTGGTGATCCATTACCTCAGACAAATGGGTTCTATCCATTATAGCTTCTGGCTACCTCATAGAGTTCTCCGAACTACTGTTGGGGTTCATTCAGTACACCCCCTACTCTTCTGCTTTGCAGGACGAGGTCACCAAACTTCTCCAAAAACATGCCATTTTTCCAGTCCCTACTTCGGACTCTCTCAAAGGTTTCTACTCAAAATACTTTACTGTTCCTAAGAAAGATGGAGGCCTCCGCCCCATCCTTGATCTTACCCATCTCAACCGTTTCATATCTACCCACAAATTCCTCATGCTTACACTAGACTCTATTATCCCTTTGCTTTCCCAGGGAGACTGGTTCATAATTATCAACCTGCAGGACGCCTATTTCCACATATCCATTCACCCAGACCACCAAAAATTCCTCCGGTTTCATTTCAACGGCACTGCCTTCCAATTTCGCGCCCTCCCGTTTGGGCTCTCCACCGCCCCACGGACTTTCACCAAATGTATGGCGCCGGTAGTTGACTTCCTCAGACTGCAGGGAGTAAACATTTATCCCTACATCAACGACTGTTTGATAGTGGCGACATCGTACCACGATGCCATAAAAGCACGGGATGTAACCCTCCATACGCTCCACAGTCTCAGTCTCAAGATCAACCTGGAAAAGTCACACTTAACCCCAAAACAAACGGCCAAGTTCATAGCCATTGAGGTGGACTCCCTCCGTGCAAGAGCCTTCCTGCCTCTAGACAGGATCAGGAAAATTCGAAAGGCTGTCCACCTTTTTCAAACACATCACTCCGTTTTGGCACATCATGCCCAACACCTCCTGGGGCTCATGGCATCGACGACGGCAGTCGTCCAACACGCCAGGCTCAAAATGCGATCCTTGCAGGCATGGTTTCAATCCGCTCACAGACCCTCCGTCGGCCCTGTTACTGGTGACACCAGAGCTAGCCTCGCAGCTCGACTGGTGGACTCATCCACACAACCTTCTCATCGGCAGGCTCTTCTCGCCTCTAAGACCTTCCATACAGGTCACAACCGACACCAGCCCCACGGGGTGGGGTGCTCATTGCCTCCAGCACACAGTTCACGGACTCTGGTCCAAACAGAAGCTGCCACTTCACATAAACCATCTAGAACTGTTGGCAATCATCAAAGCTTTCCACGCCTTTCTTCCCCTCATTCGAGGACAAGTGGTGCAGTTGGCAACAGACAACACCACTGCACTTTTTTATGTCAACAAGCAAGGGGGTACCCATTCCCCTTCCCTGCTCTACCTAGCGGTCGACCTCTGGGAGTGGTGCTATTCCCCCCATGTTTTCCCTATTGCCGTCCACATTTCCACAGATGACAACACCTTGGCAGATCGGCTCAGTCGGCTGCCGACGAGAACACACAAATGGACTCTGAACGATGTCATATTCCAGCAGCTGTGCCAACGATGGGGCACGCCCTCAATAGACCTCTTTGCAGCTGATGCCAACAAGAAATGTCCCCGGTTCTGCTCCAGAGCAGGTCGGTACAGCAACTCTCTGGGAGACGCGTCCCTGTTGGACTGGTTTCAAGATCTCCTATACGTATTTCCCCCTCTGCCTCTCATCCAGTGGGTGATCGTCCGTCTCCGACAGGACGGGGCCAACGTCATCCTGATAGCCCCATACTGGCCCTGCCAGCCATGGTTCACTCACCTGGTCTCAATGTCGTCGGACATGCCCCGCCTTCCTCTCCGCCCAGATCTCCTCTCGCTCGACCACGGCCTCATTCTTCACCCAGACGTCGCCTCTCTCAGTCTTGCGGCATGGAGAATACTCCCAATGTGATGCAGGTTCTTTTTCGAGCTTGAAAACCTTCCACCACCCTCCTATATGAAAACAAATGGAAGTCTTTCTTAAAGTATACTCGGGACAATCACTTACCTGCTATACCTGTTTCCCTGAAGACTCTGCTCGCCTATCTCCTCCATCTCTTCAGTTTCTCAGTCCACATTAAAGGTCTATCTTTCAGCCATTATGGCTCATCAGCCCGACGACTCTCCCTCCTCCAAGTTGTTTTCTCACCCAACTGTCAAGAAGTTCCTCAAAGGGCTTAACAACATTCGCCCTCCTCAACAATGTATCACCCCCCAGTGGTCACTGCAGCTGGTTCTTAATGCCTTTATGCGGCCTCCGTTCGAGCCCATGGCATCCATCGACATCAAATTCCTGACCCTTAAATCGGCCTGCCTTGATGCAATCACATCAGCCAAACGGGCTAGTGAATTTGCTCCTCTTCGAGCCGATCCTCCCTTTATCCAGTTTCACCCCGATAAAGTGACTCTTTATTTTGACGTTTCCTTTCTCCCGAAGGTGGTCTCCGACTTCCACCTCAACCAACCCATTATACTACCCTGCTTCTTCAAGTCTCCTTCGTCGCCCCTAGAACATATTCTCCATAATCTCAATGTCAGACGTGCCCTGGCTTTCTACGTCGAAAGGACAAAGACTTTTAGAAAATCCAATACACTCTTTCTATGCTTCCACGGCCCAAACAAAGGAGCCTCAGCCTCCTCTCAATCCATAGCACGTTGGATTGTACAGACTATCTCCCTTGCTTACAGCTTGTCGGGGAAATCTCCTCCAGAGCACTTGACAGCTCATTCCACCAGGGCGCTGTCCACCTCTACTGCCTTTCAGCGTGGCACCAAGGTTCCTGACATCTGTCGTGCCGCTACGTGGTCCACACCATCCACGTTTGTCCACGCCAAGATGCTGTATTCGGCAGAGCTGTCCTGTCATCCTTCTTACTGTGACGACCCACCAACCTGTAAGTGCAGCTTGCTAGTCACCCATATGTGTGCATTCACAGAGGCCACGAAAAAGAAAAAGAGGTTACTTACCTGTAACCATAGTTCTTTGAGTGGTCCTCTGTGAATTCACACAACCTGCCCATCCTTCCCCTCTATCCATCACGGGTTAACTATGTAATTATTTAATTAATTCTTTCCTTCATACGCGGCGGATAAAATTAAGGAACTGGGGAAGATGGTGGGTGGGAGGAGCATATACCTCGTGGAGGATCACACCATAAAATTGTTTTTAGGTCTAGAATCTTCCGAGAGAGTCAGCGCAGGCGCAGACAATACCCATATGTGTGAATTCACAGACGACCACTCAAAAAACTATGGTTACAGGTAAGTAACCTCTTTTTTTCTGTCCTTCAACAGAGTTGCGTCTTCTAAGAACCAGCGAGGAGTGTTCTTTATAGTACTGTATATTCCTTAGAAACGAGTATAATATACCTCTAGCATAGTAACCATTTACTTTGACACCTGACTTCTTGGTTTGTTAGGGGAAAGGGCACTTGTTTGCAACCGTCAAATATTCATTTTGTGCATTTGTAGATGATGGAAGGCACTTTGTGTCTCCCCTCCTCCTTTCTATTGTTGTTTTGTATCATTTCTCCCAGAAGCCTTGAGAGACTTTCTGCAGTGCCATGTTTGAGCTACTACTCTGAGTCATTTATTCCCGTTCAAGAGGAAACATCTATGCATATAACCCACACAGTGTCCTATTTCAACCCATAGCTCTCCAGCTGTCTCACCTTAAGGTTTTCTTTTACTGTTTCTATATTATTTGAAGCAAAATGTTGGTACTTATTTAGCAGCCTGTTAACAATACGTACATGACATTTTCCTGTCACCAGCTCTAAATGCTTTCCAAATTGCCAGCTTTGTGCTCCTCCCTTCCCCCCATATTAAGATATAAATGTACACTTTAAGTAGCTAATACATGTGCTAATAAAGGTCAAAAATGTGCAGATACGTGTTTTGGACTACACCTCCCAGAGATCCATAAGCAGCATAGGGGCCTGGGGCATTTTGGGAGTTGTTAAAAAAAAACCCTACACATCTATGAAAGGACAATTCTTAAATCTATATCTGGGAAGATACAGATTTGAGATGCACTGTCATTGATACTGAAACACAGAAGCATTTTGTTATGCTATGGAGGACTCTTGTCTTCCAAGAAACCCAGTTGCACAGCAACTAGAAATACTTTTGGATTTGTGCTGCCTTGATGTACAGTTTTAATATGTGCAAACAGCTTGCATAATTCATTTCATAACTTACCAGGGATGTTGGCAAGTCGCTGGGTCAGAATCCCAAGTCTGAGTCTTTGGTACCAAGCCCCAAGTCCCAACCATATTAAAAACAAGCTTTTGTCCCCAGAAAAAATAGAGTGGGTGGCTTCCAAATTGCGAGTCAAGTCCAAGTTACGGGGGGAGGGGGGAATGAGTCGGGTCTGAGTCAAGTCGCCAGTGTGACTTAAGTCTGACTTGACAGCATGTCCTGTGACTCAAGTCTCCATCCCTGTAACTAACCAGTCTTTTCTATCACACTGTTGTAATCAGGGCCAGCAGAAGCAGCTGGTACACTCAAAGCACTGTGGGGGCTTAAAATGTTGACCAGATGTGCAGACCCAAGCCCATGACAGAGAGAATGAACTGGAAGTAAATTGGCATTGTTCAGCTGAACTGTCTACGATAGACATTCAACCATGATCTTGATAGGTTGGGGTGAAATAATAACACCTTGCTATACAAACCACTGAGAAACCTGACTTTAGACATTTTGATGGGTCAATCAGTTGGCCTGTTGTGCAGTGGCTGTTTTGCTACTTCTCCAGTTTGAACCTGGGAATTGTGTACAATATAGGTGAAGAATCAGAGTTGTAGGCTATGAACATCAAGACAGTCATAATGGCTCACCCTGTACTACTATCTCAAGTCACTTGGATAAAATGCTACCATTCTGTATCACACGTTCCTAATTCTAGTGTTCAAAAGCACTGTTGCATTTGTGTTACTGTATTTCTGGAGCTTCTAATGCTTTTTTGTTGTTGCTTTTATGTTTTGTGAACTCTCATGCATTATCTTTTCAATGAGCAGAAACAAAATTGCTTTGAAATAAACTTGCATTCTTCACCTACTCCTCAGAGACCACTAAGGGTCACCAAGATACCATATGTTCTGAATTACGCAATTGTTTTGGGTGATATAGGAGAATAAATATAGAATTGCTGGATCTCATCTTTTGACTGAAGAACCAAGGGCAAAGAATCCAGGAGCAAAAGATGTAAGTAAGAACGATGAGGAACAGAGCAACAGTGTCACAGAAGCCCCTTGGCCACAGATGATGAGAAGTATGCCACTGCAATGATTTTTGCCAAAGCGGTCTTGAATGTCTGGCAACTGAAAGTGTGAAACTGAAGTCTCGGGAATGTTGCCCAACCCATTTTGTAAAAACCACTCTACATTTTTTTTAAATACTAACATAGTAATGACATACTTTAGTAAACCTCTGAAGTGAAAGATGGAGTAAACCTGTTTCTCCAGTCACCTGCAATAAACAAAGCCTATTATAGGCAAGATCTTGATCTCGGCAATGGTGAAAATAGACAACTCTTAAGAGCTACTTTACACAAGAGCTCCCAGGTGCTGCTGTGGCTCTCAGTTCTTGTCAGTCCTGGCCTGTCTAAAAACAAGCAGCAGCATCTCAACACCTGGCAGGCTAGATTTTCCATCTCTGCTTTGAACCTTGTCTACTCAAAAAACACTTCTGCATAAGGAGGGAAAGCATATTGTTTCATTGCCCTTGGAAATCATTGTTTGAGTTACAACCTACATGACTTTTTGGATGCAGTTTCCCTTTTACAATATCAGAATACAAGGTTATGCAGCCAAGCTGAATGGTGGAAGGTACAGGTCATACAAAATGATACATGCCTAGCACATAAGTATGGAATTTATTATGAAAGGCCACAAAGTCATTGTTAGGGGCTATGAAAGCTAATTATAATGCAATATGAGGCAATATGGTTCTCAACAGCAGTTGCCATGAAATACAAGCAGGAGGGTGTTGTTGCACTCAGGTTGTGTGGGCTCCCTGTGGGAACCTGCATACCACTGTGGGAATAGAATGCTGGACTACATTGTCCTTTGGTCTGATCCAGCATAACTCTTAGGTGCCAGATGATGGTGATTGCCCTGGTTTTCCATAGTGACAATATAGGCATACTGACAATAAGATAATTTGCTACTGTAGTGGGTGATAATTTATTCTAAACCTCTACAAAAGTGGAGTGGGACACAGCCCTTGGTCCTGCTGCTCAAGACTGGAATCCTTTAATGTAGCCACAAAACTCCACAGATATTTTATCATCTATGGAGTCATTCAGAGGAATTGCAGTTCAATAGCAGAGCAAAAACCTTGCATTCAGAAAGCTTCAGATTCAATCCCTTATCTCCCAGCTTTAACAAATAAGTAGCATATGATGCAGAACACCTCTTTCTGAGATCCTGTTGTGCTACTCAAATTAGACAGTGCAAGGTGAGATATGAGAGTGGTGAAGTGGGTCAAATGATGGGCTAGGATTCAAAAGCTCTGGTTTCAAATCCATGCTTGGTCACAGAAACACTGAGTGGAAATGGTAAAATTGCTCTCTGAATACCTCGCATACCTTGAAATTCCTATTAGGGTTTATATGAATTTGATGCAGGTTGAAGGCACATGCCAACAGATTAAAAGGACAAATAGTCTGACTTAGATCTAGATTGCTTCTTTTTTTTCCCCTTTAGGATAAAGGGAACATTACAGCAATTAAATCGTATTCTGCTGTGCACAACAAACAACCAGAAAACCACAACAGAGTGGCAGATCAACAAAAGAGTAAACAAATTGTTAAAAAGAATAAATGTGAGAAATTCAGAAACAAGTGACGTTTCCATTTGAGCAAATGATAGTATGTTTACACAAAGAGTAATAAAAGCCACAAGCAATGTTGCACAGTCAAGCAAAAGCCAGCCTACAATTAGTAAATACTCAGAGCGTTAAATACAGCAGAAGTCAAGCAACTGATTAGAGCAACCAGTTTAGACTGAGTCTGTTCTGTCGGTTTAGCAACCAGTGCAAGATTGATCATATATCTGTATTTCTGACTTCTGCAACTGTACAGAAAATGTCAAATGCTTGTGCTAAGACTAGGTACAGAACAGTATTTTGCACTTTATGCACCAGTGGCTAGCTAAGCATGAAGCAGTATGTTTCTCCTCTGTTCACCACTTTCTGAAGCAGATCATTTACCTCAAAGTCATCCTGTGTAAGTATGTCTGTTCAGTGTCATCTTGCTTACTAGCTTGCTTTTCTGGGACACTAAGTTCTACTGCAGTCACAATACTTGAGATGCCTTGCAAAACAACAGCAATGAACAAACTAAGTTATAAAAGTAATTAACAAAACAAACCATACAGCCCTGAGACAAAGTCAAGTACCACAAAAGACATCTTACATAGATCTGTCCACAAAATACTTCCATCTGGAAGACTGAACTCATTCTGAAATAATATCTTCAGTAGATGACAGAAAGTTGGGGAGGAGGAAATTAATGTCTCATGTCAAGGAAATCCACAGTCTGGCTTTGGCCACAGGAAAAGTCTCTCTCCTGCATTTCAAGCAATGGTGCCTCTACCTACCACCTTGCTTCGAGGTGCTTAGGGAGAGAGGCACAAAATTAAGAATGTGACAAGCAAAGCACCAAGATGGGCTTTGCATACAAAGCATACAGATTCTAAACCAGGCTGTGATCTTATAACCTCTCTTGGGGGAAAGCCCCAAAAGGGTGACAGGGTGCTCACATATACACCAGCAGCTAAACGAAGTGAGAAAAATACAGATGTTCGTCCCTTCGTTCGCTCTTTCTCCCTCTCCCCTATAGTAATGGGTTTACAGTAATATTTCTAACTCTGCAATGAGACTGGTCTGTTGGTGTATCCCAGTCCTCATGCCAAACCACAAAACTACTTTTGAGATTGCCTTCAGTTTCACAGTCTTGCCATTTGGGACTCATTAAGAAAAAAACAAGCCCAAAGCACTTGGGGGGACGTGGAAGTACTTAAACATAGAGCTTTGGATAATAGAATGGTATTAAAATAATTCTGGAATATTTGGCTAAAATTCTATTTAGCCCAGCTTTGGATCAGTGCATATCATCATGTTCCAACCAATAATGATGCTGTAGATACCCTGCTACAGAGACCTAAACAACATGAGCATCCATCTGGATGGGGAATCCTGGGCAACCATCTAAACGTTTTCAGTGGTAGATTCTTGACTAGAGCAAGTGGGGCACCACCTCACTGTAGCTTCAGGCTACCCAGCCTCCATCTGACTCCCTCCTTACCAGAGACAGTGGGCCTGTGTGTGAGGTAAAGTATTTGCCTATTTACTTCTATGCAGAGTGAGAGAAAAATAACTATGTGCAAAAGGCACACACTTCCATATCAACTGTTGATGCCTTTTTTGATATATTAATAGTAATACAAAACCCTAATTTTGGTCTGAGCCAAACTTTACAGATTTATGTTTTTTTTTACAAATAGCATGGTGGACAAGGCTACATGTTCAGGGGCAGTAGGACTGTGTTTCTTGGTTGTTTAGGTCTCTGGCTATGGAGCCAAATTGGGAGTTCAATTCCCTGCTGTGCCTCCTTAACGGGCTGGACTCGATGATCCATAGATTCCCTTCTGGCTTTGCAGTTCTAAGATTACAGTATATTATTATAAAATAGAGATGCTACCATTTTAATTTCATGACTGCACAAACATGTTTTGTCAGGATTTTTCCACATACATGGATAGACTTGACCATCCCATACTTGCAAAGTTATGCAATGTGCAAAACGATCTGTCTTGATAAATTATTTTTGTTATATACATGGTTGCATGAGAAAATAAACTTGGCTGGGTTTATGGGACTCAGTATTCCCACTTTCTACCATGTTCTTTAGAGATGGGAGATGAATAGATATAAGCACCTCATCAGGTTCCCTTCCACTCCTTAGGAAGATTTTTAAAATTTATTTTCAAACTGGCTGTTCTAGGTAACAACAATAAAATAACAATAAACAACATCTAGTACAGGCACACAAGCATGTAAACAGTTGTTTTAGCCCCATTTGAGACATCTGTTTCTTTCTCTTCTACCTCTCCTCAAGTCCAGTCCAGTTTACTGCAAGGGGAGGGATACAGGAAAAACTCCCTTTTGTGGAGAAGGACATTTGGCAGCTTGGGGGGGGGCAAGGGACTGGGAGGGTTATGACAGCTGGGGGAGACTTGGAGGAATGGCAGATGGAGTATTCCCCAGGGAGTCAGGCTTATAGCTGGGGAGAGGTCTTCCTTCAGCAGTGAAACAGGCAGGTTGCACTTAGATTACTAGGATTAACATTTTTAGTCCCTTTATTCAATAACACAATTCCGACAAACTCAGGTTCCACAGGATCATACTGAGGGCAGTTTTTAAAAAAATTAACCATTTTTGAAAGAATTAACCATTCTTTAAAAAAAGAAAGCTTGCATTTAACTATCTGAGCTATCAAGAGACCTGAAAAATAATTATTCTGGAAAACAGCTTTAAAATGTACTGTTTGCATTTTGTAATTCATTGTGTGCCACCATTCATGGCTTCCAGCTGAATTTTTGCTATCTTTCCACAACATGCACTCAATTTCATCCTTCAGACTGTTTATATCTCTCAATTGCTCATAAGGTGATGGCATTTGCCGACTGCTTTAATATGTGTATGGTGTTTTGCGTGGGTGATTTAAAGCATCTCCTAAACATTTCCACACTATTTCTTAAAACAACCCTGCAAGGTAGATCAGAATTATTCATAGACAGAAGAAAAGCTGGGCACAGAATCTGTGGAAACAGCTATTTGTCTGCAACAAGTAAGTTCCTATCTTCAGTGAAATTTAAATAGTGTCTTACAGGTGGTATACAGCTCACACTTTCACAACACAATGTAAGATGTTTATACAGAGGTATGTTTCACACCCCCTACCTCACCCTCCCATGGTCTACTTACACTGTACAGTACTTACTATCCTTAGGATTGCAGCCTTATGTTGCTATCATAGAGATAGAGGTTGTGAGTTGCTTTTTAAACTATCTTTACTTTAGAAACATGTACTCTCTCTTGCATCTGAGCATGTGGACTTGTTCCACAAAAGCTTACATAAAAATACAATGGTTAGTCTTTAAACTGCCACATAATGTTGACTTTTTTTGTTATTTTGGCTTTTATTTTGTTTCTTTTTGATATATTTTAAAACTACAACTTTGAGAATACTCAAGTCATGCTCACTAGGTATTCTGATAGCTTTAGTCCAACGACATAACTTTCACTGTATTTGGTTGTAATCTGTTTTTACTTATTTACATGCCACTGAATACATAAATATGCCTTGAGCCTGTACAACTTATCTGTGACAGATTTTAAAAATAGCACTTAAAATTACAAAATGATAGCACTGCAACCCCTTAAAACAGCACAAACATTGTTGACATTTTCTGATTCATTTTGTTTGCTGTGAAATTGTGATTATAAACACACTAAAATAAGAACACGTACTGCAGATTTTGTTACTATTGCCTGGAAACACACAAAGAAATTCTGTGTCCCTAAAACTGACTTTGCCGCTGTCCTTAGATTATCTGTTGAATTGGCCCTAAAACACTTTAACATGTTTTATAGGCTTGTAAATGTCATTAAGTGTGTTAGATTTTAGCATCCAGTGCAGATCTCAAGTCGGGCTCCATTCAGGAGTGACCAAAGCAAATCTGTAAAATAGGAGTTGCGGTTTTATAGATACTGTAAGGCATCATGCCTAGCTGTATATGTTGCTTCCCTAATGGTTCAAAATCTAACATCTCATATCTATCCCAGAGCACAGTAGAAAAGTCTTCTTGTTACCTCACCTTGTTTTAAAACATATTACATTAGATATACTATTGCATTGTGTGAGACATGTTAGTCAAAATCTTACAGGGGTTTTAATCTGAAGTGAGTGGAATTATGTAAATTGTGATAAAGAACTGCAGCTGATTGCTTCAATGACACATGACCAAACACATGACCACCACCTTTTTGATTAGCTGCATTTTGCTGCTGCAGTGTACATGATTCCACCCACTCCAGAGCAAAATCCCAATAGGATTCTTGATAATAATAAGAGTTACAGCAACAATGCCTTTTGAACAGAAAACTGACTTTGACTTTAGAAGATCCAAGTTAAAATATCACCTGATCCCTCATGCACCAGATGTAGTTTAAGCCTCCATTTCTTAACTACAAGCAGGGAATAATCTACTTCACAGGGCTGTTATGAGGCGAATACAATATAGTCAGGAAAATCAGCTTCTTTGAAAATGTTACTAATTTGATCATGATAAAAGATCTGTGTGTGTTCCAACAGAAAATAAACAGTCTCATGTCCTAAAGAGACCTGAACTATTCATAAATAATTGGTTTGTATATTACACACAAATTAAAATAAGCAGATATTTTCCTTGATTTATCACTCCTAGAAATCTATCAAATAAAATTTCCTCAATGTATAGTATGATATTACTTAGTATAGCCACATGATTCTCAGCGCTTATGGAAACAAAGTAGCTTGTATTTACCTCTACTAATCCACTAAAATTTATTTTCTCTTGAAATAGATATATTGTTTATAGTATCTTCACTACTCTAATTTGCTACACCATCTTTTTTTTACTAAAGTCATTCTTAATTTTCATTCAGATTTGCGAATTATGTCATAGGCGAACCACTAGTAAAAACACAAAAATTAGAAACTGTTCAAAATCAGTCTCACTCTTCATTTAGGATTAACTTACAACAGATTTCAGGTTGTAGTACCACCATTAATAGTTACAAAATTGAATTTCCAGAATCAAAATGAAAACAGTTTATTTGCAAAAATCTGAGGAAAAAACTAAAGTATCAGCACTTACCTATCTTCAGCTAGTCAGGACATCAAATATGAATAAATATGCCAGTAAAATATAAGACATACTTCACTCATGTGATGTTTTAAGCACCATAGTTCAAAGCAAATTTTATCTACTGAGTTGCAAACAGAACCATGAGTACAGGAAAAATAAATCAATAATACTGCAATAAATGTGCAGATATACAAGACACGCATGGAGGTCCTGGAGGAAAGAATATAGTAGAAACCATTTTAAAAAGGTACAATTTTACTTCAGTCTTGAGTCTGTGCTGTCAAGTTGGAACTGACTTATAACAACCCTAATAGGGTTTTCAAGGTAAGTGAAATATTTAAGGAGTGATTTTATCAGTTCCACTCTCCTGATGAGTATCCATGGCCAAGTAGGGATTCAAACCCTGATCTCCAGAGTCATGGTTCATCACTCTATCCACTTCACCACACTGGGAATCCTCAGTCTCGAGTAGTGTACCTTAAAAGGTACAATTAACATTTCCCCAATTATTTGGGGGAAAATATTTATATATTGCACTTTATCCTGTTAGAGTCTACGGCACAATATAGAACAGAAATATATACAGTAAATAACAGGATATGACAAAGGGTAACAACAGTTTCATTAGAATCCTCATGATCCACCTTGTTTTCAATTCATATACTGTACTCAAAATGTATACCCAGCTATTTAATAACTCATGGTACAGAAGGAAATGGTAAGGCACTTCTGATTACTCCCTACCTAGAAAACCTTGAAAAGGGTTGCCATAATTCAGAAGTGGCTTGATGGCATAACGAGGAAGGTATCTGTATTAAGCAATCCTGAGTAGCAGTTTAAGAAGAACAGAGTTGCCTTTCTATTTAATCCAGCACTTTTAGTGAGAATCCCAGCAACTAGTTGGCTTTTGGTCATTCACTGAACATGTTCTTATTTCTGCCCAGCCCTTCCATTAAAGATTATCTTTATTAGGTTCAACAGAAAAATAGGAACTTCCTTCATTAGTACCCCCAAGAATGGCAGAGCACAGAACAGTTTGATGTCATGCTGTTCTATCAGACTTCTTTGCTCTCCTCTCCTGATCATTTTGAAACTTAACATTTAGATCAAAAAAGTGGTCAATATCTCCCAACATTTTACATACAATGCTGTTTATCCATGCAAATAATGATATTGTAATGGGGTGAGGTGGCTATTTTTACTGTTAAATATCAACTCCACTATGAACTATGTTCATTTAATGAAAAGTTCTTGGAATTATTACAGCTTCATAAAGACTGAAAAGAAACACCACAAACAATACTTTTTAAAACCCTTGATCCAAACACAGATTATATTTATATTATATTATTCCTACTGCACAGAAACAAAAGACTACATCAAGAAGAGGAACAAACAGCCAATGCGTTTCTAAGTATTGGATGATAAAGTTATTAAATGATCTCCGCACTGGTGCTATAAAATATACTTTAGATACAGACAAGTCTCCCCAAAAGTGGTTCAAAAAGAAATTAGATTATGCAGAGACAAAAGTATTTGCATCAATACCAATAGTTTGTTACCACTAGCACTGACCAGCTTTGAAACATCAAAGATAACAAGTTAGTATTCACATCTGACAGGAAGGAAATTGAGGACAGTAGCTAATAAATAGTATACAAAACCAAAACCTGCTACCCTATTATGAGGCTTTTAACAGCAGCATGAAAGGTTAATTCAACAGGTGCAGCTTACTCTATATCTTCATGCTGTGTACTCTTTAAAACTACTGAATTTCTGCTTCTCATTTAACTGTGAAGGGAACACAATACTTGCCTAGAAAAAAAATGAAAAACCTGCATTTTATCTAGAAGAATACTATGAGAACTGACTGATGTGTCCTCTCTTTCCCCTCTTTCTACATGTATTCACATGTCTGGAAGAAAAATTACATTGACAGTCTGCAATGTAAGTTCCCCTCAAAGTCTGAGTCCTAAAAAACAAATGCTAAAGATTCAGTCATCTAAAACAAAGTTTTCTTTCTTTCTATATGTTGCTTGCTTCTCTCTTTTTAAGGATGTAAATTATTTTGATGCCCTTTAGACAAAATAGGATATATTTTTAAAGGAACAAGGCTTCAGAACTTTTCCTTTTGAAATATATTGATCTTCATTTTCTTTAGATGAAACACTGAACTAAAAGATTGTTTGCTTGATTTTAAAAACAGGCTTTGATATCAAGAATTCATATTTCTATCACAGGAGGAAAGGATTGCTTTGGCACTGTCAGTGTATGATCTGCTGTAAATCTGTAGAAATAAAGTCTTCAGTTTAAAGCTGGGCAACACATATGCTAGAGTTTATATGAACATGATTCTTTTTGTAGTAAGCAAGATGCATCTAAAGGAAACAAATCTTCCTAAGGATTTTTCCAATTTTATTGGGTTTTTAAATATCTATAGCAAAGTTTTATTTCTAAAAACCAAATACAGCAGGTATTGTAGATATTCCCTTCCTCTTATAGTACTACCTATCAAAACACTCTGTTTGCTTATATATTAAAGCTTTACCCCTAGTTTGCTGTAGCAAAACTGGGTTTCTGTCTGCCCTCTGTGACCTCTATTATGGTGCTTTCTTAACTTGAATTCTGAGAAGTTAGTACTCACACCTAAAGCAGAAGCTTCTTCTACCACCTTTAGCTATCAGTAAGCAAATATGATTACTAGCTTAGCAGGGATATTAGAAGTTTAGGTAAAGGAGATGCTGACATTATTTTCCTATAATTTTGTTGTTGTTGTTTCCTTCCGTAGGTTTAAAGATACTAAGCTGCAAAACATAGTGGGCAGGAAGTATTTTAGCATAATATCCACCAAATTGACTGATGGACCAAAACTATTACAGGTGGGCAAGACAAATTTAAGAACATCATCAGTGAACTGCAATCTGTATCACAGAAGATGTTTGTCAGGAATGTATCGCTCTCAAACTGTAAAGTGCAAAACCCTTTACTGTATGAAAGATGGTCCAGAGAAGCCTTTCCAGCTATTATTTTCACACAGCTCAATCACACCAATGAATGTTTTTTTTCAACAAGTTTGAGCTACAGTCAAATAATATAACATATGATAACCCAAGTAAACTGATACTATCTAACTCTCAAACTGGCATTTTCAGGTTTAACAGATATATACTGTCCTTAAATCATGTTCCTACCATTTGGGGGAGTAAATTTCTCTCAAGAATCTTCTCTTCTTAAAATAGGAATTTGTAAATTCATTGAAAACTAAACTACCTATGAGAACAACTTTAGGAGGATGAATTTCAAACTAGTCAAGAATAACAGAACTTGCATTCCATTCAATTTCCAGGCATATTTTCAGATTGTAATTGATAAATTCAAATTATCAAAATGAGCAGAGAACTGTATGTTGTTAGTATATAGTTATTGAATAACTGTGTAATCTCTTCAAGTAAAAATAGCAGCTGGTTATGAAGACTGACTTCATTTCAGGATATTCTTTTTCTCATTTTTTCATATTAGAGAACATATGCAACTGCAAATTTGTGCTTGTAATCACAAATCCATACTTCTAGACTCTTTCTCTCCCCATAATTAACTGGATCCAGGCTGAGGCTACATTCTCATGAAGCAAATAATGAGGAACTTATTTTTGAGTGGACATGCAAAGACTGTACCAAAAGCAGATAGCTCCCGTTGAAATGAATGGGAAACTTATTAACACATTTTCATACTTTTTAAAAGTTGGACTTGTGTAACTAATTTGGTTGGCATCCAACCAATTAGGGCTCCTGAAGGCTACTACAGTTTCTTGAAATAATGCTTCATTAAAATAAATGAAGTTTGCTTCCAAGGAAGTAGAGCTAGGTTTTCAACAGTAAATATACAAACAGAAATTTGCAATGTAGCTGTAAGTTCTTACAAGTTCATCATTTAAGGCATTTCTCACTGTTTTTTTTTGTTAACATAAAGTAATGCAAAACTAGTTTGACATTTTAAAAAGTAGAAAACTGAGCACACAAAATTACTAATTGCAAGATCATTGTTTTGAAACATTTAAAAATCTAACTTATCTCTGTACTCCTGTAATATTAAAAAATGATATTAAATCAAGACTAAATATCAAAACAAAATATATTTTATGAAGATAAAACATCTTCATTATTCAAGAAAAAGTTAAGCTTGCCCAAGATTGCAACTTAACTGAGTTATTAGGTCCATATTCTTACATTTCTTTTGCTAAGATAACTTGTTTTAGAATTAACTTCAAGTACTTGGGAGTAAACCCATTGGGAGCAAACATTCACAGAAGTACACTGCTGACTATTCTGTGTTAATCTTTTAAAGATAGATTGTTGTGAGAGTATGCCCATCAACTCCTTATAATATTACATGATAACTGGAAAGTCAAAATAAATATTTCTTCAGATCATCACTGGTTGGCTGTGGGATTTCATCTTTGGACATGTGTCTCACAGTAATACAATGAATACCTGTTAACCTTTGTTTATACAGATAATAAGCAAGCCTTGACTTCAAACAAATTATACAAGATTCACATTAATCCAGACTTTGCATGGTGGCATTTATGAACATTCTGTTATTGTTTAATTTACCAAAATCCATAGAAATCTTGAATTTGAACGCTACATAAACTCAACTAATATTCTAATATATAGATTATATCCCTATACCATCCTATTCATATGCTATTCTACCACAATTGCGTATATTAAGATAGTGCTCTACCAAAAAAAATATCATTATATGATGTTAAGATACAATTAAGTTGAAACTTCAAAACATTTTTGCCTAATATTTTGATGAATATTTGTTTTAATTAATTTTTTTCACTTGATACAGTAATCAAATGAAACTTGAACAAAGGTATTTCAAATATTTTATTAATTGATAGAACTCAAGCTACCAATAGACAAAAAATCATAAAACTAAGTTTAGAAGTGAGTATAAAAGTATACTCTTGACAATTATTCACTGAAAATGCCAGTGTATGATTCCTATAAATGGTTTCCAATTCCAATTTCTTAAATTTTTCATGTTAACAAAATACAGAAATATAAGCTATAAATTACTATTTTTTAATTTCTCTACTGAAAAACCTAGTTTTTTCTTTAAAAATGATGTTCAGAATCTGAAAATAGATAATCAAATTACTTAATCTCAAACAAAAATTATACAAATATTTATAACGTGCTAGGTCTCAGACAAAAAATGAAAACTATTCCATTTAATTTACTAAGTATTTTATGTTCACATTGATACCATAACAGTATTAGGAAACAAGTTTACCACCTTTCCTTCTGGCAGGTTTTCTGTGTATCTTTGTCAGCTTCATGAAAGGCAAAGATAAACACACAGAACTTTCACAGGTGATGAAATGCAGCCCAAATTTCACCTGCCTTAGGTTTCCCTTACAGCTGTGAAAGGTATAGAATACTTCCAAGGAAGAGTAACATCCTGTTCACAGCTGTTGAATGTTTACTGAATGCATTTAGTTACCACAGGAAATCTTAGATTTCCCTCTTTAAATTAAAATTTCATAAGACTGCATACTAGCTTTGCCTTATTTCCATCCTCCAGATTATTACAACCACAGAGATGCGGAGAATATGTGCTGTGCTAAAACAGTTCACAATCTTCCTGAGTAGTGATTTCAATACTTCTCTCATTAATATTTTATTGGAAAAAAATTGCATATTAACTTTTCAACAACAAACAATAATTCTCCCAAAGAAAGCTCGTTTCAAGAGACAATCCTTCACTGTTTTATATTATCTGTAGGTGTTGTTTTCGTTCATTCTAACAGTATTCTCTGTCATCAATCTTTCTAGAGATCTGTTCATTCAAGCTTTGGTTTTAAGGGTTTAATCCTATCTCACCGAAAACCCGTTTGCACTTTGAAAAGGTGCAATTCAAAGCAACTTTAATAATACACACGAGAAAAAGTACAAACCTAGGCTACTGGCTAGTGAACTTTAAAAAGCAACTCTGTAAAAATGTCGAGAACCTTCAGTGTAGAAATACAGGTTGGTGTAAGATTACAATTTCCGAACCCCCTAAACGGGTCACCTTCATCAGCCATTTAGATTGAAGAAGAACACATAACAGGGAAGCTGTAGGCTACAAATGTAGCTAGTTCTTCGCTCTACCAGTTCGCTATTTTTCTTTCTCCCCTCGCCAATCTTTTTTTTTTAATAAAAAAAAAAGACCTATTAGCACAAGTCAGAGAGAAACCAACCCTTCCCTGCCAAACAAAAGAGGTCCCAAATATGAAATGGCGCGAGGCAGAGGGAGGGCGGCGGCGGGGGGTGGGCTGGGGTGAGGAGAGAATTTCGCGCCACAGTCAAAAAAAAAAAAAAAAAAGCGGCGAAGACCGCCCGAGAAGCCAGTGAATGGAGAGAAGCGGGAACGAATCAGGCAGCCGGGCACGCCGGCGAAAACGAGGCTCCGAGCGTTGATTGGTGCAGCCTCCGACCAATGGAGTGCAGGCCTGCTACACACAGGCCAGAGTCACGTCCCTGAACTCACGCGCCGTTTTACTACGATTACTACGGCTGCTCCCATGCAGCTGCGCTTGTGGCTAAATTGCGAGGGGGTCGCCCCGAGCGCTTCTCCTCAGGGGAGCGGCTTCGCAGCCCCCACTGGAGGAGCCCACGTCTGAAAAATGTTTGCCCAGAATAGTTTTTCGACACTGCATGCGTTTTTATACCACTGGCTAGGCTAGAGGGGAAAAAACACGTGTTGTCTGCCTGGGAATGTGATTATGGCTTCACCCAATATTCTGAGAGTAAAGCCCATTGAACTCAATGGGCCTTACTTTTGAGTAAGCATACGTAGGACTGCGCGGTCTGCCGCACAACACAGAGAAGCGTAGGAAACGTCTCTTTTCAGGACTGTTTACGTATGAATCAGCTGTAGATACGCTTGAGCCGGTCAAATCTGTGTCCGGCATGCTATAGGAAGTAATACGTTATGCCAAAGGCAAGATGGGGGCGGGGAGGGAAATAAGGAAGGGGAGGGTAGGTAAAAACGTACTGCAATGTCGACCAATTACGCTTTTTCTAGCATTAGGATAATATAGTTAGAAGGTTTTGGATAACCTTCCCGGATTTCTGCAAATTCAGGCATCCATTTTCTCCGCTTCTCCCCACATTCATCCCCGATGAGAAGTACGGTTTATTCAACTCCCCCACCCTTACGCATTTTTAACATACACTTCTGCTACATCCCCCAAAACAGAGTGTACATTCTATATTACATGCACAGAGAATACAAGAATCCTATCATTGGTTTTTAATTTATTAAAATTAGGTCAGAGTTCATTAGATCAGGCCCAGCTTTTCCAAGCGGTAGATTACCTCACCCATTTTAGTATTTTTCCAGCAAGTGTTTAGTTACTTACAAAACATGGTATTTTTGTAAAGCATAACAACTGACAACTTAACTTTGTTCTAACAACGTTTCTGAATCTATCCCTATATTCTTCAAGTACTCCATTATAGTCAGATTGTAAACGGAACTTAAAATTCCATTCCATTAAATTGCATTTTGGGGCTACTAAAATCAAATAAGAAATTTGTATCTCATTATATTGCTTCAGTGTTTTAATGTTTTTCCATCAACCAACTTTGCTGGTACAAAGTATAACAACTATTTTAAGATATTAATGAAAACTTTTATGTCAATGTATTTTAGTTATTTTGACAGGAAATTTTTACCAATTAATACACTAATTTGCACAGGAAATGTCACTGAAAACAGGACTTTCCTAAGTGTTTTGAAATATTACTAAACTTGCACATCTAACATGGAACAAGTTAATTAAAATACTTTGGACTCAAATAAATTAAGGGTTTTAACTAATAAAATTTTATTTTGTTTTGCCTGTAATTTATTTTTGAGCCTCAAACTGAAACTATAATTTGTATACATATTGAAACTTGTTACTGCTATAAACATGATTTCAAATTTAACTATTAGGATTTTAGTTTAACAAAATTAGCTAATGTTTGTCTTGTTTCTGTTACAAAAAGAAGCTTAATGCTATTTTAGATAAAGAGATTGTTTAATTGTTTTAGAGGAAATGGGTAGAAACTAAACAAGTTTCCTTAAATGTTATAAACTCCATTGATTTCAACGTAACTCCCTGAGCAAATGGTTAGCAATTCAGCTTATTCTAACATTGTATTTCTACATTCTGAATTGAATTTACTCCCTTTAATTCCAAGATATGTGAATATAAATAAACTAATAAAATACTAAAATATAAAATGTTTGAAGTATAAAGTTCTGCTAGTACTCATTATCCAAAGAAACACACCCAGATTGTAAATAAAAAATGCAAGCTGAATTATTGAGAGACTCATTGATAGAAAAACCCATATTTCAGCTTGATTCCAAAAACTTATAAATAAGGCTATTAGAATCGCAGAAGCTAGTGTAGAAAAAGTAGGCATCCTCTAAGAGCAAAAAAGTATAGATTAATAGGTTATCTAAATGATCAATTGATTAATCAAAAATTTAAAATGTTCTAATATAGTAAAACAATGATTTATATCTGACTTGTCAATAAAATATAAATTAATAGAATTATTTGTTTGATCAAAGTGACAAGTAATTGAACTGTAACAATTTAGTTGTATGGTACAACATGTTTCACATTGTTCTTAAATACCTTTCTACATCTTATCCTCCTCTTGCCAGTACTACTGTTTCTGTTTTATAAAAAATACATTCATGCACACAAACCCATCGGATACTTTTAAAAACCAAAACATTGCTATAACAAAGACAATAATCAAAACTCATCCAAAGTACTTTACTTTTTAAAACTAAAACCATATTTGTTTACTTCTTAGTTAGAACACTGGGGTTAGTAAGCCGTAAAAGAAACAAATTCAGCCTTCTGCATATATATTTCTACAAAAAATATAATGCATGTGATTGTCACTATTAACTAAATAAAAGTAATTGTTTTAGCATGCCCATTATAACCTATCCCTTCCTCCCCATGCAGAATAAATGAACCCTTTCATGGAAGTGAATTCTTAAACAAAACCTACTGGATTCCTATATATTTAATACAGTGCTGGCTTTCATTTCCGTATCCTTTCTTCATTTTCAGGCAACATTTTGTTTGCACTGGAACCAGGCTCCACACACCCTGACCCCTCCCCCCACAAACCCACCATTGTGCTCTTTACAAATGTTGAAAATTATGAATGGTTCCTTGAACCAAATAGGGGGGGAGGGGGAGGAGAAGGGGGTGGGTAGGTGGGTGGATTCTATGTGCTACGGTAATCCTAAGGCTGTGTTGTCTAATCATTCCCATTTTTTTTCCTGAGCTAGAAACCACCCTTAAGTAAATTTAAAAGAAAGGGGGAAGGAAACAGCTTGGTGTGTTGCGGGGGGAGATGTCCGGAGGAGCACGCTCTTTCTGCCCCTGCGCACTCCCACTTTTTAAAATCACTCCCCAACTGGCCTCCACCCCCTTTGTCCTTCGATTCATAATGTTGAGCGCTCGAATCGCAGCAACCAACGCTCATCAAACCGCCAGAAATATTACTATGCAGGAAGGAAAGGGGGGGTGGGTGCGTGGGAGCTGTTTCAAGGAGACCCTCGTTCCTCCTCTCTCCCGCCCCTCTGCGAGACCCCTCGGTCTTTCTCTGGCGCGCAGCCAATGGCGAACTGGAGAGCAGACAGAGCCACCAAACACGAAATCGCAGACAAAAAAAATAAAAAAGTGATCGCGGCGCGGCGCACATGGATGATCTTGGGAGGGCCATAAGTAACACAAGCCCCATGCAGAAGAACACCCAGGTTCACCCAAAAGCGGAGATTGCAATCCACTCAGCGGTATGCGCGGCATTCTGCCTGCATCCTTAGGGAACATTCCGACGATCCGGAGGGAGGAGGCAGAAGGAAGGGGTGGCCATTATTTTGTATTTGGCCTCTTCCTTCCTTGTCTTTCTCCTTCCTACCCCCTTTCCAACTGCGCTAAAAAAAACCAGATGGAGCCTCGCGTCTTTCCTCGGCCCTTTCTGTAGACTTCGCAGTGCCCCGATCCCGACAAGTCAGATTAGGAGCGTCTCGACCCCACAACAGGTTTAACTGGGCGAGATAAGCGTGTCTGGTTATACGTGTGTGTGTGTAGAGCAGCCAAACCCGCCGCGGAAAGTAGTAAACAGGGGGAGGGGAAAGAGACCACGCGGTCAGGGCTCCGCGCCCAGCCAGCCTTCTCTTTCTTAAAAAACTTGTCCTGGACAGCTCAGGCCAGATTCGCTCCCCCTCCGCCTTCGTGAGTGTGCGAGCTGAAATCGGCGGCTATCTAATTGAGGCGTTTGGGATTCCTCACGTGAGAAGTTGATTTGTAGTTTGAACACGTGGCTCATTCAAAAAAGCCGGAATATTCAAGTGAATTTTTTTTTCCGTTCCCCTCCTCCCACTCTGTGGTCTCCCCCCCCCTCTTTTTGGAGAGGCGGTGCCTACATTCGCGCATTGTAACATTTTCATACTCCGCCCGCTGCTGCCAAAGGGGCTTAGGGGCAAGACAAAAAAAAAAGTAGTTTCACCCCTCTCTTTCCTCCCTTTCCTTTTTCCCCCCTCCTTAAACCGCCATCCTAGTTCCAAAAGCGTCGTGATTTCTACTGTCGCTTCGGATAACGTAGCGGACATTCGCTATTCCAATTTGACTACGGTTTTTTTATATATAAAAAAAACTCTGGGGTGTGTGTAAGAGGAAGAGAGTGCGTTTGTGCGGGTGAGAGGAAAGGAGGGAGGGGTGGGGGACGGACGGACGGATATAAGCAGCAGTTGTAATTCTTTTTTTTTTTTAAACGCCCCCTTCGGCTTTTATTTTATTGTATTCGCTGGATCGTTGGGAGGATTTTTGCTGCTGCTGCTGCTGCTGCAAGCCAGCGTGCGCGTGGTGTGTGTGTGTGTGTGGTTTTTTTTTTAATTATTAAGCTCTATTTTTAATTAACTAAGAAGATGAATAAGCTGTACATCGGGAACCTGGGAGAGAATGTGAGTCCACTGGACCTAGAAAGTCTCTTTAAAGAGTCCAAGATTCCTTTCACCGGCCAGTTTCTCGTCAAGACGGGATACGCGTTCGTGGACTGCCCCGATGAGAACTGGGCTATGAAGGCCATCGAGGCCCTTTCAGGTGGGTGGATAACCTCTCCGGCGTCTTCGCTTCTCCTTCCCCCTCCCCCACTACCCACTCCTCTGTTTTGGGTCACCGTCTCGTCCTTTCTCCTCAGCCCTCATGTAGTTGTTTCTGTACCCCCCTCCCCCCGCGCTGCATGTTGTTCTCAAGATTTTAATTTAAACGTTTCGGCGGTGAATGTTAATCTCTGGCAGAACCCCCGAGAGCTCTCTCTCTCTAAGGGAGATTCATCGGCCCGGCGTCACGAAGGGTTGGAATGGGGTGGACTTCTTTTTGGAGGGCTTTAGGGACGTTAAACAAGGCCTTCCCGAGGACGGCTGGCCGGTTGGCCTGACGACCCGGGGAGCTTGCCTCCTTCCTCTCCCTCTCGGTTCGCAACTAGAAGGCACGCTGTCAGGTAACGCGCAAACTGGTGGCGTTTGAAGCCTTTTCCCCTTTCGAAACGGGGGAGCGGGAATGGGCGCCGCAAGGCCTCGGAGAGGCTTTGAGGCGGGCGCGTACGCAAAACGGACGCTCACGTTGGAAAAGAAACGCTGGCGAAGGAGAAGAAAACGATGTCGGTAGTAGAGAGAAAGAGTCGAGGCGCGCAAAACGTCGCCCATAATACCGCTGTAAAGGGAGGTGCGCGCGGAAGAAAGCGGCGCGCCCACGCCAGGGCCCAGCCACCAGCCGCCTGTTTCGTGGCGAAGGGGCTCTCGGGGCCCCAGATAGAAAACGGTGGCTTTCTCGGGCCCTTGGGGGACGCGAGCTCCCGGGTGCCTGAAGGGCAGGTGGCGGCAGAAGTCGGGGAAACCCTCCAGCGGGCAGGCTTTCGGGCGAGCACGATGTGCCGTTCGGTGAAGCTGCCCGGGCGCAAACCGCGCACGCACCGAGAGTTGGGCTGGCTTCTGTGGAAACGTGCCACCTCGCGTGCCTCGGAGCCGGGTGTGTGTGTGTGGGGGGGGAAGCCTCCACCTGGGGTGCCCAACTCCCCAAGCTTATTCAGTGGCCTCCTTGAAGAGCCGTGGGGAAGAAGCGAAACTTCGGGCGTTTAAAAGCGCCAACGCCGCCACACAACAAAAACACTCTCCTGCCTCCCTCGCGCGCTCCTGTTCCTTTCGAGGTAGAGAGAGGTCGAGGCCTGGAGGCCCGTTTCGCGGCTGCTCCTTGGGTGTCACTTATTTCGCTTTCCCTTTGGCTCTGACGCACTCAGCAAGCATCTCGACCTCTCTTGCTTCCACATCCTGTTTGTTTTTTGTGTGCGCGCGAAAGGCAACTTGGCGGGCTGAATGGGGGAGGCTTGTTAGGATGAATGCTCTCGTTTGGGTCAGGAGCTTGCTCTCCACCTCAGAGCTGACATGGGAGGAGGAGAGGACTTGGGCCCAGCGGGTAGGGGTAGGCAAGCTTAAAAGAGGTGCATTTCCAGGAAAAAACGCGTGGGGAACACACGTTTTCCACTCAAACCAGCAGTTCCTGTTACACCCCTCACACAAGTTCTTAGAGGCCTGCATATGTGTTCTTGTGCAGTTAATGTTTTTACAAATCACTTGGAAAGAAAGCAAAGGTCAGAATAACCACACCTCCTCCTTTAGAAAAAAAAAAAAACACTCCCAATTTCTTGTCAAGCATTTATCTCACAACTGACCCGTTTGAAAGTGAAGTTCCTGACTTGTGATTGTCATTTGCATTACCTTTTTATTGGTTCTGTGCAGCTTTCCATGGACAAATCAACATCTTGCAGTTGTGTGTCCTGTACATTTTTTCATCACCACATATTCAGTTCAGGATGGGCCTTAGAAGTACAGTAGTGGGAGAAGAAGAGCACAATAATTCATTCTAAAATCAGTTGTATTGCTGTTCGCAGGTAAAGTTGAACTGCATGGTAAACTCATAGAAGTTGAACATTCAGTTCCCAAAAGACAAAGGTAAACTATTTTCTTTCTCTGTTTATATTTTTCTCTTTGGATTGCAAAAAAAAAAAAAAAAATTATTCAGAGAGGGATTAGGAAGTAAGACAGCCTGATGGTTACATATGATCCTCTATGAAAACCCACCCACTGTTTTGTGATACCAAAGTAATATTGTTCTTGTAAGGAGTTTTGGTAGGTAGTTGTGTCAGTACAGAAAGTTGACCTATTAGAAGATAAGGCTAAATTTAAATTGTTTTTAAATTTCATGATAGTTTTTTAAAAGCTGGATGTGAAGAATGAGTGTACTGAGAAGTAATATAGGCTACAAAAATTTTGCACATTAGTTTTTTATTTTGGATGTTTCGTTATGTGAAGTTCAATAGAGTATGGCTTATTGTTCTGTGGAGGTAGTTTTATTTAACTAATCTGAGATATTTCTTTATCAGCATATACTCCTAACTGGATGCTAACTTTTTTTAAAGATACAGTTTATGCATTGTTAAATTTTGTTTACTTTGTAAAGTGAATCCTTCAGGCCTAGCAGTATTGCTTTTATAGGCCTCACAAGTAGAAACAGTGCTTAGGTTGGTGTATCAGAGTAATCAGAGTTGCTTGGAGTAGTTGAACTTACCTTTATTTCTTAAAAGGCTAGATTATGAAGTAACCTCAGTTGTCTTTAGAACACAAATCTAACACGTGCTTGCTTTTAAACTCTCTTTGTTGCATGTCTAAGTATGAATACTGCCCATATGGAATCACCTGTCCTAAAAAGACAAATAGTTTGAGACCTCACTGATGTTTGGGATTGTTGTTGTTTGATTTGTGAAATTAAGATATACAAGACTTAGTAAACATTGTATGAACACTTCATTTGGAAATGTCATTAAGGAACTTAAGTAGGGGAATACTGCCATTAAGATCACTTGACGTATTTGTGGCACATTATATTCACTTGTTTATTATAGTTTGTTTAGTAATATTTTGCTTTCATGTTTGGTTTGCAAGCATGAATGTTGTATGACATATCACTTTCTTGACTGGTAACATCTATTGCATATTTGTTTGTTTAAAGGGTCATGAAATATTAATAACCAGTTGTTACATATATCACAGCAATTTTTAAAGTGTCTTCAAATATACAACCTAGTCTAATAGCACTTGTAATTGTAAATGTCAAATTAACTTTGTTAAGGCTGGGGAAGCATAATGTATTCCATTAAAAACTGTTATGGTGATTTTTGTATTATTTTGCCCTGCTTTTGTTGACAAATGGTGAAAATATATAAACTTCAAATGTTACAGCACTCTAGTGAATTCTCACCTTTGCTGTTATGTATTTCATTGCTTTACTCTTAAAAATATAATCTGAAGCAATGGTACAACAAGCATCTACTTAAAAAACAACAAGGAAAATATATTTAAAGGCATTTTCTTATGTTGCTGCTGTTCATGGAAACAATTTACTGTTGAATATTGTTCTAAAATTTGTCACTAGATTTCTGGTGATGACCCAGAGGTACATTCTTAGTAGAATTCAACATTTATATATTTTATTAATTTCAGAATCTGTTATGAAAACTAACCTAAAATGTTGTGTGCAGTCCTATGCATACGTGGAAATAAGTGCCATTAAACTCAGTGAGAGTTTAATGTATGATTTCTAGTGTATCATACATTGGAGCTAAAAGTAATAGCTTTATATGATGCATTTATGATCAGCTTCTTAAAAGCATACAGTTCTTTATGTAAATAAGGAACTAACTTTCTGTAGTAAGGAACTGGCCTGCTTTACCTACTAATGAATTACTGTATTTTTTTAAAAGTCCAACATTTATTTACATGAAAACACAATTGGCTATCTATATAAAAACATCGAGATAATAAGTATAGATCAAAATATGTATCTAGTCACTTTTGGAATTCTGTGTTACTGTACTCTCTTTGCATCATCTTCCCCTTTTTAAAGGGAATTAAAAACAGTATACAGTTATTCTGCTTTGAGACTGGCTTGGTAGAATAAATGCTTCACTCAGGAATGTGTCAAAACTTCTTGGACAAATTAATTTAACAGACTTATTGAAGAAAATGTCAACATTCAGTAAACTACCCTGTTTTCCCGAAAATAAGACCTAGCCTGAAAATAAGCCCTAGTATTTTTCAGGGTACTCGTAATATAAGCCCTACCCCAAAAATAAGCCCTTGTTAAGTGAAACCCCACCCACGACCATTGTGCAGCAACCAGAAGATAACATGACTGAATTTGAATAAATGTAGATTATTGTACATGGAAAAAAATTAAACATCCCCCAGAAATAAGCCCTACTGTGTTTTTAGAACAAAAATTAATATAAGACCCTGTCTTATTTTCGGGAAACACTGTATGTTTATTAAAATGTTCATCCTTTTTCTTTTAAAAAATCTTCAAAATAATGTTTAAAAGTGCATCAGTTGAGTTCTGCTGATGTAAAAGTTCTCATCCATTTAGTGATGGTTCTATTTCTTGTTTACATTGGGTGGCTGTAGATATTTTTCACTCACTTCAATGGGACCATGCACTAGGAACACACTGGTGTATTGTTAATCTATATCCTCCTCACATAATGGTGTCAGGAACTCTACTAAAGCTAAATTAAAATTGAAAGCTGTGCTGTCAGGTTATCTTGGTTTGTTATTTAAAGGGAGTTATAAGGCCCAGCAGTTACAGCATTCTAGCAGTTTTGAAGTTTAACATCAAAAGAGGACACACCCACACATGCAAAAACAAATTTTATATCTTCTATGAAAGGCAGTTGTGGACTGCAGTGCTGTAGAAGGGTCACTGAAGTATTGGGACAGGTCAGTGGACTGTATTGTGACTGGATGGGGTAAAGGGAAGAGTTTAGATGTTCCAAGCACGAGATTAAAATAGTGTTGAGGAGGGAATGGAGAGGAATACTGTAGATTGTTTGTACAATGGCTCTAGCTGGAAGCTCTTTTCTGACTTACTATTGAAGCCTCAAGGGAGTAGAAAAGGAATGTGTTTTTTGCATCAATAACCTCATGGATCATAGAGAACTTCTAGATAGAGTAAGGAAACATGGGCCCCTTCATTCAGAACTTGGAAATGGCATTGTAACAATGCTGGCTGTGTGTCACATGTTTTGAAAGAATGTAGAGTATTTTTAGCTGTGATCATTCCCACAAATTGGAAAAATGTACAGAACAAGATAGTATATGTGTATTGGAAATACTGTGTGCCACCCCTTTGGAATACTCCTTTGCTGCAAAAACAGCTGTTACCTTGTGGGACAATATCCATATTGCAGACTGATTATTCAAATTGCCTTATCATTTGTTATGTGATGGATTTGGTAGGGGGATGGGTGAAGGCCTAATACTGGATAGATAGCTGGGGGCTGCTATTGAGTCAGTTCTTGATGATTCTTTAATCCTTGCAATTTATGTATTACTGGTTTATTTACCTAAAGTAGTGCTATTCCATCATAAAGGTTAGGTGCTAATCCATCTTTGGTTTTTGTTTCCATTTTTCTTTGGATTTTGATGAAAAGCACATGAAAGTGATGGTTTAGTTTTCTGAAACTGAACAGCGAGTACTTAGTCACAGTATATGTCATAGGCTACATCTGGGTAGGCACCATTTTTGTCACATATGGTGGGAAATGTTAAGCAGCAAATGTATGCCACAGGGATGGGGGTTGTTGGCACTGCTTGCACACTGAAACAAATACAGACACCCCTACCGCATTTCTATATAAGGATGAAGAAATTATAAATTCCCATTGCTGGATCTTGGGGTGTCACTATGCCTTGCCACTGAGCCCCATTGGCAGTAAGCTGAGTGATGAGGATGGACAATTTCGGTGGAGAAAAGGGCAGGCAGAGATTATGTTCTGCTTGTCAGCTTCCCCATTTAAATCACACTCCACAGCAGATGTTTTGCAGGCTTTGTTAAGCCAGCATTTTGATGAAAAAGACCTGCAGGAAGACATCACTAAGCATCACCCCCTACTTGCACTCTACACAGCCCAGCACCCTTAAATTCTGTATGAACAAATGCTGAGCCAATTAAACTGGAAAGGACACATGGATGGTCTCCATGGTCAGCGTGTTGCCTGTATATGAACTATGTTGTAATTGAAATTGTATATCTGCTGTGCTTACTGTACAGTATGGAACCTTGGTTTCTTGACACTAAACAAGTCAAACTGTTTAGCCCTCATGATGTGTAATTGGCCCACAAGTGCACAGATAAGAAAGAAAAAGGAGAGCCTCATGGAAGTTCAACTGCAGGAGAAACAGCTTAGGAACATATTCTAGTTATGCTGGAGAGGGTAGTGTAAAAGCATTTTGTGCACAGTCTACCTCTCTGAGTCCTCCATGTGGCGTCCAAATAGTTGCTTCTCACCCTTCATGTTATATCACCTTCCTGTTATAAACTAACCCCCTGTTTATTACAGACCTGAAAAGGTGCAGCGTTTCTCAAAGCTATATAGTCTGGACATGATACTTTTGTCAAACTTTTGCCACAGTAAAGTAATGTTTAATTGAAGCTCATGTAAAACATGAGTAGAAATAATATGTAAATAGACCTTTTTTGAAGTTCCCTGTATTATTTCAACAACAAAAAATCCTTTCAAAATAGAATATAAAGTACATTGTATTGAAAAGTCAGCTCCAGCTGTATATGTCCATGAGAAGCTTCAAGATGGACAACTTAGATAGTATGATTGGAGGAGAAACTTCAAGGAATGGTTGTCACCCATCGGTAGCCCCCTTTAAGAAGTGAAATTACTGTAACTGAGCCAACCTTGCTATTGTATATAATTACTGGGAGTGTGCAAATAACCATTTTGTATCCAAATAGTTGCCTTACAACTTGGAACAGAGTAACCCCAAGCTGATCTGGAGATGACCTGGACCAATTTGTTGTTGGCTTTCTGCAAATATATGTTTCCACACTGGCGTGGGAAGCTTGAAAATTTGGAAAATAAAGGACTGATGGGGGGGGGGAAGGCATTATACAATGCCATCAACTTTGAAAATATTATGGACCTTTGGTAGGGAAGACTCCTATAAGTGTTGTTCTACCCAATGCCAGGAGCTATGCTCAGGACAAACATGTTGTAGGTTAACAGATGTCCCCAGTCAGTAACGTAGCTTGTCCAAGTATACTTACTCACTGGCTAGCCCAAATCAGAGTGTTGCACATTTGGTGCTCATCCCTTCTGAAACAAACACAAACACCCACAGTGAGAAGAAAGTGGTTCTGTAAATAAAGGCCAGGATAAAGTCTTAAAAAATGAAGGAGTATAGAAAATAGTGAGGCAAGGAAGAAAGATAGACCTCAGCGCTACTTTGAGCTATTCAGTCAAAGCCTGCAAAAGACAGTCTATCACCTGTCCCACGTTCCCAAATACACTCAGTCCTAAATATAATGAATACTCTGTGCAGTTGTCTAAAAGAAAAAGCAGGAATATTCCAGAACATGGCTAGTCAGGCCTGGATGCAAAATGACTGCTTGGGTGGATGGATGGATGGGTGGGTCTGGTGAGATTGATCTGAGCCCTCCCAAGACTCATTGAGTGGCTTTTTCAGGAGAAATCTTAGCTTTCATTTGGTTTTCAACTGTTATTTCATCCTAATATATGTCTGAGTGCTTTTGCTAAGTAATATGAAGTGGAATGAGTTTCCTTTCAGGACAAGCTCACTTGATCATTGTTGAAAGAACTAAAATGTGAAATTGTTCAACACTAACTGATCTTGTAACTTATCATTTAAAGGATAGTTACCAATGTTTTGCTCTGCTTTGTTTTAAAATAGCAAGATATGAAGGGTGGCATTGTTGCATGAGTAGCTGCAAGGCACCTGCTCTTAGGATTCTTTGATTCCTCTCATTTATACAGTCAAAGGACAGAAAGACTAAGATAGATTTTTCTATGTGCGTACTCGTATGTATGCTTAGATAGAGAATATATGAGCATTCTATGGCTGTTCACCAACTTTGCGTTAATATTCCTGCGAACCCTTTTAGCAAAGGGGCAGAACCCCATTTCTTGTACCCAGTTTTTATTAATATATTTATTATATTAACAATTTGTTAATATATTTACTGTAATTTGTATAATTTTTAGTCTGTTAATATATTTACTAAAATTTGCAATACAGCTCAAAAGCAGTATGTGTAATCAAACAATTCAGTCTGAAACACAACAATCCAATGTAACTTTGCAAGAATACAAAAGCTGTAATGGAAGACAATATTGTTAACTAAATAGCTTGATGAGAAAAGTTCCTAAGGTGCTAATGATTACCTAGAAAACAGATTTTAGGACAAGGGAAAAAACTCAGTAAAATTACAGGTGTCATGATGATTGAACTACAAATTGTGTTAACAATTCCTAGACAAGAATTTGAAAATAGCAAGTACAAAAATGGGTTCTGTGACAGAATGTTACTATCCAGGAGATGGACAAGACAAAGGTACAATTCCATTCTCCCAGTTCCTTCGGGCAGCTATCACTTTATCTGCCCCTCTGCTGATTGAACAAAGGGAGGAGTGCAGTAACTACTGCCATCTTCCATTAGAAACATTTGGGGGCTGAAGTGTGTGAGTTTGCCCCTCTTCAGCTTGTCTTCAGAGGCATCACGGGGGGGGGGGGGAATCTCTGGAATGTGCACAGCAAACCATTTTAATCTGCTGATTCTGAGGTATCCGAAAACCCGCAGTGTCATAGCTACTGAAAGGCAGAGCTCATTGTCCTTTGGCAGCCTAGCTGTCGAGTCTTGCCTTTAAGGGAAGCATCACTTGGTATGTGTCTCCCAAGGCCACCCACTTAGGAGGCACTATTGCTGCCACAGTTTCAGAGATTCTTTTGAAAGATGGCTTTTGGAGATGGATGTTTCTTGGAGACATTTCCCCTTCGTCTTGGTTAACGTGCAAGGTGGGATTACCCTTGCTGAGTGAAGGACTGTTGTGAAATGACAACTCACATATGGTGGAAGCCACTTCTTCCTTAAGCCTGAGGTTGGAGGACAGCAAGTTCTCTTCTGCCTCACAGTCTCAGTTGATGGAAGGCCTCGTGTGTTGTGGTAAGATGAAAGTTTAAATAAAATTACACAGGTGACATGACAGGAAAAAAAACACCTTGAAATCTCCATGTTCAAGGCTTAAATTAACAGGCAGTGAGGTGTCATGTTGTATGGAGAGGGTGTAAGTATCGCCATCAAATTCTCTTATGAGCACCTCATGGTAATTTGAAAAATGCTGCAGATTGGAAACTCCTCTTTTCCAGCATGGATGTCTTGTTGGTCTGTCAGAAATCCAGATCTCTGCATTTTTTTGTACACAGTTTTTTAAATATGGAAGTCTGTGTTCTTAAGAAAATAGCAACCTACAGGATATTATAATTTATCAAGGTTAGTTGAGTTTGAAATTATTTTCCAGTGTTTATCCAGCTATTTCAAAAACTATTGAACTGTACTGGGCTCAAATCAGACTGTAAAGTAAAACTGATGCTTGTTGAATGTGACTTCTGAAGATACTATGGGCTTCAAGATAGCCCATATTTATTTTCATAGTTTCACTTAGAATAGTTGAAGCTGATGGACCCAAAGATACCTATGCAATTCTCATCTGTGAGATGGAAATTCCAGCTCATCAGCTCTTCGCAAACCACAAAGGAAAGATCATTTAGAATGAGGGACTGCAACATACAGCACTACAAGATATCTTCATAGCAGTTACTGCAAATTGACTAAATCAGGTATTTACTTTATATGTATTTATTACAGCCAATTTGCTGTAACATGCATTGACTGCTGTGAATATGCTAGTCCTCTGAATGCATATACGCACACACACACATATATGAATAACAGTTTCTATACATAACAAACTAGTATAGACACTTCTACTAGAGCAATTTCAAAAGTCTGTACTAGTTTGTTATGTATGGTAGGAGCTGGTGTAAAATAAATGGTTTTCAGTAGATTGGCAAGTATTTCTGATTTAGAGTTAAATGCTAAAAATGAGAGAGGCTTCTACACCCCAGATTGACCATAGGGGATGGGTGATGTAATAAGATGAATTCTTGATGGAAGAGCTGTGGTATTACTCTTGTTGATAGGAAAAAACCTTGGGCTGAGCGTGTGTACACAGGTACCCTGTTTCTTAAGTGGTGTATGGTTCTAGCAACTCTTAAATTACAATTCGCAATGACTGGTTTTCGTGTTATTTCCCCTATAGAAACATATGTAGAGACAGTTCGTTTTCTTTTCTTTTCAGAAAGTTTTTCTCATCACTCTTATTAATTGCTGATGCAGTTCTACCATTTAGTCCTGCCACCTTGTCAAAGTTTGAGTTCTCTACTTGTGTCTTTTACCAAAGTAGCAATTTTGCAGTGAAATTTCCTCCTGCTTACCCTATCAATGGTTAAAGCTTTTTGGTGGATCACATCTGAGCCTAGAATGTTTCAAGGAAGGGGAGCTCTGAAGAGTATACAAGTGTCTTATGAGGGGTCATGAAGTGTTAATTTTTGATTAACATTTTATAGATGCAGGAAGCCCCTCATTAAGAGACTAGCTTAAGTAGCACTTCTTTTATTCAATGTCTAGTGGGCATGGTTTCCTTAGAAATCCAGCAACCTAAACTGATTGAGAGAAGATTGATTGAGGTGTTATTACTCTTTTGATTCTTTTATTCTTAAGTAGATTTTTTAAAATTGTTCAGTAATGACAAACTTTATTTTTCAAACCTTTATGACTATGTTCTTGGGGTTCCAAAAGAAGAGAAATTCCTAGAACAGAAACCTTAAGCTTAAGTGGAAGGCTATGGTTATATATAGCTCGCTATATCTCTCCTCCAAAGCAAAGAAATTCTCTTCAGAAATTATCTCCTCCCCGCCCCCCCAGATGTATATATCTGGCACACTGTGTATATAGGTACACTGATACACCCTTTTTGCACCTTAACATCCACTCCAAGTAAACACAAGTGATGATCTCTAAGTTCAGTGGTGCCTCGCTTAACGATTACCTTGTTAAATGACGAATCCGCTTGACGATGAGGTTTTTGCGATCACTTTTGCGATCGCAAAACAATGTTTCAAAGGGTTTTTCGCTTCCCAATGATTGGTTCCCTGCTTCGGGAACCGATTCTTCGCATTACGATGATCGAAACAGCTGATTGTCGGGTTTCAAAATGGCCACCTGCTGTGTGAAATGGCTCCCCGCTGTGCTTTAGGACAGATTTTTCGCTTTACAGGCACCCAAAAATGGCTGCCCTATGGAGGATCTTCGCTGAACGCTGAGTTATTTAGCCCATTGGAACACATTGAACCGGTTTTCAATGCATTTCAGTGGGCTTTTTTATTTCGCTTGACGAGGATTTTGCTTTACAGCGATTTAGCTGGACCGGATTATCCTCGTCAAGCGAGGCACCACTGGTTTTGTATAGTGCATAATTATTATTATTAAAGTGCAGAAACACAGTGAGACTTTCTTTCTCCAAATATACATCAGTGAGATTTGATTGATAGAGATAATAGCCAGTGTTATATTGAGTTCATCAGTGTACTGAATGTGGGATCATTCTGCTTGTGCATGTTTTGCTGCTGCTAAGCAGGGGGTGGGTTTTCTTTATGGAGATCACTCCTTGTGCAAAGGCAATATTTATGTAAGTAGTATAATTCTGTGTTACTGCAATAGTGGGACTGTCTAATCAGAAGAAGTAGGATACTGGTTTTTGTAATTATGAATAGGGTTATGCTGTAAACTTTGGATGCTGGCATTGTGAGAATTTGTGTTGCATTTATTACATTACTTTTTTACACTACTAATGATACACATAAGGAATGGAGTGGCTAGTAGGATGATGTTGTATTTGTGCTCTTGCAGTGAGAGTTAATGTAAAAAAGGGTGTGTCCATCTGCCCATGTTTTTGTGAGAAGGACTGGTTTTTAGTCTGAATTTCTTTGCTTTTTGGGGTGCATCTTCAATATACAGTTTTCCTTTAAATCAAAGGGTTTTCCTCTTGGAAAATAACAGTAGTTTTCCATAGCAGTGGGTCTTGGAGTTGTTGGTCTGTATATGTAGCTGATAGTAATAAACATGACAAGCCACAGGCACAATAATTTTTTTCCTGTTAAATATTTTTACTTATTGAATGAGTTGTTTCAGTAGCGTAGATTTGTTTAGCTTCCTATTGTGATGAATCTGAGATGGAGGTGCTAAATCTTAGGTTAATTTTGAAACAGAGAAGTGTTCTTCATTTTTAGGAGAACTCTTCAGTCCTGAAGCAAACCAGAAGATCCATGTGAGTGTTCTTTCCTTTTTTAATGTATTTTTTATTTTTAAAAACTAGGGATAAGGTAAGGAGTACAAAAGGCAGAGGGGGATATGGGGGGAAAGAGGGGGAAGGAGAACACAAAATGTACTGTCATCCAGTCTGTTTGTTCATGTTGCGATATCAAGTCCACTTTTCACCTTTCTACAATTTGATTGCCCTCCAGGTTTCAACTTACAGTTACATCTTAGTTTAATTCTATGTTATTCAAGCACTATCTGGTGACTCAAGTCATTTATATAATAAATCCCATCGTTCAGTTGCCTTTTGTATTGGACAGTCTTCCAACACTTCTGATAGAATATCCATTTCTGCTGCTTCCCATATCTTCTCAATGAGTTCCTCTTGTTTCAATATCTCTGATTTCTTCCAGTTCTTAGCTTAAAGAATTCTGGCTGCAGTGACTATATATATAACTAGATAGTTCTTTGTCTTATCTATATTATCTGGTATAATGCTCAGTAAAAACAATTCTGGGGTTAGTGGAACATTACAAAGAAGATCCATGTGAGTGTTGTCTAGGTATAACAATTGTACATTTATAGCTAATTAGAATGGTATGTCATATCTCCTTAAAGGTCATTGTATTATTTAGTGAATGCTTTTAATCATGATTCTTTAAAATTTGTTTTCCACTTTGTTCAGATAAAACATACTTTATTCCTTTTTCTTTAACACAAGAAATTTGTGCAGGACAGGAAGAGATCAGAATAACATATTATGACTATTCTGTGGTGATAGTCCTTCATTAAAAAATGTAGAGCAGCTATTTAGTAAATCAGGGCAAGAAAAAAGTCAACCTAAAGTAGGAAAGAAACAGTAAAAAAATAGATTATCTAGACATTTTCCTTACTGAAATCATATGAAAGTACATCATGCAGAAGTACCAGGCTTTTTCTGCATTTTCCAGAGTGAAACTTCTAAATTATTTCTTACAATACAACCCCTTAACTATAGAAAGCTAGAAGGGATAACCCTGTAAGGATGGAAATCTGAAGATCCATTCATTTAACTATCTTGACATCAGGTGAATCTGGAAAAAATTACTTGTTACAAAGAATGTACTGAAATGCATTGTTTAAGCCATTATTTTTGACTTAAATGCAGTATACTTATCTTGCTTCATGAACTATAAAATCACTGTTCAGAAGCATTTCTGTTTAAGAATAATGGGAAAACTGTAGCACAGATTGAGTATATTGTTTTTCACACTGCTACCACATGCGGCTGTCATGTTGCTTCACTGTGATGGGAATAAGTCTTTCCTCACTTATTCTTGGGATTGCATATGTCACTCCTCAAGCATAGCCAAAAGGACAGGTCTTAAAAGTTTTCACTTCTGTTTTGTCTTAACTGCAATTTGCATTTCTGGCTGAATGCAGCAAAACATATATGAAGCGAGCTTCTTTCAGGAAGCTATCCTTCATAGGTCTTAGATTAAGGTTTGGATGGCATGCTAAACTATAGTTAATACAAATCAGAAATGGATATTGTCAAGGCTGTGCCAAAGGAGGAGGAGAGAAGGAAGGGTTGTGGGAGAGATGAGCATTGTTTCCATCACAACAGACTCTTGCTTGGAAGCTGCCATGAGTATCATGTAACTATCCCATAAATAAGTTTACATAAGTTGTGCTTTCTCTTAGAGCTATGCGAGAGCAAAACCTCTTCAATAAATACTTTTTCATTACATCTAGCTCAGTTTGGCTGTTTTCCCATGATGTATACCATGAGTAAGAATTATTAGGAAGCTTTAAACATTATTTGTGTTTTGTTGAGAGACAAATCTGTAATCTGAGTTCTTGTTGGCGGAATGTACCTTCTGTAATATCAGATAAATTGTCTTCCTGTGGGTTTTGAAGGCACTACTGGCTCAAGTTCAGGTAGGCTCAGATTGTGTTGCATGCGTAGATCTTGAAAATAAAAGAACCTGGAATGGCAAAATGCACTCTATAAGTTAGGAAAAAACAAGCAATAAGCAGTCAGAAAACATGTGCCAGTGGGGATAGCTGTGAGACAACCAGGCAGTACTTTCCCTTCTGGCTAGTTTTGTTTTTGTTTTTCTCACTTCCAGGAAACTTGGAACACAGGCGAGCAATAAAAAAATTGCTTGTGCTATTTGAAATGTGAACACCAGTTTATCACCTCACAGTTCTACTGAAACCAGCTACATATATGTGTACAAGGTCTCAGTTAAGCCAGTTATCTGTACTTTTCCTCTTTAGCGTCTGTTTGTGTACTTCTTGGGAAGTAAAATTAAATAACCACTTCTGATATACCAGCCAGCATATTAAGCAACAATGCAATAGAAATTAATACATTTTTAAAAAGCAAACATTGAATTTAAGAAATTTAAATCAGATTTTTAATTTTTTTTTACCATTAAAATCCTTTTTGTTTTGTTTTTAAAAGTTCTGTGTGATTATACAGTACTTGAGAATGTGATACCTCACATATCTCATTATGGAATACAGATGTAAGTTTTCTAATTTTGTAATATGAGTCAATGTATTCATAACTTTAAAAGAAAAGTTTTGTTAGTAGGATCCAACACTTCTTGGATTGGGGTCTAAATTTTATGTAGGTATCTCTATAGATCATTTAAATTAATCTTTCTAACTACCCAATTACTCATTCTTCCTCTCAGTCTAGAAGATGCTGTTGTTAAAGAGCTGTCAAATCAACTCTGATAACCCGAAGCCCTATCCTAAACAGCTCTGGTCATGACTTGCAGACTCAAAGTAGTAGTTTCCTTTGTTGAGGCAATACATTAGTCTTGAATCTTCTTTCATTGTTTCCTCCATGTTTCCTAAAATTATCTTTTCCGGCAAGAATTGTCTTCTTATGCTATGTTCAGAATAAGATAGCCTTGGTTTAGTAGCTTAAAGTTTCTAGTGAGAGTTCGGAATAAATGTGATTGCAGACTCGCTTCTTAGTCTGAGGGTCCATGATATCTATAAAGCTCTCAGCACTACATTTAGGAGTTTTTCCTGTCAGCTTTAATCCTTGTCCTGTCTACATCTGCATCTTGTGGTTGGCAATACTGAAATATTAGTGATTTTGGCCTTGGCTTTCAATGACATGTCCTTATCCTTAAGAATCTCTTCTAGTTCCTTCATAGTTGGACTTTTGACACTCAGTCCTTTGATTTACTTGGTCTACATTTTGATTTATCATTGAACCAGCATATAGATGTTTGATAATTTCAGTTTCTTTATCAGCATTAAAGTAATGTAATTTTTCCATAGTCATGATTTTTCCTTTAATATTCAACTTCAGTCCTGCTTCTGCCTTTTTTCTTTAACCTTTCTGAGTAGTTGTTTCAAGTAATTGCTATACAGTGTTCAGTTAATAGTATGGTATCAGCTGCACATCTTGAACTACAGCATTTCTTCCACCGTTGTTCATTTTCCCCTCAACTAAATCTAATCCAGCCTTTTGTATGATATGTTCTACATATAGATTGACGAAAAATTAAATGTGCCCTTATCTGATATATTTACCAGCCCTTGGTGTGTGTGTTATGTGCTGTCAATTTGCATCCAGCTTAAAGCAACCTTAATAGGGTTTTCTCAAGGTACATGAGACATGTAAGGAGTTGTTTTGCCAGCGCTACCCTCAATTGAGTTTCCATGAGTTGAGTGAAGATTTGAACCTCACTCTCCTGAGTGCAGTCCATCGCTGTATCTGCTACACCATACTGGCTCTCAGTAGTAGTGGACGATGACAAAGGCAGAGGATCATTCCCTGATAGGGACAATGTGCATAAAATGGAAGTGGTAAACCACTCCTGAATATTTTCTACCCCCAAAACACTGATTGAAAAATCTAGAAAATACTATCAAAATCTCCCAAGATTCATACCTTGGGCAGCAATATATGGAGATAAAAAGTACCGTATTTTTCTGTTTATGACACACATACACCCCGTTTATAAGACAACCCTCCCCCAATTTTCTAACCCAAAAATTAACTTTGAGGATTCAGCCTCTGGGCTCAGAACATTGGACATTTTTGTCTCTCTTGAATCTTCAGCCTATAGGCTCCACCTCCAAAGAGGTGTGTTCCAATTGGTTTGTTTGGGATCAACTGACATAAATTCCATTAGGCTCATGACTGGAAGAAGCTAAGTCTCCTCTCCCGACTGTAGGAAACTAAGCCTCATGGCTGAAGGAAGCCTGTTTACAGAGGCAAGGTATGTGCCGTTTTGTTCTCTCCTCAGCTATCTCAGCTTTTTATTGTTGTTTAGTCGTTAAGTCGTATCCGACTCTTCATGGCCCCATGGACCAAAGCACGCCAGGCCCTCCTGTCTTCTACTGCCTCCTGGAGCTGGGTCAAATTCATGTTGGTAGCTTCGATGACACTGTCAAATCATCTCATCCTCTGTTGTCCCCTTCTCCTCTTGCCCTCACACTTTCCCGACATCATTGTCCTTCCAGGGCTCTTCTCATGAGATGGCCAAAGTATTGGAGCCTCAGCTTTAGGATCTGTCCTTCCAGTGAGCACTCAGGGTTGATTTCCTTCAGAATGGATAGGTTTGTTCTCCTTGCAGTCCAGGGGACTCTCAGGAGCCTCCTCCAGCATCATAACTCTGCATCCAATTCTTCAGTGGTCAGCCTTCTTTATGGTTCAGTTCTCACTTCCATACATCACTGCTGGAAAAACCATAACTTTGACTATGTGGACCTTTGTCGGCAAGGTGATGTCTCTGCTTTTTAAGATGCTGTCTAGGCTTGTCATCACTTTCCTCCCAAGAAGCAGGCGTCTTTTAATTTTGTGGCTGCTGTCACCATCTGCAGTGATCATGAAGCCCAAGAATGTAAAATCTGTCACTGCCTCCATATCTTCCCCTTCTATTTCCCAGGAGGTGATGGGACTAGTGGCCATGATCTTAGTTTTTTTGATGTTGAGATTCAGACCATTTTTTGCACTCTTCTCTTTCACCCTCATTAAGAGTTTCTTTAATTCCTCCTCACTTTCTGCCATCAGAGTGGTATCCTCTGTATATCTGAGGTTGTTGATATTTCTTCTGGCCATCTTAATTCTGGCTTGGGATTCCTCCAGTCCAGCCTTTGGCATGATGTATTCTGCATATACGTTAAATAAGCAGGGGGACAATATACAGCCTTGTCGTACTCCTTTCCCAATTTTGGACCAATCCATATCCAGTTCTAACTGTTGCTTCCTGTCCCACATTTAGATTTCTCAGGATATAGATAGGGTGATCGGGAACTCCCATTTCTTTAAGGACTTGCCATAGTTTGCTGTGATCCACACAGTCAAAGGCTTTTGCATAATCAATGAAGCAGAAGTAGATGTTTTTCTGGAACTCTCTGGCTTTCTCCATAATCCAGCGAATATCAGCAGTTTGGTCTCTAGTTCCTCTGCCCCTTCGAAATCCAGCTTGTACTTCTGGGAATTCTTGGTCCACATACTGCTGAAGCCTACCTTGTAGGATTTTGAGCATAATCTTGCTAGCGTGTGAAATGGGTGCAATTGTATGGTAGTTGGAGAATTCTTTGGCAATGCCCTTCTTTGGGGTTGGGATGTAGACCGATCTTTTCCAATCCTCTGGCCACTGTTGAGTTTTCCAAACTCACTGGCATATTGAGTGTAGCACCTTAACAACATCATCTTTTAAGATTTTAAATAGTTCAACTGGAATGGAATCACCTCCACTGGCCTTGTTGTTAGCCATGCTTTCTAAGGCCCTTTTGACTTCATTCTCCAGGATGTCTGGCTCAAGGTCAGCAACTACATTGTCTGGGTTGTCTGTGACATCCAGATCTTTCTGGTATAATTCCTCTGTGTATTCTTGCCACCTATTCTTGATGTCTTCTGCTTCTGTGAGGTCCCTACCGTTTTTGTCCTTTATCATGTCCATCTTTGCACAAAATGTTCCTTTCATATCTCCGATTTTCTTGACCAGATCTCTGTTTTTTCCCTTTCTATTATTTTCCTCTGTTTCTTTGCATTGTTCATTTAAGAAGGCCCTCTTGTCTTTCCTTGCTATTCTTTGGAAGTCTGCATTCCATTTTCTGTAACTTTCCCTATCTCCCTTGCATTTTGTTTCCCTTCTCTGCTATATGTAAGACCTCGCTGGACAGCCACTTTGCTTTCTTGCATTTCCTTTTCTTTGGGATGCTTTTTGTTGCTGCCTCTTGTACAGTTTTTTGAGCCTCCATCCATAGTTCTTCAGGCAGTCTGTCCACCAAATCGAGTTCCTTAAATCTGTTCTTCACTTCCACTGTGCATTCATAAGGGATGTGGTTTAGATTATACCTGACTAGCCCAGTGGTTTTTCCTACTTCAGTTTAAGTTTGAATTTTGCTTTAAGAAGCTGATGATCAGAGCCACAATCAGCTCCAGGTCTTGTTTTTTCTGACTGTATAGAGCTTCTCCATCTTTGGCTGCAAAGAACATAATCTATCTGATTTCGGTATTGCCCATCTGGTGATGTCTGTGTGTAGAGTCATCTCTTGTGTTGTTGGAAAAGAGTCTTTGTGATGACCAGCTTGTTCTCTTGACAAAACTTTAATAGTCTTTGCCCTGCTTCGTTTTGAACTCCAAGGCCAAACTTACCTGTTGTTGCTTTTATCTCTTGACTCCCTACTTTAGCATTCCAATCCCTTAGAATGAGAAGAACATCTTTCTTTGGTGTCAGTTCTAGAAGGTGTTGTGAGTCTTCATAGAATCGGTCAGTTTCAACCTCTTCAGCATCGGTGGTTGGTGCATAAACTTGGATTACTGTGATGTTGAAGGGTCTTCCATTTTTGAGCTTGTATCCCAGTACAGCTTTTCCCACTCTTTTGTTTATTATGAGGACTACTCCATTTCTTCTACGGGATTCTTGCCCACAGTAGTAGATATGATAATAGTCTGAATTGAATTCGTCTATTCCCGTCCATTTTAGTTCACTGGTGCCCATGATGTCAATGTTTATTCTTGCCATCTCCTGTTTGACCACATCAAGCTTGCCAAGGTTCATAGATCTTAAATTCCAGGTTCATAAGCAGTATTTTTCTTTGCAGCATCGGACTTTCCTTTCACTTCCAGGCGCGTCTGCAGCTGAACGTCCTTTGGGCTTTGGCCCTACCACTTCATTAGTTCTGGAGCTTCTTGTCCTCCACTTTTCCTCAGTAGCATGTTGGATGCCTTCTGACCTGAGGGGCTCATCTTCCAGCATCATACCTTTTAGCCTTTTGTTTCTGTTCATGGGATTTTCTTGGCAAAGATACTGGAATGGCTTGCCAGTTCCTGCTCCAGGTGGATTGTGTTTAGTTGGAACTCTCCACTATGACCTGTCCATCTTGGGTGTCCCTGCACGGCATAGCCCATAGCTTCTCTGAATTACTCAAGCCCTTTCGCCATGACAAGGCAGCAATCCGGGAAGCTTACTTCCGTGTAAAAGACACCCCTCAATTTTTAGGGTAACGATTTTAGAAAAAAATAGTGTCTTATAGATGGAAAAATATGATAATTGAAGTTATTTCTGGAGCATTTCCCCCCCTCTTGAAATGATATAATGTAGGAAATTTCTGGAGGTTCTAGTAAAATCTCCAAATTTTCTTACAGTAGTTTCCTTGAGTGATGCTGATTCCTTAAGAGTCACAACCCTGACTTTTGTCCCTCTGCAACCTTGAGCAGAGAACTTTGAACCTTTACTTCTTCCCCAGAAAGCACATCATTTCAGACACCAGGACTTTGAGTGAACAAAGGATTATTGGAGGTAGAGTCAATCTGAGCAAGGAGATTATGAACAATAACTGTTAAGTTAATAGTATGCAAATTTGTACTTTAGTGAGGGGAGGAAAATAATTTTATTAAATCAAACATTTCTGAGTAATGATTTAACTATAGATGTTCAAAATCAAATCTAGCCTGTTAAATATTTGTTGATACTTATTCCAAAGTGGGGGGGAAGAAATCTGATACAATTCTTTTAAATTTATCCCTGGTTAAGAGGCCAATACTTTCGTATACAGTACACTTCTCAATTGTATTGCATGGATCTGAGCAGCATTTGTAACAAACATGAATGAATGAATGTTCTTCTCCAGGAAGTAGCCTGGATAGGTGGATTGTATTGCTTACTTAGGGCCCTCTTGTTGGTAGTGTGGCAGCCCGCAGTCTATAATGTCCCAGAAAGCCCCCTCTCTAGGGCATGCTGGGTGACTGAGGCAGGTTGGGGGAGAGGGGTGTGCATGTTAATCAACTATTTATGCTTTTTAGTCATATTTTGAGGGCATAAGAGTTATACATGGATTTTGAACTACACAAAGGTCTGGCGCTCCTAGCCCCAGCACTGTTGAAGAGAGAAGTGAGTTATCTTATTAAAAAAAAAAAAACAAATTAGTTAACAGATTAATGAAAGATGAGTATGTGTGATATTTGATGTGCAACCAGCAGTAGGCATTGAGGGACTGCTTGTGAAATTGGGTTGATAATGTAAGCTTTAGTGGGAGATGTTTTCACATATAGAAGAAAAATATTTGCACTTTAAGAGTAGTGGAGAATCAGAACATTTAGTGTTTAGTAATTCTTCCCCCCCCCCCCCACACACACACACACTGACTGCAGAAATCATGCGAAGTTGCTTGTCCTGACCTGGTTCTTATTCTTCACTAGTGCTGGAAAACCATGGATGTAATTCCAGCATTAGTCCTACCTAAAGCAGGCCCACTGAAATTAATTGGATTTGTTAGTCACATTTAATGAGTCACATTGGCTGAAATCCTGTTGCTTAATGTAGTAAATTGCAACTAGAGGAGACCAGTTGAATCAGTGGAACTTATGAAGTTTACTTGCCAAATCCCCATTGATTGAACAGGCCTATTCTAGTTGCAGCTGACTACAGTAAGTGACAGGGTTTCAGCTTTTGATATTGGTGATCTCCTCTAGGTAGGACTAACATTAGATTTAGCCATCTGTCACAAAACAGTACAGCTGTGACAGAGTAGATATAACTCTTCTACCACAAGGATGCAGAATTATTTATAGCTTGTATCTGTTTAGCACAGTGGTTCCCAACCTTGGGTCCCCAGATGTTCTTGAGCTGCAACTCCCAAAAGCTATTACCAGCACAGTTAGTGTTGAAGGTTTCTGGGAGGTCCAATCTATGAATGTCTGAGGACTCAAAATTGGGAACCACTGGTTTAGCGTTATTAAAAGCCACCCTTAGCCTGGGAGTTCCAGTCAAAACAAGCAAACAATATTTTAGTGAAAATGTATATTTAATTTGAATGTTACGTTTCTATTTTCCATTTAATGAAATCACCAAATTTTGAGAGTATATATGATCAAAAATGAAGTAATCATGTTAGAAACATTTAACTGTTACTAAACTCTTAGGATATCTGTTTTTTTTTTAAGAAAAGAAACATTGTAATTAGAGTAAATATTGCATAATCATTATTGTTTTAAAAAAGCAGAGAGTTCCACAGAATTATTATATTCATTCTGGTATTGAATAAACATCCAGTTTTCAATAATTTTTGTTACCGGTTTATTATTTTTACATAATTCATTTGCTTTATTATTTCTGGTGTTTCCAGGCAGTTTAAAAATCATGTGAAATGTGTTTCATTGTCCTATGATACACAGGTTTTATAATACATAAAAGACCTGAGATAATTCAGTACTACATATTTCAAGTCAACTCTTTAGATGACTCAGAAGCAAAGCTGTAGAATCCCCTCAGGATTCAGAATTGTTCCTATAATTATATGTATTTTTAAAACACAATTGAAATGTATTTTAGTGCACTTGATAGAAATAACATATTTTAAAACTTGAACAGTTCATAATTTTAAGTGGCAAAATAGCTTTAGGACGTCCTTTTGTTTGTTTTCAAAAAGACTTTTTTATATTAAAGTGCAAACTGATATTTTAGGTACAGTGACAGTGGAGTTATTTGTATTAAAACCTTAATTTCCAGTTCTTTTCATGGAAACTGCACAGGCTGAGTAATAACAGATTTGCCTGTTAAAAAGCACTTGATTGATATAATCTTAGTATTTACTTCCAGAACTTCAGATACTAAGAATGTCCTTAGTTCAGAGTTTTATTTTTGCTTTCCTTTCAGGCAGTTTTGATGAAAAACTTTAGGGTAAGAGAGTATTGTCTACACTGTAATCCTTGTGATGTTACTTCTGTTTTGTTGCAGATTTTTTAAAATGTACGTATTCTGAAAGTGGGATGGACTTGCTAACAAATGAACAGAATGTTTAGAGATGTGCCCTAATTTAACTGAAGTAATATAATATTTCTTTTTAAAAATTGCTTTGTGGTGGAAAGTGTACAGTTGGAGCTGTAAAGCATGGGCATAATCCAGTCAAAGTTAAGCCCATTTAAGTCCCTCTGATTTCAGTAGAAATCTAAACATATGCTTGAATCCCTTCCATTTAAATCAGTAGGATTTAAAAGTGTCTAACTTTGCATGGATCATGCTGCAGGATAACTGCATCTGAAAACTTGGAATGTAATATTATTATTTAAATATTAAAGTCCAAGGAAAGAAGTTAATAGGTATCTGAATTTGATGGTGACCAAAATGCAAAATTTAATTTTACTTTTTTGAAATACAGTAACAAAATTAAGTTTTGACCTTTTAGTCTAAGTATATTTGTACTCACATTTTTTTTTAGAGATAGGCCTTGTAGATTCGTGGATAAATGTGCATAAGGTAACAACTGGTTCCATCCACCTCATGGAGATTAAATCAGCCCACAAGGCAGTATTACATTTTAATTGTTTTATGGATCAGGCTGGACGTGCTATTATTATAAACAAAAAGCATTAAATATTGTTTAGGTTTAAAAGGAAAGTTCTTACTAATTTCACTATGCTTGAGTTTTTAATGGTTGTGTTTCTGCATAACCTTCAGACTTAAAGCCTGTCTTTTTTTGCTTGTGCTTCCTTTTTGAAGTACTGTGTATGTTAATGTTACATAAAGAATGCTTGTTCACACAAACTGTTTCACAGAAGGAAATTTTACTTAGATTTGCCTTATGGCAGGAAAAATTGCCACAGCAAAATGGCTGTGGAAATTTCTGCTCAGTTTGCCACGTCAGCAGAAATTGGCTCAGTATCTACGGCAATCAGTTGTCATGGGGAGATCAAGAATTTGGGTGGCTCTTAGGGGTTTAATGTTGCCAGCCAGCATCTCTCAGCCTTCCTTCCTCATCTGTAAAATCAGAATAATAGCCTGTATGTGGGGGCTTTCAGCAGCTGCTGAGATTTTTTTAGTTTATTGCCCCTATCCAGTCACTGCAAGATGAGGTGGTGCTGCTGCCTAAGAGTAATGCTGGAGAGTGCTGGGTGTTTGGGGATATTGAGGCCTCAGATGCAAAATTGATTTGCTATCAAATTATATTGCAGTTGTTGTTTTGAGGCACTTCATTACACAGTCAGGATTACACTTTAAATACATTAGCTGAAACCAAAGACACGTGTAGGATATGGTCTTAAGCTAAACAGTCCTCAACAGTCTTTCACAAGGGACAGCTGTGATTTTTTTAAAAATCCATTCTTTAAAATCTTCCCACAAGCCAATGTTTTCTGATATACTTTACACTAATTTTAATAATATATACTGAAATGTCAGCCCTTGGTTCACATAGCAGTTAACAGTTTTGTCTTCATTCACTAAGTAGCAAAACAAATCAGATCCAAATATTGTTTTATGCCTAGTGGTGCAGGGAAGCATTCCCCTGCCCTAGTAGACGTAACAAATTCTGTTCTTGAAAGTTGATTATGTGACCACTGATTCCTGGTTTTCCACCCTCATGATATGCAGTATTTGTTATATTGTTGGTGTTTTTTGGGAGATTTTACTAAAAATGGTACCTCTTTTTGCCTGTTGCTAGAGCACAAGAGTCACATTAGGAAAGACTGAATTTGTATATAAAAGATATGGCTCAGTAAGGCATAGTCAAGAATTAATTATTTATTGTGCCAACACATATTAATGGAATTCTGTGTGGAGTACAAATTTAAATGAAAATAAATTGTAAGTGGTAGTAACAGTAGTGGCACATTTTGAACAGGATCACTTGTGCAAAGCCATCCTACTAGTTCTAAAAGATCATCCTGTGATTTTCAAATATTGTTATCTAGAAATTATATTAGCTACTTTTGTTGTTCATTAAACCAGGTGGGAAAGCTGTGTGTAACTTTTAGTCTTAATTTCAAAAATTCTCTAAAAGAGATACATTTGGACTTCTGACAAGAGCAATCAATCTCTCTCTCTCTCTCTGTCCTTTTCTCTCTCTTCCTCCCCCTCCCTCCGTCCCTCCACAGCAGCCTGCTGCCTGGGGGAAAGAAAAGGGGTGGTAGAAAGAGAGAGAAATTTGATTCTGGCTCTATTCACTGCAGGCTTCGTCCCCATCTGCCACCATTTTGTGATACCTGACAGCTTCGTCCCAAGGGGGAGGGAAGGGTTGTCCACTTCTACTTTCAAATGAATTCCAGTTTTTAATTTTAGACTTTAAAGTATGTATGTCTAGTTTGAAAGATCCTTCTTGGGTTCTCTATATTATCAAATATTTTATATTTGATTTATTTGATCAGAACCAAATAAATAAAACCAAATATAACATTGACAATGATGCAAGACTGGCAGAAAAACAACTGCTAAGAATATGGTGGAACTTAAAGCACTGCTTCTACTCAAGGTTGGAAATAAAACAACACCCTTTCTGTATGTTGTATGGCATTTTTAACACTTGCAGTCACATTTTACATTTATTCCAAAACATTTTTATGGCAACTGTTGTGTAGGCCAACTACAAAATAGCATGGAAGCTTTCAAGTTTTCCAAAACTCTTTAGCAGGCTATATGGTAAACAAAGCAAGTGGGAGAATAACAGGGAGGTGATCAATACTGAATCCATGGAATCTGCATTTATTCACATTGTCCCTATAGCCTCCTATACCCAGTAGAGGCACTCAAGTTTTTTCTGGTTTGCTCTTTTTCTGCAAACCAAGATCAAGCTTAATCTGATCAAAACTATGATCAGAGGGAGAGGTGGGAAAAGAAAGGAGCATGTGATGCTAAGCCTCCTCTTATAGGAATGTTGATCATCCATGGGCCCAGATCTGTGAGATTTAGGAGCTGGACATCACAACTTCCATAAAACAAAATCTCATGACTGAAATAAAGTTCTTAAGGCATTTGGTTAAGAAGGGAAATCCCTAAGGGAACAATCAACAAACAGAAGAGAATGGTAGACATGTCTCTGCAAAGGTTGGGACAGGACAGCGTCTGTGCTGCTCTGCTCTGATAGATGCCTTCTTACCCAAGTGTAGCTTCTTGCTGCAAGCCCTTTGCACCATATGTTTCAGGTTTTAGCATTTTAAAGTGGACAGCAAATGTCCAAGACCGAAGAAGACCTTCCTTTTTTTCCATGTCTCTGTCCCCTTTAAGGTTCCTAAAAGGGACTCTGTGGACAATTGGTGATAGTATAATAGGCATAGGAGAAATGTTGAAGTGAGGAATAGGCTTAAAATATTACGTAGGTCAATAAAACCTTAGGTTGGGGTATAATCATTCGAGTAATAGAGTTTTGAATACTTTTGCAAGAACCGATATGTTAACATGAGGAGCTTCTCAAGACAGGTAAGAAAATAGGATGTGAAGTGGTTTGCTGAAAACCAAAATTAAGGATAGAAGAACAATAATAAATACTTCTAATTTTTTTTTTACAAACCACATGATGGATCTTACAAACTTAAGGTTTTTTCTCTATTGCACTTCATTATAAAAATCAGTAGCAAAATACAAACATGTATTCAAGTACCAGATATAGTTGGGGTTACAAATCTCTGTTGACTACCTTTGAAAAATCACAGTAGAATTATAAATCATATGCATAATATTATATACAGTATATATATATGTATGTGTATATATATATGTATGTATATGTGTGTGTGTGTATATATATAGATAGATAGATAGAGAGAGAGGTTGTAAACATTTATTTATTTATTTATTTATTTACAATATTTTTTAGCCGCACCATTGCCAGTGGCTTCTTGTAGTAGTATTAACTCCTCTAATTACAGGGCTTTTTAACAGGGCTGTACTATTACATTAGATTCTTCACAGTAAAACAGGGATGGGGAAATTGGCAGATTCTGCCCAGTTCCCTTCCTTACATTGACCTTGTTTTCACCCATAATTTTCAAGACGGAAGATTATTTTTTTTCTTCTTGCATAGTATCTTTTTTACAAGAGCTCCTGGTGTTTCCGTTACTTACTTTTATTACAGCATAATGCGGCTGGTAGATGTTGGTCCAAGCTAGTGTATCTCACTGCCTGGCATAAATCTATGTCCAGAATGGTTTGGGTCTTCTGTTTCTTGCATAATAGTCCACCATCCTGCATAGGACGTAAATTCAGAAACTGAATTAAAAGCAGGTGTTAATACAGCATAGGTTGAGGGTGTATTTATTCAAGGAAAAAGCCCTTAAAATCCCATTGGGCATGCCTAAAGTAGCTCTTTGGAACCCAGCCAAGATGTACTGGCCATAATTCAGTAAAAAGGCTTCCATGTGACCAGCATGGATTTTTAGATTTTTTTTTTTAAATTTCCAAATAGCTTTTTGAGAACTTAAATAGGATTGAGAAGAGTTCTCTTGTGCTAGTACTATGGTTTCCAATCTTGGATGCCCATCTGTCCTTGGACTACAAATCCTAAAAATCCTAGCCAGCACATTTAGTGGTGAAAGCTTATGGGAGTTCTAGTCAAAGAACATCTGGTGACCCAAGGTTGGGAAGTACTGCGTTAGTGGGACCGGATATAATTCAGGACAGCCCCACAGTCATGGAATTTGTCAGACTTTTAGCCTATTAGTATATGTAATTCTTCCCCCATTTCTGAGATCATTTCCATGAGATTCCCCATTTAAAGAAAAAAAAAGAGCTGAGTAGTTAAGATTTAGCAGAATCACATTGATGGACACATAGGTGACTAACTAGTTCAATACAATCCCTGAAGAAAAAAGAACAGTGGTGGAAAATTAGCTGATCATGAACTCATTGGGCTGTTCAGACGTTACATCCTTGCTTTCTCATTTGCCTCTCTTCTTTTGTGCATCCTTAATTCCTTTTACGTATTTCAAAGTTTTCAGTCCCTTGTTCTGCTATTTATTTCATGAAAATTCCCCATGGTCAATATTGAATTCCTTCAATGTTGTTTTCAGTATATCCTTGAATTGTTTCTTTTGTCCACCAACTGAGTCCCTGTAAAAAGCTCTACATAATGCACTTCAATTAGATCTGCTAATTTCATACAGACACTGACATGCTACTCTTTATACCGTATTTTTCGCTCCATAAGACGCACCTTTCCATAAGACGCACCAATTTTTTAGGAGAAGAAAACAGGAAAATATAATCTGTTTTCTTCGCTCCATAAGACACACAGACTTTCCACCCCCCTGTTTTGTGGGAAAAAAGTGCGTCTTATGGTGCAAAAAATACAGTACTTTTCCTGTAACTGTTGAACAGCAAAGAGACCAACAGTCTCTCATTTCTTCAGGAAGACACACTGACTTTCTGGTAAGAGGCTTCTCTCTAGGAGTCCTATGCAAGATTCTTGAATGTTCCCAGCATTATTTAGGAGCGAGATGCGTCAGTGGCTGTTACAAAGTTAACAGTTGCCTTTATTTTTGTAAAGATGAACATTTGTTGCATCTTTGAAGTCCTGAGGGGTTTTGCCTGGTGCCTACATTTCTGGAAATTGGTGCATATAGTTAAAGAAGCTGATCGCTATTTTTAAAATATATCTCTGCTGGAATGCATCTGCCCCTAGCACTTTTCCCTAGGAGAGTTAGTTACTGGCCTTTTGTTTCTTCCAAAGAAGGAGGGAGATCCATGACATCATTGACTAGCACTTGTGACAACCTGCTGATTACTTCTACACTGATTTCATAGGGTCTGTTCCACATATTTTGAAAAGTCCATCTCTGAAAAATCTGACTTTCCTATGATGGGTACTGAGCTGTTGAATGTGAGGAGAGGCTGCACTCCCACATTTTGGAATCCATAGACAATTCTGATAGCTTCAAAGAATTTCCTTTGTGATCAACAAACTCCTAAATATCATTGGCTTTTCTGCTGAGCAATGAGTTTTGCACCTCTTGCAACATGTGATGGTTTTTGTTAAAAGCATCTTTATTGTCAGGTGATTTATTGAGTTGGTGTACGGTACTTTATGTAGCTGAGTATTTTTGTTGAAAAAGTTCTGCAGTTTCCTCATCAATCCAGCCCTGAAAGACATATTTTTGTAGCAGTGGTATATATGGTATCATGGGCAGTTTTCCCATTGTTTGACAATGCTTCTGTTTGTGGCTAGAATTTTAATCTATATTTGTATTAAATTTTAAGGATAAAACTAGCTGTCTCATGACTAAGCTTGGAGACAATTGGCTTCTTTGATACATGTTTTCTTTATGGGCATTATGGCAATTCTATTTTTATGTTCATTTGGTGATGAGTCGCTGTTGGTCCATCCAGCATTCTTCTGCTCCACACATAACTGTTAGTCATTGTTGAAGCATAAGCACTGTCAAGTGTAGAACATATTTTTCCGGAAGGTGAGAGTGTAAGGGTAATCAAGCAGCTTTGGGAAAAATCTGGTTCTGAATTGGAAAACCAGATTCTGCCTTGTGATACTCCTCTTTAAGATGACTACTCCAGAAAAAAAAATGTTTCCAGCGCCAACCTCTTTCAGTGGTCCTTATGAGGGACTCATTTCACTAAGGACAGTGACATCACAGCATCTGATTTTTCTGGCTAAAAACACTGTTACTCTCAGGTCTGCTGCTCCAGGTATTATCTAGAAGAGAATGAACATTCTATGCTCCAAGCATAATTGGGACATAGTTTCTTGTGTGTGTGTGTTTTTGCCACGAAGTGTAGGATACCTTCCAGTTGTAGCTAGCTAGCTGACCAGAGTATGGTGAAACAGACAGTATTTAGAGCACCTTTTCTAGCCACTTCCTCAACATAGCGTGAGCAGTGTGATCCTAAAAAGGGTTGCTCAGTCACTCAGGCAGAGTTCTGTTGCTGCTTCAATCCAGCTGAGAACAGACCTATACCCTGAACTGTCTCTGTGCAGGTCTATAACTATGGCTTGTGGTGTATTCACACTTGCTGCTTCACCGCTCAACCATCATCATAGGGGTTTTTAAAACAGAAATAGTGGATTAGTAAAATGGTGAAAAGATGAAATAATGAGAGGATGGAATTGACTTGCATTTCAGTTTGTTTGAAGTGATAAAGCATCAATCTCACTGTCCTCCCAGTGCCCCACCGTAATCCAATGGCAAGACTAAATCTAGATTGCTGAAGATGCAGGATGGTGGACTGTGAAGATGTGGAGGGGTTTTGTTTGTGTGTGTGTGTGTGTGTCACTGGCTTGACTGATTTTGGCTGACTGTCTTTTGGATCTGCATTGGATTCTTCGGCTTTGTAAACTCCCCAGTCTTTGCATACTGGGACAGGATTGTCCCCAGGGATAAAACTCATTAGTTTATCTTCATCTGGTTTAATCCACCTGTCATGTGGTATGCAGTGTGTGCCTCCTGCAGCTTTTTGGAACCATAGATGAGAGTTGAATACCAGATGAGGCTAATAATGAAATGAGACCTTAGAGTCCTGCAGTTCACACATCAGAGGTATATCCCCACAAGACACCTCATATACACCACCCTAACAGATATGGGTGTCAATTTGAAGATTCTTGTGCTTGCTCAGAATCTCTCTCCAAGGTTCCCTCTAAGGTGTGTGGCTGTGTAAGTGTGCATGACTCTGCCTCCCTCTGCACAGGGCTGCTCTTGCTCTATGCACCCACAACAGTAGTTTCCAACCCCTTTGGTTCCGGTCATAGTTGAACCCCGTGTGGAAGTGTGGAGGCATGCACATCACATGTGAGGAGCAGAGTCATGTGTGTGAGGGGTGGAGCTCCACCCAGTGAGCCTGAAAATTAGAGGGAACATAGTCTCCCTCTCTTCCCTGCATTTCCTGTTGACTTTCAAATTCCCTCTTTTGGAAGCTCCAGTTTGGAGAGTTAGGTAGTTACTATGCCTAAGCCACACCTCTCTACTTACTGTTCAACCTCCTTCTTACTCCATGCTATTGAGAAAATAGAAAATGCCCCCTTCTTTAAACTCCATAGGTCTGCCCCTTCCTGGTGCCTGAAAGTAAAGAATGGAAAGAGAATTGCTTTGCTCAGACATCCTGAAGCAATGACTCAAAGTGTGAACATGTTCAGGTAGGATCTTGGAAAAGTTTCACTGTGGACTTCAGCACCCAGGTTCCTCAACTTCTGCAAGACATGGTCTGTTCCAATAACAATTGGACCTGCAGAGACACTCAAGGTGTTCCAGATCTCACAGAATCACTCAGCGCACCAGAGAATCCCATAAAATACCAAGACATGCCCAATAATATTTGCCTCTGGGACGACAAATTAACCTCTGTGCCATATTTTCTCTTTTTCTCTCTGAACTAGCATGAGAGGATCATGTAGGACGGTGATACATAATTAAAGTAGCTAAAATAGTAAAGTGAGAACAAATCTACCTGTACCTTGCCTCTGTAAACAGGCTTCTTTCAGTCACAAAGCTTAGCTTCCTACAGTCAGGAGACATAGTTTCCTCTAATCATAAGCCTTATGGAACTGATGTCAGCTGATGCTGAACAAACCAATTGGAACACATCTCATTGGAGGTGGAGCCTGTAGGCTCAGATGCAACAGGGACTAGTAATGTCCGAGCGTTCTGAACCCAGAGGCTGAATACTCGAAGCTAAGATTTTGTAAATTTTGGTTACAAAAGTGGGGTGTGTGGCTTATACACTAAAAACTGCAATGTAATTAGCAAGCTGTTGTTACAGATGTTAGTATGTATGCCAGAAGTATACTTGTACAAGTACATAAGTAGAGTGTTACTTGTATACATACTACACCTTCACCCTTGAAACATAATAGTTGCTGTCTCAACCAATATGCTTCATTCTCATTTTCAGTTACGTTGGTACTCGCCTTGCCCATTTGAAATCTGCCTTTGTAGACTTTTGATCGCTGACTGTCACAATGTTGGAGGAAGCTGTTTTCTTTAGTTTTTTAGTACTACAATTAACAATGATTGCTTCATTATAAATCAAAAGATTCCTGGCACCATTTGTTAAGCTTAATTGTATGTGATCATGTTAAGGTTTAGGCAGTCAAGGAGTATCTGGAAAAGAGAGTATACATTTAATTGTAAAACTCCATAATTATTGCTGGGAAAGCCCCTCAATATCACCACAGCAGACAACTATCAGCCAGTCTTGAGTATTCTATTCCTGGGCAAGGTATTGGCATATGTTGCAGCTTTTCCATTTGAGATTTACTTGAACAGATTATCTAAATCCATTTCAGTCTGGCTTCAGGCCTCATTATGAGACAGAAACAGCTTTGGTCACCTCAGTGGACAACCTATGCTGGAAACTAGACAGATTGTTAGTCCTGCTGGAACTTTTGACAGCTTTAGTTACCATTAACATGGTATTCTTCTGGACTATATTTCCATGACACAACTAGGAGGCACTGTTTATAGTAGCTGGCCCTTCCTTCAGAGATCATCTTAGGAGATGGTGTTGGCCATTTGCCTATTCTGTTCCCTGTGCTGATTTACAGTATATGTGAAATTACTGGGAGAGATTGTCCAGAATTTGGGATTCTGCTGTCACTAATAGATAGATGTTACTCAATTCTGTGTCTCCTTTCCATCCGTATCTGAAGAAGCTATATCAGTTTTAAACCCATGTCTGAGATCATTAATGGACTGAATGAGGTTGAACAAATTGAAATAGTTGACACAAGACAGGGGTGCAGTTGGTCAGTCAAAGGTGCTCTTGGTCAGGCTATGCTGAATGAGTTTCCACTCCCCTTGAAAATTTATGTTTGTAGCTTGTGTGTATTTCAAGATGCAGCTCTGTTAAGATTTTGTTCTGGAGATATCTGATCTGGTCATGGTAAAATATTTGTTAGTTATATTGTATTTGGGCTGGTGTTACTGGCTCTACATGAGACTGTCTTTGGAATGTGTTCGAAATTTCCAGCAAGCTATTGTAACCAAGCTGTTGACCAGCTCCAGTTATAGTGAGAACAGAAAACAATTTGCCAAAACAGCATTATTAGATAGCGGTCTAATAATTTAGACAAAATTTAGAGTCTTGGTGACAATCTAAAAAGCAGCTTGAGTCTAGACTGTCTTGGGGGGGGGGGGGGACCAAATTTCACTCCATGAACCTACTTGGGTTTTTAAGGTTTTAAGACTTTTTAAGCCATTCTATCACCCATGTGCACCACTTGGTGGGGACAATGGGGCTTTTCTGGTGGCTGCTTTTAGGCTGTAGAGCACCTTCTGAAAGACTGCCCCTTTTCCACTGTCCTTTTGCTGACAAGCAAAAAACTTTTCTGGTCAGGTGTGCATTTGGCAAGTGTGACTGCCAAGAATGGAACTTTAACAGAGATGCTGTACTTGTTAACCTTCTTAAATGTGCTTTTAAAGTGTTTCAAATTTTTTATTCTTTAGTTTTAATGTGATAGTATGCTTAATCACTTTTTAATAGTTGAATTTCAAATGCATTTTTAAAGCTTCATTTCTCCTTTAAATGTTTTGTAACCCACTTTGAGTCCTTTTATCGGAAGAAAGATGAGAAATAAACAACATGAGCGTATGAATGAATTTGAGAAGTCCATAGAACGAGACAGGCAAGGACTTTCTGTATATTGTTATTGCAGCATCATTGATATTTTTGGCTCTTACACATAAGCAACCTTGGAAAGATTTGTATCGTGAAAGGCAACGTATCAATAACTGCTGTATTTGTTTCAATGATTTCTTTTTGTAGCAGAAGTGAACTTAAATGTGATTTATATAACAACTATAATATGGCATTTAGAGCAGGAGTGGGCAACTTAAGTGTTTTTGTGGTCAGAATTGCTTCAAAACCTGCTGTGAACCATAGCAGGCCTGGCAATGGCCACAAATAACAATAAAAACAAGCAAACAAAAAAGTGCATTTATGGGTGCCTCGGGTCCAGTCTTTTTTTCATAGGATCCCAGAGTCCTTAAATAGAATTCTTTCCCACTAAATTATCTCCTTGCATAGTTTTTTTATTACTTTTTTTCCAATTGGGCATTCTGAGGTGGCCCTGGGTGCCACAGAAATGGCCCTGTGGGTTGCTAATGAACCATGTGCTACTTTAGCATTCCCTGACCTGGAATATATGGGCTTCAGAAGGAAGGTGTTAAAATTGCTGTAATTATAATGAGAAATGACCAGAGTAGAGCAGATTGAAACAGAGATTTTAATGAACTGACCTTGAAACTCTAACAAAAAAATTGTCAAACAATCCTATGCCAGCAAACTGAGTTTCATTTTTGAAATGGTTTTCTTGATTTTTGGAATTGTGGAGTGATTTCCATTTTTCCACAAAAAGAACTTAACAGAGAGACAATTTGCACTGTATTTCTGGTTGTACTAAACTACCTTGCAAGATATTAGAAGCAAGGGTGATTGTTGTCTCTTCCACTTTCATGGAAGATTTGTGCTTCAAAGTGTGACAGTGAATTAATCCAAGTTTGCTGTACAAATCTTACCTTTCTAGACTGAAATTCTAATCAATCTTAATAATTAGGTTAGATTAGGCATCCTTCAGTCTTGAAAGACTATGGTATTGTGCTCTGTATGGAGGGCTTGGAACAGCGTCTAGTGTGGTGAAGGCCAATTCGAGTGAGAATCCCTTCCACACTGGAGACAAATACAATCTGTCCCCTGTCCAGCTCCCTGAATTTGCTGCTTTTGTGACTTCCTCTTTGCCTCGGCCTGCTGGACAAGGGTCTCTTCAAACTGGGAGAGGCCATGATGCAACCCGTGCCTCCAGGCTGAACTGTCAGATGTCAGGGTTTCCCATCTGTTGAGGTCCATTCCTAAGGCCTTCAGATCCTGCTTGCAGATATCCTTGTATCGCAGCTGTGGTCTCCCTCTGGGGCGATTTCCCTGCACTAATTCTCCATACAGGAGATCCTTTGGAATCCGACCATCAGCCATTCTCACAACATGCCCAAGCCAACATAGACGTCGCTGATTCACTAATGTATATGTGCTAAAAATTCCAGCTCGTTCTAGGACTACTGTATTTGGAACTTTGTCCTACGTGATACCAAAAATGTGTCGGAGACAATGCATATGGAAGCTGTTCAGCTTCCTCTCCTGCCATGCACAAAGGGTCCAGGACTCACTGCGGTACAAGCGTGTGCTCAGAACACAGGGTCTATAGACCTGGATCTTGGTATATGCCGTCAGCTTCTTATTGAGCCATACTCTCTTTGTGAGTCTTGAGAACATAGTAGCTGCTTTGCCAATGCATTTATCCAGCTCAACATCTAGAGAGAGGGTGTCAGAGATCGTTGAGCCAAGGTACACAAAGTCATGAACAACCTCTAATTCTTGCATGGAGATAGTAATAGAGGGAGGTGAGTCCACGCCCTGGCCCATAACTTGTGTTTTCTTCAGGCTGATTGTTAGTCCAAAGTCTTGACAGGCCTTGCTGAAACGATTCATGAGTTGTTGGAGGTCTTCAGCAGAGTGGGCAACAATGGCTTCATCATCTGCGAAGAGGAAGTCCTGTTTGTATTTCAGTTGGACTTTGGTCCTCGCTCTCAATCTAGAGAGATTAAAGAGTTTTCCATCTGATCTAGTCTGGAGATAGACACCTTCTGTTGCAGTTCCAAAGGCATGCTTCAGCATGACAGAAAAAAAACAACCCCAAAAAGGGTTGGTGCGAGGACACAGCCCTGTTTCACTCTGCTTCAGATGTCAAAGGGATCTGATGTTGATCCATCAAAAACTACAGTGCCTTTCATTCCCTCATGGAAGGACCTGGTGATGTTAAGGAGTTGAGGTGGACATCCAATCTTGGGAAGTATTTTAAAAAGGCCATCATCCCTGCTAACCAAATCAAAGGCCTTTGTGAGATCTATGAAGGCCACAAAGAGTGGCTGTTGTTGTTCTTAATAATAAGTAACCCTATTTAGCTCATTGGGACTAATTTATGAGTACACATGCAGAGGACTGTGTTGTCAGTACTTCATATATTTCTAACCATTTTGAGTCTTAACTGGCCCAAGAAAGAGGTTTTAACAAAACAAGTTAATCTTGTAGGAAATGCGCGAGAACATACTGAAATAGGTTTTTGATATTTCTCTGCATAAATAAGAATAATTCATTTGTCACCTTATAGAATTGTGAGAATATATTCCTAATTTTGGGGTGCAGAATGTGTACTTCTATTTTTAAAATAGACATCTGTATTCTGTTTAACTACCTATGTGCAGACTTGAGAGTTTTTTGGGATCATGTGTATTGTTTTTCCCCAATATTTTGATTGTCAAGATGCATTGTGAGACCAAATAGCTGCCTGGAATTACATTATGTCAACTGTTTTCTCTAATAGTTTTTAATTGGACAGAACCACAAAGAAATGTAGTGAGTCTTTATGCAGTTAAATGTTCATTGTGAAATTCTCCCTTTTTTTGGCTGTTATAAAATCTTCTGTTGTCTACTATTAATGCTAACTGGAATTGCTGTAAATATATGTTCTTGTGTGTGTGTTTTCCCTTTGTTAAAAATGAAATTTGTTCCAGTATACTTCATTAGTGACTTTCCTTCAAACTTTAATACAATAATTTTTATTTTTGAGATTATTTCTAAATCTTTTAAAGAAATGCACAGGTTTTATCAGATTCTGATAAAAGGAAGAAGCCAACAAAAAATTAGGAAATGTTAGCACTGGAAAAAAAATCAGTTATAATTTGACATTGAGCAACAGCTTTTTGAAAGGAATAGTTACTGGGTGTAGTTCCTCAAGATATGTTTCGAGGTGGCTAGACAGTACAGAGTGGGCAAATTGCAGTATGTATACCCAAGTAAATTCAGCTCAAACAATCTAAAATTTTAAAAAATCTAGTTTCCTCATTTTAAAGCAATGGATGTAGTACAGTTGATGTTATTTTTTAATAATGAGTAATTTGTTCTCTACTGGAGGATAAGGACTTTCGTAAGTCTACTTTCCCCCCTGATTCTAGAGCAGTTGTTAATTGTATATACGTATTTTTCCTGGGCACGTGTAAGAATAGCTTCCCTGGCTGTGAAATGATGTACATGCTTCATGTGGAATGTGTGGTGTTGTAAATCTGCATTTTCTTGAAGATCCCGAGGGTCCTGTGGCATTTGGGTCACTTGTTTTTCTCTGCTAGTTAAAAGATAAGAGGTGAAAAGGCAAAGGGCTTGACTCTTAATCTACAGTATTCTGGGTGGTACTAAGTTTTGCTGTGCTACTGTAAAGCAAATAATTATGTATATAATTGACTGAAAGCTGGTGCACTTCTAAAGCACAGGTGAGAATGGAACAGGCAGTCAAGATCTGAGAAGCATGGGATGTTAGAGCTCAAATGCTGATTAAACTTCCCACAGTTCTACCATAATTTCACAACTAAATTGTAAAACAGTGGATCACTTTTATGATATAAAAAGCAATTAAAGTTGTATTTAAAGTGAATGAATGGAATGGGGTAATAATCTGGAAGCAAAGATATTTAGTGTGCCAAGAAATGCTTCGAAGTGTCATGAAAATGCTGCAAAAAAACAATATCTTTGAAGCAGAATGTTAAATTGCCTATTGGTATTCAGTGTGTTTAAGGTAACTTTAAATCAGGCATACATTTATTTGTGCTACTACTTTCTGTGGCAGGACTTTTATCTGTTAGTAATTTTCAACTTAAGAGTGTTCTGTGCAGTGTCTCTCTGTGTGTATGTTCAATAACAGGCTGTCTCTCTCCATCCTCAGGAGTCGAAAGCTTCAAATCAGAAATATCCCGCCACACTTGCAGTGGGAGGTAGGCATTCATCTTTAAATCTTCAAGATATCTGTTGTTAAGGAGATAAATTGGTATGTTTTTCACCTTTATATCTTTCCCCACCCTTTGTTCTCTCACTCTTCCTGGCTTTCCTAACACATGCAAATTGCTGACAAGAATAATTTCTGTTCTTGGGGGAGATCCTTTGCCAGTTGAATAACAGAGTATCCCAGATATTTCTTGCAAGTTCCCTTAAACATGGGCAGTTGAAACTAAACATATTCAGGATTAGGTAAATTTCAACTTCCTGGTCCTTTCTGTCTCATTCCCTTAATCCTTATCTGTCTCTCATCAGTGCTTTTTTCTTTCCTATAAATGTTAGCAGCATGATAATTCTATAAAAACAGAAACTCACATACTTTTTCATACATAATTACAAAACTCTTCTGTCATCAGTTTTTCCATAGCATCATGCCATAGCTGTAGATATTTTCTAATTAACAAAGCAACAGATAGCAACATGTGCTTTATTATAAGAACTAGTCTTTTTTGTGTACCCTTTACCTTACTGTGGCTACAAACAAGTGAGTTGTCCTATGTGTAGTTTAGGTAAAACAAACATGAATTTTATAAATGAATAACCAGGTAGATGTTGATGTAGCTCAAAACTTAACAATATTTTGCTGAGGCAGAATAAGTACAGTATATATCTAATTTTACCTGGCAGTAAAAATATCTTCAAAGAGCCTGAAGCAATAAAATAAAGATAACAATATAAACAATATCAGTTGAAAGGCCCCCATCCTTTCATTTCATCCACAAAGTACATCAGATTGGGCTCCAGGAAAAGTCCCCAAGAAAGGAATTGTTATTAAAAATGTACTTTCTTTTTAAATGCATCGTTTAATATGGCTCATACTATATTAATGAAGACTTATAACAAAATCCCCATCGCTTATGGTATGTATGGTATGGTATTTGGCAGAGATGGGATAATTTATATCAGCAGACATTAAAAACAAATTATTTAAAAGGTAATTTGCTGTTGTCTAGAGTAGGTTTAAAAACTGGTAAGTATGTTAGTATTTGTTCATTCTCTATTTTAATGTGTTTTAAAATAACTTTGGTGATCCTGCTAAATTTGCTAATTTGAGCAAGCACTGAAAAGCATACCAATGACAAAATTGACTTTGCCGCTATATTGCTAGCATAATGTAATGTTATGCTTTAGTAATTGGTTATCTCCAACAAGAATCCCCATTTATTTGCAACAAAGCGTATTTTACAATTAATACACCTAGACATTTTACTAAATCAAATAGGATTTCAGAATCTTACATTCAACATTTTTACTTACTAGCTTCCATTTTATCACAATCTTTCAAACAACAAATTGCTTGCTTGTATTGCAAGGTGTGGTCTGGGGCACAAACAGCAGTAGTAATCTTGCTGATACTAAACAGGTCTGGTCAGTTCTCGGATGTAAAATTAGGCAGGGAACCCCCTTCCCTTCAGGTGCGTCTTTCAGTTACATAAAAGAAGAAAAGCAGGATATAAATCTTCTAAGTACAGTGGTGCCTTGACTTTCCAACTTAATCCGTAACAGAATGGTGTTCGTAAATCAAAACATTCGTAAATCAAATCAGCATTTCCCATAGGAATGCATTGAAACACGATTAATCCGTTCTGGCTGTTTTTTGTTCTTATGTCAAGGCACAGTTTGTAAGTCAAAGCATTCATTCCCATAGGAACTAATGCAAAGCCAGTTAATCTGTCCTCTACCACTAGGGGGAGAATTTTTCTTCTTTTGAATTTAGGTTAAAAAAAGGACAGGAAAGGAGGGAGGGAGGGAACAATGGAGAAAAGAGGAAAGAAAGAAAGAAAGAAAGAAAGAAAGAAAGAAAGAAAGAAAGAAAGAAAGAAAGAAAGAAAGAAAGAAAGAAAGAAAGAAAGAAAGAAAGAAAGAAAGAAGGTCATCACTGGGGCACACAGAACCCTCAGACAAAGGTTTGTGCTTTTAAGCTCAAAAAGAGATAAGACAGGGAGAGAGAAGACAATGGGGGGGGGGGAAAGAAAGTTTGGAGTCTAAAACACATTTTAAACCCACACATTTTACAACAACACATTTAAAACAAAACAAACACATTTTAAACAAAACACATTTTAAAACCAAACACCTTTTAACCCCACCCACCAACACAGTGCACAAACCCTGGGAACCACAGAATCCAGCAACCATTATTCCAGCAAACAGACCCCCTCAGCACAAAAAGAGAGCACAGAGAGAGAAAGAAGACAATTGGGAGGGGGGGAGAGTTGAGACTTGAGTCTAAACTGCATTTTAGAGCAAACCAGCCAGCACAACCCCTCACAGAATATTTTCTGATTTTAAGGGAAAAAAGACTGTGGAGTCTAAACTGCATTTTACAGCCTGCCTGCGCCAGCAATCAGCAACCATTATTCCAGCAAACAGACCCCCTCAACACAAAAAGAGAGCATAAAGAAAGAGAGAAGACAATGTGCGGTGGGAAACTTGAGTATAAACTCCATTTTAGGGCAAACCAGCCAGCACAGACCCTTGCAGAAAGGGTCTGCAAGACCCATCAGAGCAAAAAGCAGGGGAGGCATGCAGGAACCATTGCAAATGCACAGAAAACAAACGGTGCAGATCAGAAATGCACAAAGCAAAAAGCAAGGGGAGCATGCAGGAACCATTGCAAAAACAAATGGAGCAGATGAGAAATGCAAAGAGAACAAATAAAAAAACATGCAAGACACATCAAAAATGGGGAACCCCCCAAAAGCAACCAAACCCCCCAAGACCCATTGGAAATGGTGGGAGGGGGACAAAAAAAAACAAACTAATTCCCCAAGACCCATCAGAAATGGGAAAAAACACTCCAAAAAAGAACCAACCCCCCATCGGAAATGGGGTAAAAACCACCAAAAAACAACCCCCCCCAAGACCCATCACAGCATGGAAACATAACCCCCCGCCGCCAAAAATCATACTGCAAAAATAACCAGAACAGTTTTTTAAAAGTATAAAGCAGTACCTTACCTTAGCAGGCAGCCTCCTCGGATCTCACACTCTCTAACTGCCCGGGTGAAAAAGCTACAAAGAAGCAGCCTCTTCTCCACCTACAGTTAGCTATTTGAATTTCCTGCCCTTTCCCCTTGCTTTTTTCTGTTTGTAAGTCAAAGCTCCATTCGCAAGTCAACGGAGATGTTCATAACTCAAAATGTTCGTAGGTCAGGACATTCGTAAGTCAAGGCACCACTGTATACCTTCAAGTGAATATGTTCTGCTGCCTCAATAAAAATGCTTTTAAAACACTTTTACTATAAAATTGATTCACTGGTGTTTGCCTGTTTGTTTATTATAATTTAACCCCTCCCTTCTCCTTAAAAAGGACCCAAGATGACTTACATAATTGAAAGATAGTATTTAAAGCTGAAAACAATGAGTATACATTAGAGATGGGCACAAATCAGAAAATTGGTAATTTGTGATTGATTAAGGTTGACAAATTATGAATCGACAAATCGATTCATCAATTCATTTTGGACTTTAATAACCCTATCAAAGGGTCCCCAAAGCACCTAGGGACACCAAATTCTCAGGAAAGCTTCTCCTGCCTCTCCTTTACAAGCCCTGCAAATTTGGTGAAGTTTGGGTTTTGAATGTCCAAATTTTACACTCACAAGGAGCCCTTCCCAGGAAAGTTTCCCCCAGGCACCTAGAGGCACCAAAATCAAGAGAAGCTTCTCCTGACTCTCCTCTAGTCTGCAATCCTGTCAAGTTTGGTGAAGATTGGGTTTCAAACATCCAAAGTTATGCACACACAAGGTGGGCCCTCCCAGTAAAGTATCCTTTAGCAGCTGGCTTGGGGAAACACAATCTTCACCAAACGTAGAGGGATTGTAGAAGAGAATCAGAAGAAACTTCTCTGTAATTTTGGTGTCTAGGTGCCTAAGCAGACCTTTTATAGCCAAATGAATCAACGAATCAAAAATTGCTAAAAATGTATTGATTCGTATTCATACAAATCAATGAATTAGCAATTCTTGAGCTGATTTGGTGATTCTCTCTTTAATTTATGCCCATCTCTAGTATACATTGGTGGTTTACATCATTTAAAGCTAAGAACAATGAGTATAAATAGGCAGCTTACATCATTAAAAGACAATATTAAAGCTAAAATAGTAAGCATTCAATTATTAAAAAGAAACAAATACTCATCTGAGAGATGGTAAACACAAGTAGCACTAAAGACCTAGTCAGAGTAGTAATGCATAACAGTCCATCTAAAAATCTCTCATGTACCCAGCCACTGAGAGAAACGTTCAATATATTCGCGAAGGCTTTCATGGCCGGGATCTAATGGTTGCTGTGGGTTTTTCGGGCTCTGAAGATGCCGGCCACAGAGACTGGCGAAATGTTAGGAAGAACAACCTTCAGAACACGGCCAAAGAGCCTGAAAAACCCACAACAACCACTGAGAGAAAGCTTGCCTGAAGAGAAAGGTCTTTGCCTGCTTGCCAAAGGACAGCAAAAGTGAGGCCAGTCTGGCCTCACGTGAATATTGTTCTCATTATCTTTGTCTAAGGAGATCGCAAAATACTCTAGTAGATGAACTTGTCTTATCAGAGAGCCTTTAAGGAAAATATATGCTTTGTAGCAAAACTAGGGAAAATATGTGGAATCTTGGATATCATGCAGTAGAATATGACCAGTTTAGGACACATTTCTGATTCCAGAAGAAGAGATTTCATGGGTTCTTTGCCAAGCCTAAGGAAGTAAGGAGAAATTTGAACAAGACTGCAAGTACTTTTTGTTTTATTTTCTGCTCACTAGTGTGAGGACTTTGTATGTCCCTTTCCAACCTATAATTCCCTGGATACATTTAAAAAAATCCACATCATCCTGCAGGGGCAACATGGCAAGCTTCCTGATCTCTTGTCTGGTCCCCTGTAGTAGATCTGCGGATTACCTAAGATGTTCTGTTCCTTCAGTTGCACAGGGGTTTGAGCAGTTAAGTAATTTTGGGTGAAAACTCTTGACAGTCTTCTGTTGCTATTCATGTGAGAGAAGACTCTTGACTCCCACAAGATGATGCTACTCGAATTGATAATTCACAGTGTGGGAGAAGGGATTCAAGAGCCAGTGTAGTATAGCGGTTAATGTGAAAAATTTCAGACTGGAGGCTCTGTTAGTCTGTAGCGTGTTCAAGCACACACTTAAGCCCTTAACAAAGAGGTTAAAGTTGTAACCCCTTAAAAACTAATTATTTCACATAAAGTTTCATGGGCTGCAATATATTTCTTCAAATGCATCAAGGGAGCCTCAGATTGAGGTCACCACTCAGTTGTCAAAACTTACTGACTGTCCTTTGATCAGTTACTTTTTCTCAACTTGACCTACTTTACAAGAGACAATATATGTTGCCATGAAGTCAGTAAAGTCAATATATAAATGCAGCAATAAGTAATAGTTACTGTCCTTTTAGTTCTTGTTCAGTTCAACATTTGGCTTCAGTAAGAACCTTAGCACCAAATGTCTTCTACTGTGAAGATTAATCCCTTTTTTTTTACAGTAAAAGCAATAAAACAATTTCCTGTTTTCAGAGACGTTACAAGATTATTTGGGATGAGGTGAATCTTGAAAGTTCCTTCCTTCTAGATAAAATCCCAGTTTTCCTCCTTTTTAAAATCCATTTAATAATATCTTTTAAAAGTTCTTTAGATCTTAGTGATGGTGGTTGTTACTAACCTGAAGTCTTTCCCACTTACAGTAACTCTCTGAATTAAGTAGCCCTTGAAAGGCCCTGTTATTAACAGTCCTGCTCAGATCTAGCAAACTTAAGCTGTGGCTACCTTTATTAAGTCACTTCATTTCATATTCATTCTTTTTACTTTTCAAATACTGTACCTGAAAGGTAGTCATACGGGGCAGGGGCAGGATCTGTTCTTGATCTTCCCAGAGTGCAGGGCATGTAATAATGGGCTCAAGCTACGGGAAGCCAGATTGAGGCTGAATATTAGGAAAAACATCTTGTTAGAGCAGTATGAGAATGGAACCAATTACTTCAGGAGGTGGTGAACGCTCCAGCGCTGGAGGCATTTAAAAGAAAATTGGACAACCATCTGCCAGCTCTGCTTTGATTTGGATTTCTATATTGAGCAGGGGGTTGGACTCGATGGCCTTCTAGGCCCCCTCCAACTCAGTTATTTTATGATTTTATAATTCCTTATTTCTTGCTGCCTTCAACATTTCCCACCATTGCTGTTTTTCATGTGGTAATGTTTTTTCTTTTTTTAAAGTAAGTCTATATTTGCTAGGGGACATGGTGGCGCTGCAGGTTAAACCGCAGAAGCCTCTGTGCTGCAAGGTCAGAAGACCAGCAGTCATAAGATCAAATCCACACGACGGAGTGAGCTCTTGTCGCTTGTTCCAGCTCTTGCCAACCTAGCTGTTCGAAAGCATGTGAAAATGCTAGTAGATAAATAGGTACCATTACGATAGGAAGGTAATGGCGTTCTGTGTCTAGTCGCACTGGCCACGTGGCCACGGAAACTGTTGATGAACAAACGCTGGCTCTACGGCTTGGAGATGGGGATGAGCACCGTGCCCTAGAGTCAGACACAACTGGACTAAATGTCAAGGGGAACCTTACCTATATTTGCTAAAACCACAGCATTATTTCAGTGTTTAGTTTTTTTTAGTGGCACAGTAAAAGTATCACCAGAATCTTGTCCATGGAAGTGAATAGTGAAGAATCACCACCTTTTGGCAACCTTTTAATTTTGGTCATTAATTACAAATATTGTGGTTTGAATTTTGAATTTCCATGATTTCTGAAAGTTTGAGTTTTCTGCCTGCCTTTTTTATCCAAATGAACAATGGATAGTGAGTGGCAGTTTGTGGAGTGAAAGTTATGGTTTTATAGCACCACCTCCTTTGAATATGTTTAGGTCTTAGTGGACCAAATATCATTCTAGCGTGTGTTTTTCAGTAAATTTATGAGCAGCACACAACAGAGTACAGTGGGGTCTCTACTTAAGAACGTCTCTACTTAAGAACAATCCAACTTAAGAACAGCTCCATTTGCTAAATTTTGCTTCTACTTGAGAACAGAAATCCAAGATAAGAACAGGAAAAAAAAACCTTTCCTGCTCTTTTTTTAAGGTCATCTTAGGTTAAAAAAAAATTCTCCCCCTAGTGGTAGAGTACGTATTAACCAGCTTTGCATTAGTTCCTATGGGAACTAATGCTTCAATGTACGAACGCACCTCTACATAACAAAAAAAAACCCCAGCCAGAACGGATTAATTGGTTTTCAGTCCATTCCTATGGGAAATTTTGCTTCAACTTAAGAACGTTTCAACTTAAGAACACCATTCCAAAATTGATTAAGTTCTTAAGTAGAGGTTCCACTGTAGTTTCTATGGACGGAAAAGAGCAGATACGGATTAAATGGTATTCAATGCATTCCTATGTGAAATGCAGATTCAACATAAGAACTTTTCAACTTGAGAACCACCTTCCAATACGGATTAAGTTCTTAAGTAGAGACCCCACTATATGCACAACATTTCTCTTTGAGAGAAAGTCTTAAATAGCCATTCTTTCTGCTCTGTGAGTGAGCTTTGTTTCCTTAGAGTTCCAGACAGAACTAGCATGGTGAACATGGCTTGCTTTCTGCAGTGAACCTTAGGTTTAATGTTTAATTTTGTTTGCTTATACAGTAGATTTTCTTTAAAAAAACCTCTTCAGGTTGTTCAGTAAAGGCAGGTTTATTTCCCAGTGCTGGTGTCTGTGTGTTTTTATATTTCAAAAAGCAGGGAAATTCCCAAAGAGAGCACGCTTATTGGTTTATAGTAAAATGTTCAGAAGAAAATAGATTCAGACCACAGATTAGTTGCTCTTGTTGAGAACATGAGTACGTGAAATCACTTACAGTAAACTCAAGAAACAGCACTCTTTGATTTCTTCTGTAGCTACACAACAAACAAGGAGGCATGCTGCATCATACAACTCTGTATGCAATAGATAATGTTCATGGCAATTGCTTAATTTAAGGCAATTTGCCTCAAAAAGGTATGGCAGCATAATTAGGTAGGATGTTTGGGATCAATCTGTAATACAGTAGTGACAATTTAAAATAATATTCTTTGGTGTTGGGGGTAATCCTGTGCATGTCCACTCAGAAGTATATTGTATTGGATTCAATAGGATTTCTCACAGGTAACTGGATATGAAATTATGGCCCTGGTATTCTTAAGGAGGCCTTTCCTGTTGTAAACAAGCCTGTGTGCTTTGTAAAGAGAATGTTGTTTGGTTTTATGAAAGCATAAAAATTACTGATGATGTCATTAGTGAAAAAAGCATTAACGATATAAATCTAGTCGCTAGGCCCAATTAGAATACACCTGTTGAATTAATTTCCTGATGAGTAAATAAAGAATAATGTTAGTCCCATTGATTGAACTGGTGTACACTAGTTAGAAATAGCAGTTGGATCTAGGATAGTCTTCCCCATTGTATTTTTGAGTAGAGGATCCCATCCTCTGTCTCATTTCCTGACCATGCCTGAACTTTTTATGTTCCCAAATATGTCATCTACAGTAGTGCCTTGACTTATGAACTTCCCCCCATTTCCCATGGGTCTTGCAGGGTTTGTTTGCTTTCTGCTTTGCTTTGCTTTTTTTATTTTATTTTATTTTATTTATTTATTTTTTGCATTTCTGCATGGTTTGTTTGCTTTCTTTTTTTCCCTTCAGCCGGAATGGATTATTAATGGAAAATGGCCTTTATGGTGGGTCTTGCAGTGTTTTGTTTTGGTGATTTTTTTTCCCTTCGGCCAGAACGGATTAATTGGATTTCAGTGCATTCCTATGGAAAATGCTGCTTAGACTTATGACCATTTCGAGTTACAGTATGACTGGAGTTCCAGAACCAAATAAGTTTGTAAGTTGAGGCACCATTGTATTACTTTTCACCAGAGAGCATTAGAGATGGTGCCTAGAGCACCTGATATGTAGCAGAAGTGGAAACTTCTTTCTAAAGAGTGTTGTTTGTTTCTAGTAGGCTGTAAACAAAGTGACTTGTCTGGATATGCATTCTGTCCCTAAACCTCTTTTCTCCTGTTATGGGATAAAAGATGGTATTTTCGTGGTTCTGTTATGAGATACCTTTCAGACTTGTGAAGTATCATGTATATGCATAGCACTACTGAAATGATGATGATCATAACGTACATTCTTCCTCTGGACTCATTATGGCACCACTTGAATTACAGACTCGAAGTATATGTGGTCATCCTGCCTTCCAACAGACACAACAATTTAGAAGCAGCTTTTTGTTTTCCTTTGAAAATGAGTTATACAGTGGGGACTTACGAACGTCCCTACTTACGAAAATTTCGAGGTATGAAAAAGCTCCAGCCGCAAAATTTTGGTTCAACTTGCAGCCGGAGCTTCGACCTATGAAAGGCAGGGGGAAATGGCAGGAAATGCGGGGACAGGAGGCAGGGGGGCAGCGGGGACAGGAGGCAGAGGGCAGCGGGTGCAGCTTTGGAAGCCCAGGATTTTTTTTCTTTGTCCGGAACGGATTAAATGGTTTTCAATGGATTCCTGTGGGAAATGGTGCTTCCTACTTACAAAATTTTCGAGTTCAGGCCACCGGTCCAATACGGATTAATTTCATAAGTCGAGGCACCACTGTAGTGGGGTATTTTTGCTTTGTTGCATAGGATAACTTCATCTTAAGGAGGCCTTTTCTTATATAAATGGGATAAACCAATGCTTAAGGAGTTGTGGGGATTGTACTGCAAAACCACTGGAGGCCCAAAACTTTCCAACCCCTGACTTCTGATTCTATAAATGTTTGAGCTGCATTTAAAATTTACTTTATTACACCAAGGTCTAATACATGAAAAATAATACCGAAGTTAGCATAAAATTATGTGTTACACACAAAGTTTATGTACCTATAAATATATATATTACTCGTACAGTATATTATTTAAAAACCTCTGAAGAAGTGAGGTTTTTCTGAGTCCATTCCATTCTTTTTGCAGGCAAAACAATGATGAAATATAAGTTTTGTTTATTAGGTGGAAGATGTTGTGGTCCTAATTTTCATCAAAGCTGTGTACCACAGCATTATACCCTATACTTCACTGTCTGCACTGATTCTCTATTTCTTGGTTGTGGTTCAAGCTTTCTGTCTATTTCCTCAGTACCTTCCATGTTCCTTCCTGTGTACGCTGCCAATCTTCTTTCTCACCACTTCGTATTATGTAGCTCTGACATATTGCCAAGTGTATGGAACCTCTCATTCTTCCTAACATACAGGGCTGTAGAGGGAAGTATTAAGAGGACTATAAACATGGATATTTCCAAGTAACAAGAAGAGAGAGAAGGTCTAGGTGCCAGTCATGTAATCATGACAGCAAATGGCAGTTCAACAGTAGATGTGCCTTGTGTTGAAACAGGTGCTGTGAGATAGAACTGCCAAAGCTTCAATGAGAATGAATGCTCAGGATGAGATTTTCAGATTTCTTCGGCAACAAATCCCATAAGTCTTCATTCTAGGAGTTCTACCTGACAGACAGGCATCTTACAGACACCTAAGCATGGCTTACCTGGAAGAAAAGCCTCAACTGGAAGGCTTTGAGGCTTAACTAAGTTTAGCTTCACGAAAGGTTCCTGTTCTTGCCCCAGTGCTCTCTGGAAGCTTTCTTTCTGAACAGGAAGTAAGGTGCACAGCTATGTTTCAAAGCCTTCCGGTTCTTTTTGCAATTATACTTCTCTTGTTCTTTTACATTGAAACTAGCAAGCAGGCAATGATAAGCAATAGTTTTAAGAAATCACAAAACTGTTGAGAATGCACATGAAGAGGAAATGCGTCTTCCCTTTAGCTGTATGCTTACTAGGTTTTATTGCATTGATTTGGAAGAAGAATGTGGAGTAGCAAAATTATTAAGTATTACAGCAGTTTAATACATGCACTTGGGTTTGAACAATCGGTACGAATAACTTCAAAACTTGGGGAACTACATTAGAACTACTGACTTCACAACTTCCAACCGGAAGTCTTGTCAATTCATCCTTCTTACAAGTTGCTATTTGTTAATTAAATTGTATAGGACAAGACCTTAGCAACATCCTTGATTATTCCTTGGACATCATGATGCTCATTAGTTGAGCTGTAATGGGCACTTCAGATAGGAGTAGTTGTGGATTTTTCAGCCTTTGGCTGTAGTCTCATTTCTATTAGCATGCACTGAAAACCTTACTGATTTCAGTTGTCTCAGAATTGCTTGATCACTCACACAGAAGTTGCCCTGTCAAAACCACAGCTACCACTAAACAAATTAAATATATCCTGATAAGTTTGATTTCACAAATGCAACTTAAGAGAAATGTTTTGCCTTTTAACTTAGCAAAATGGTTTTCAAGCTTTCCTTTGAGAAAAATTTATTTCTTCAGTGACAAACTGAGGAAAGCCTCCAGAAGATTCTGGGATGTACACTGAATCCTGTTTACCTGATATGGCTTAGGCCTATTAGCTCAGTTGTTGCCCTTTGTGAAAATAAGTATGTGTAAAAACACACAAAGCCCTCCTCTTACCATAGTAAGTGAGAGTCCTGTTTTGTTTTTCTTGTAAGCTTGTACAGCATTACTTGTCTTACTATTAAGAAAGGCCAGATCTGAACATAGGTTGGAATGCAATTTACCATAAGCCTTATACAGTATATCACAGAAGTAAGTACACCCTCTCACATTTCATAAATATTTTAGTATATCTTTTCATGTGACAACACTGAAGAAATGACACTTGGCTACAATGTAAAGCAGTGAGTATACAGCTTGTATAACAGTGTAAATGTGCTGTCCCCTCAAAATAACGCAAGACACAGCCATTAATGTCTAAACTGCTGGCAACAAAAGCACTAAGTGACAATGTCTAAATTGGGCACAAAGTGTCAGTATTTTGTGTGGCCACCAGTATTTTCCAACACTGCCTTAACCCTTTTGGGCATAGAGATCACCAGAGCTTCACAGGTTGCCACTGGAGTCCTATTCCACTCCTCCTTGATGACATCACAGAGCTGGTGGATGTTAGAGACCTTGCACACCACCATCTCCGTGTCAGGATGCCCCACAGATGCTCAGTAGGGTTTAGGTCTGGAGACATGCTTGGCCAGTCAATCACCTTTACCCTCAGCTTCTTTAGCAAGACAGTGGTTGTTTTGGAGGTGTGTTTGGAGTCATTGTCATGTTGGAATACTGCCCTGTGGCCCAGTCTCCAAAGGGAGGGGATCATGCTCTGCTTCAATATATCACAGTACATGTTGGCATTCATGGTTCCCTCAATGAACTATAGCTCTTCAGTGCCAGCAGCACTCATGCACCCCAGACATGACACTCCCACCACCATGCCTGACTGTAGGCACGACACACTTGTCTTTGTACTCCTCACCTGGTTGCCACCATACACACGTGAAACCATCTGAACCAAATAAGTTTACCTTGGTCTCATTGGACCACAGGACATGGTTCCAGAAACCCATGTCCTTTGTCTGCAGCAAACTGTATGCAGGCTTTCTTTTGCATCATCTTTAGAAGAGGCTGCCTTCTGGGACAACAGCCCTGGAGACCCATTTGATGCAGTGGGTGGTGTATGGTCTTGACAAACTGACCCCCACCCCTTCAACCTCTGCGGCAATGCTGGCAGCACTCATATGTCTATTTCCCAAAGCCAACTTCTGGATATGATGCTGAGCACGGGCACTCAACTTCTTTGGTCAACCATGGTGAGGCCTGTTCTGAGTGGAACCTGTCCTGTTAAACTGCTGTATGGTCTTGGCCACCATGCTGCAGCTCGGCTTCGGGGTTTTGGCAGTCTTTTTATAGCCTAGGCCATCTTTATGTAGAGCAACAATTCATTTTTTCAGATCCTGAGATAGTTCATTACCATGAGGTGCCATGTAGAACTTCCAGTGACCAGTCTGAGAGAGTGAGAGCGATAATAGCTGCTCCCCCTTCGCACCTGAGACTTGCGACACTATCTGGTCTCATGACATCAAGGAGGGAAAACGGCTACTTGGGTCCAATTTGGACATTGTCACTTAGGGGTGTACTCACATTTGTTGCCAGCGGTTTAAACATTAATGGCTGTGTGTTGCATTATTTTGAGGGGACAGCACATTTACACTGGTATACAAGCTGTATACTCACTGCTTTACATTGTAGCATGTTCTTATTGGCATATTTTTTCAGGTATTTTAAATTTGTTTTAACTTGTTTATAATGGGAAAATGTTCTTAACTTTAAAGTTGTTTTTCTGTACAGAGAAATGTTCTGACGCAATTAGTGTTTTAATGCTAATGTCTTGATTTTGATTCTAATATTTCGTGTTGTCAGCCGCCTTGTGTCCCCTTATTGGAAGAACGGTGGGATATAAATAAAATAAAATTTAAAAATGTCTTTTTCCTTGTGAGATAGGGCAACTGGGAGGGGGTCAGCTTGGCCTACCTCAAAATGGAGTTTCATAGCCTGGATGCAGTCCCCAAGGAGGTCCTCTCATGTCCTCATTGGGTTATTAGTTAATTTATGGACTGCTCTTTTTCCAAGTTGCTCAAGGATTTTAATTTTCCTAACAGCCTTGCATAATAATAATAATAATAAACCTTTATTGGCATACAGATATAATAAGGTAAACTCATAAAACTAGCAGCTGAAGGTCTTCTGGTGAACTTCCTGCCTGAGTGGGAACTTGAATGTGAGACTCCAAAGTCATGGTCCAATTCTCACACCACGATTTAGCACAGTTTGCGATTTTATAATACTTGGGTCCAACTCCCATTTGTACTTCCTGTGCATGATGAGTTCTGTACACAGTTGTCCTTCTTTGCCAGTGGTTCAAGGGCTTTCAGTATTCACCTGCACATGGCAGAAACTCCAGCACAGCCATCTCTGGCTTATGTAACTGCAGAGTGGAGACTCCTGGAGCAGTTGCGGAATGTTGTTCTCTAGGAACAATTATGCTTCGTGATTGTTAAAACAATTCTGCCCTTACATCTTGTTCTTCTCTTTGTATCCATAAACACACACCATCCAGCAGATATTTTCAGTTTCTCAAAAGTAAAACCAACTATGCTCCAGATGAATTTTAAATAGAATAGATGGGGGGGGGGGAATGTGGTGTTACTTTCAGCTTTGCTTCTTGTGCATTATAATCTTCCTTTTTGAGTGCAGAACTCTGGGATTTGGTACTGCAGCAGCTACTGTGACATAGTGTGTAGGCAGCTGTACCCCATTAAGGGTGTAAAATCCTCCATCTGTGGTAATCTTACTAATGTAGCTTCCCATAGCAGTAGGGAGCTGGACTGCTAAAAAAAGAGTTACTATAGTGCAAATCACTGTTACATGCAAAAGGAGTTTGACTATATTTACCCAGATGAATTAGAGATATCTTTACACCAGTACTGGGAACTTGTAGTGTGATTTTATGCTTTGTTGCTTGCTGTAAAGTTCAGGTTCACTAAAAACATGGAGATATGTACATGTTACCTCTATGCACATAGAGTCTGTAATCTAACAGCACAGGGACACAGGGTGCAATGTATGGAGATTAGGGGTATAGCCAACAGACACTGTCCCTAGCATTTGACCAATTCCTGTTGACAAGGAAAGTGTGGTCGTTGATAGTAAAGGACTGCTTGAATATTTCACTTGCCAATTTCCAGTCTTTTTTTTTTAGGACGCAGAGATTTTCAAGTCAAAGGACCACAAATTATCAGAAGGAACTGATCACTTTGTTTTTCAGTTGTATTATTCTGGAGTGGGCATTGTGTTCCCTCCCAGTGGCCTTAGCCTACAGCTCCTCTCAGCCACATCCAGCATGTGAGTGGTGAGGAATTCTTGCAATTCGTAGCATAGAAGCATCCAGATGGACACAGTTGCTCACCCGTAGTGTAAATGACCTAGATGCATCCCTTTCCACTTAAGTATCAGTTCTGGTGTGTTCGATATTAGGAGTTGGAATGATAGTGCACACCCTCTGGACCACAAGGATCTTTTGGCCTGACACACCACATGGCCCTCAACCTAATTTCAAAATTTTCCTGCCTTTGCAAACAATCTGTTCCTTCCTCTGTAGCCTCATAGGAGAAGGAAATAGAAGGAGAGAGAGAGAGAGAGAGAGAGAGAGAGAGAGAGAGAGAACATCAATAGGTGCACTGTTTTCCTTTTGGTTCCAGTCTGGTTCCAATCCAATGTTACTGTTGGTTTCAACCCAGTCTAGCTGATATGCAACCCAGATAAGTTACCTCCAAGGGAATGTATCCCTTGAAAAATTGTGCTACCTTGAAGTAACAGATACATTCCCCCTTTTTTGTGTTAAGTAAACAATATTTTGGCAGTTTTTTTAAAAAATACTGTAGTCATTCTTACATGTATGAACTGTTTCAACAATACTTCAGAGGTGCTGAAATATTGCTGTATTTTAAATAAGCAAATGGAAGCTACCCCTAAGATTTCTGTTTCTATCTTAGTTACATCTTAACACAGGTTTCCCCTAACCCACAAGAATTCACTAAGTACATCTATATTTAGTTTCTAAAAATTTTAATTTTCTGATCTGATACTGAATTTCACCAATGCCGGTGTAAAAAATGTTTAGATTTATCTGTTAAAACATACTGTATTGTGTTAGCAGTGTAACTGGAAAACAGTTTTGCTTATGATCCTTATCTTGGCTATAAGTCTATCTTGTTACTTTATTTTAAAAAATCTTTATTGAGATTTCCCTAATGGCCAGAAATCCTGTGCTTTGATTTTTAAGTCTTCAGCTGCAGCACATCCTCATACTATTTTTGCAACAACTGCATGAATGAAAAACTAAATTATGAATTAACAATAATTTAAGGTATAAATGTTTGGTTTTCTTACTTTGTCTTTTGCTAGGTAGTTTCAGCTAGGATTAGCTGGTGTAGGGTAACACTGTTTATAATACAGAGTTGGCTTTTAGATTCTGATGAATGGACGTCCACAGTGTAAGACTGCAGCTTTTTGTGTTCAAGAAAGGCATCTGTGTGATAATAAGAGAAGACCCAATTTAGACCAATTCTGGAGTTCCTACATTAGAAAGGAATGAATTATTTTCTAGCTGGAGTAAATATTTATACAAACAAACTTTTATTTTCAGCTGCTCATCAGAATTGCTATCGCATTGCCAACTTGGCGAGAAATTCTGTTCTCATTGCCCAAAAAAAGGCTGTATGTGGAAATAGGAGGACAGATTAGAAGTTCAGACAAAACTCATTTGTGTTAAAGTAGAACTAGAAGGCTTGTCTTTTAAAAATAAAGGAAATAAAAATTTATGGAAGAGGGATTATTACAAAACCAGGTAGGGATCGGAAGACTGTTAATTTGGAAAGCATAATCAACGACCAAGCGTACAAGTTTCAATTACTGCTGTTTTTCTCTAATATATTAATATATACCTAAGCTTCAGATATAAACAAGATATTATTTGATTCTAATAAATGTATTGCTAAATTCAAGAAGAACATTTCAAACAGTCTTTTAATTTCAGTGTTTGTTACTGATTTTTTAAAGTTACTACACTATATAAAATACTGCTCTTTAAATTCTAAATGTGTATCTGATCTTTCACAATTAAAGAAACAGATGATATATGACATTCCTCCTCCTCGAGACATAACATTCATACTAAATGGGATATTATACTTCATTACGTACACATTCATACAAAGATGGTCTGGTGTATTCAGACTTCGTTTCATTTATTTCAAGTATAACTAAGTCTGGATTCCCATTCACTGTCTTCTGTGGGGGGACAAATTGAAGATGCTTTTTGAAAGCTATTATTTTTAAAGTACTAAAAATTATCTTACAGCATAGCCATCAAGTTTGTGAATATCCATCTGTAGACATTCTAAGTGCTTGTTTATCTAAATAAGGCGAGGTCATACATATGGGAGAAGCAGGCACTTTACTTGTTTTCTGGCCATCAAGAATTTTATTTCTATGTTGCTACACCTCACCCTACCCTACCACTTTGTGGCAAAACTGACAATGTTACGTAGTGCTACCTGCATTTTTCACTTTACTTCCCACAATTCTATATTCGACTATATAGCACGCCTTGGAGGATCTTGACCTTTTAGGAGAGCAAAGTGCTATTATCTTAAGATGATGGGTGGAACCCGAATATGTTGCTCTTCTCTGGCAGGAGTCTTCCTCAGAAGGGATATGCTTGAATCCTCCCCAAATCATAATCTAAAGGCTCTAAAAAATTTTTTTTTTGTGAAATCCAGTTTTGGTTATGAGATGTATTTCAGTATGTCCAAGTTCTGTAGTGCTGATTTTAAAGAAATATTCATTCTTTTTTTGGTGGGGGGGGGGGAAAGTAATGACATCAAGTCTAACTTGAAAAGCTGCATTCCAGATATGTGCAAGTCATTTTTTATTTCAGTGATTGGAGTGGTCGTGGAATTAACTGAAAAGCAAGTTTCATTCTGCTCAGCCAAGCTTCCTTCAGAGTAAACATGTTTTAAAAATAAAGATTATAAAAAAGGTTTTGTCATATCAGACACTTAAAAAAAATTCCTAGACATGTAAGGTGTACTTAGATATGTTCAATGCTGTGTTTATTAGATTCCACTTTTTGTGTTTAATGAGCATGTCTTTTCTATTTTAAATTTTTTTCGTTTTGTGGAAAGTATAATAACTGGAAACTTTGTTTCAATGTGTGCAGTCTTCAACCTCAGACTTACTGGATTTTTCCTAAGTAAACCTTGCTGCACATATATATATGGTTTTGAAGTTCTGTGCAGAAGTTGTACAAAACTGAGGATATCAATTTTGTGTTGTGAAGAAGACAGTAACTTTGCTGTGTTGCAATATTTTTGTCTCAAGCAAAATAAATTGAGACAAACAAATTAAAACAAGATGTAGTAATGTACTTATGTTGGTAGTTACACTGTCTGATCAGAAGTAAGTCCATTGAGTTCTTTGATGCGTACTCCCACGTAAGTGTGTGTAAAATAGTAGCTTTTTCTTGTAGTTTATGATATTCAGCAAATTCTTTGTAAAGGGGTATTAAATACATGGAGCATGGATTTTAGAAGATATGGAAGAATAAAAAATAAAGCAAAGATCTGCAGTCTTTATAAATACATAATTTAGTTTGGTTGATATTCAGATTTCTTTTTTCCATATCTGGATTTTTTTTCTTAGCCATGGACTTACTGTTCTTAGACAGTGGTGCCTCGACTTACGGAATTAATCCGTTTCGGAAGGGTGGCTGTACCCCAAAAATTTTGTAAGTTGAAGCACTATTTCCCATAGGAATGCATTGAAAAGGGATTAGTCCGTTCTGGCAGAAGAAGAAAAAATACTCCCCCAAAAATTGCCACCGCTGCTGGCGAATCCCGGGCTTCCCCGCCGCCATGACAGCCACCTCCCGAGATTCCCTGCCACGCTGGGTGCTGGTGCTTTGGAAGTGCCAGCTTCCAAAGCCGTCCCCAGTGCCCTCTGACTCCCATCCTGGCTGCCTTCGCCGCTGCAGGAGGCAGTGGGGATGGGAGGCAGAGTGCAGCCGGGACAGGAGGCAGGGCAGCGGGGAGGGCTTTGGAAGCCCGGGAGGCAGGGTTTCCAAAGCCGTCCACGCTGTCCTCTGCCTCCCTTCCCCGCGAGGACGGCTTTGAATTTCCCGCCCTTTTCCCCTGCCTTTTTTTCTTTCATAGGTCGAAGCTCCAGCCTCAAGCAGAAGCAAAATTTTGCTTTTCATACCTCGAAATTTTCGCAACTGGGAATGTTTGTAAGTCGAGGAACCACTGTAGTTGTGCTATATGGATTCACTTAGTTGCTCACCTTTAAGCTTAATGTTGATTTTGTTGTTATGCGCCTTTAGATAGGTCAGTTCTAACTGTTAACAGGTAACCTGATGGCTGTCAAACAAAATGTGGACATTCACTTTCAGGACACAAGGAAGAGAAACTGGGGTGGGGAAGATAGTGTTAATAGCTATGAAGAAAGCAGATAACATTGAGGACTATTTGCAAGCTGCTAGAGACATGTATTTGCACATTCAGCTGCAGGGAAATTTTAAATTTTAATCCAGTGTTCCTTTTTCACAGGTGCTGGACAGTTTACTAGCACAGTATGGAACAGTGGAGAACTGTGAGCAAGGTAATGCAAACAACTCAAAGCCATTTTTTGTTTAAGAGAAGGCAATCAAACCTGAAATCTAATATTTTTCTCCTATATTTACCTATTTGTTTCAGTGAATACTGACACAGAGACTGCAGTAGTAAATGTAACATATGCCAATAAGGACCAAGCCAGACAGTAAGTATCTATTTACTTCCGCTTTAGAGTGTAACCGATTTCTTCTCTTGTATCAGAACAATTGTAACTTTGCGAAAGTGGTGTTAGAATGGCCTTTGTAGAAGAAATGCCCTTAGTTTATCTTAGCTTCTACTTTACCAATTGCATAGTTTTTCTCTCTGCATTTTAAATAATATTCTAAATGTGAAGCTTACATTTTTACATCAGCTTTTTTGGTGATCAACCCCACTGATTTCAAGTGCAACTTGAACACAGTGGGACACATCTAAATAAATAAAGAGGATTATATTTTAAGAGTCTTAAGTTCAAAACTACGATGTAAAATAATTAATTAGTCATATCTTTTTGTCTAGAAGTGAATGAAAATCTTTGTTGGCATTTGTGGAGTTTGGAAAATTTCCTCGGGGCTTAGATGCAAAAAGTAAAACCAGTAGTCCTGATTTAATAGATGTTTTCTAGCCCATTGTTATCTTTTGAAGCCTTGATTTCAAATGTCTGAGGATTTTAATACAATACATAATAACAAATGAAACATCACATCAGCATTCAGGTTTTAGTCTCAGTATGTCTTGCTTCATTCAGAGGGTTCAAGGAAGATGCGGCCAGATTAGAACATGAGCAAGGCTGCCCAATGTTAGAGGGGATATCTTATTAGGGTTGCAATATTGTCTAGTTTGTCATGTTTTGTCACCTGGTACCCTTTTTAAAAAAATGGCTGGGACTGAAATCCCAACTTGAAAAACAACAAAACTTTTTTAGATCTTGAGGTGTAAGGAAAAAATATTCAAGTTCTGTTCTATCCTATCTATCCTCACCTTTTAAGCCAATGAGTAAAGTTGTATCTGTGATTGACGTTTGTTACAGCCATGCTGTGAGCCATAGAAAATAAAAAAGAGCGAGGCAGGTGGTTTCACTGCGCATTTGATAAATTGTGGATTAAAATACAATGCAAAACACCCCAAATGGCTGCCTTTAAGACTATGAAGTGCTAGTACTTTTGTTGTAGCCTCATGGCACCGTGGTTAACCTCAGTATTGCAATCAAGACTCTGCTCAGGACCTGAGTTTGATCCTGATGGACTCAGGTAGCCAGCTCAAGGTTGACTCAGCCTTCCCGCCTTCCATGGTTGGTAGTTTCAGTACCCTGGGTGGGAGGGAAAGTAGCCTGCATAATTAAATTGGAAAAACCCAGAAAGTGCTTTAAGCGCTATGGGCCAGTATATAAGCAACACACTTTGCTTTTGCACAGTGAAATATTATTATTATTTTAAATCTTCTAGAGGGTATTTCTTTTACACTTTGTAGCATGTGAATAGCTGTATTTCATTGTATGTTATGGAGGGGCAATAGTGGGGGACTACAGGAACATTTTTTCTTTCACCTAAAAACTCCTGTCTTGTTATATTTTATGTTTTACTGCATTTTGTCAGATTATTCAGATTTTTTTCTCTCTTCGGAGATTTTTTGGGGGTAGGATAAGTACTACCTTGTTTTTCTATCTCAGACTGGGAGGGCAACGTAGCGATACCCTCTGGAGCAATTGTGATGGAACCCTGTCTGCCTCTAGAAGGATGTGGTAATTGGAATTCTGTCCAGAAGATTCCAGATATCTTCAGGAATTCAGGATAAGAAAACTTTCCATGACACTGGGGAACAAATGAGCATTAATCTGTGTGCCCTGTCCTTATTCTTTGAATAAGCACATGGCATATACAGACAAGAAAATTTGTATAAAGATTACAGTAGCCTGCAAGGAGGCAGTACATAAGAGTCGTTGCTCTTCGATCCTTGATTTTGGCCCAAATGCTGAAGTTCTAATATAGCTTCTCTGCTACATGATGATAAGGTCACAGAAGGAGAGGGGGGCAGCTCTGGACACTGTCATTGAAAGTTTTTTGGAGTTCCACTGCATGTGAAAACACCCCAAAGATTTCAGACATGCCTATTTAAAGGCAAGTGGCAATCTTTCCAGTTCTGTGTTAAGAATTTTATCCTTGTGGCACAATATAGCTTTGGTCTCATTATCCTCATTCTGGCTTAGTTGGGTTCAGTTTATTCAAATAGGTTGGGTTTAGAGTTCTGTGGGTAGAATTCCAGCGACTAGGTGAGGTAGGCTTAGATTTTGTCTTCCCCTTCCACCTGCATCCTGTTCGGTCACTGCAAAACTGTGCTCTAGCACCACATGGGGAGAACAAGTGGTCATAAATGAGCCTATTGCCCCCACATACTACCATTTGTAGTCCAGATGTCTGACAGTAGAAGTGCAGACTTTGCATTTCAGTCTTTCCTGTATGGGTTGGTTCTCATATCTGGTAAATGGATCTCTTACAGGCAAGTCAAAAAGCTTCGGACTGAGATACTAGAGCTCAGCAGTGATAATAATATGAGGCTAAACCAACCTTTTGATTTATCACAAAACTTTTTTTTTTTTTGTTCTCTTGATTTTGTATATTTTTATCTGAGAAAACTGCTAATTGTACCTTTTGTTCTGACAGCTGGCATAGTAGAAGTTTGGGTGTATTATTGTTTTGTATGTTAACAAAGTTTAAATTATTAATTGATATTTTTCTAATCTGTTATGCTAAATTAGTTTAAGATTCCTATTCCACCCATTTCCTAATGCTCTTGAAACATCTTGGCTGAAGTTCCGTAGCCTGTTGATAGCCTATCTTTTCCCTATCAACGACCCAAACTTAAATTTAAGAGATACCATTTGAGGCTTTCTGTAACTTGGAAATTTCTGCCATCTTGTGGCTAAGTAATGTTATCAACTCTAATTTAAGGACTTTTTTTTTTTGCTTTAAAAATAACAATAAAAATAAAAGTGCTTGCAGCATCTACCCTTCAGATAGAGGCTTCTTGTACTTTCTTCAGTTCCCTTGCAATGCTAAGAAAAATTCAAAGATACAGTCGCAACCAGTTTTCTATGAATTATCATGTCTTTAAAATCTTATTAGAATGCTGTTACTTTGAACTAATTTTGTGTTCTATCCTCACCCTGACCCCCCTTCACTGTGTAATACCCTCTATAGAAAAATGTTCAGATGTATATCTCTGGAATGTTAACTCCAAAATTAAATTAATGGTAGGAAAATATTCATTCATTCATTCATCCATCCATCCGTCCATCCATCCATCCTTTCATTCATTCATTCAACAATTAGACCACACCATAGTGCTCACATTCTCTGGAAAATTCACAACATGTTACTATCACATATAATAAATGAAACAAAATACCATAAAATAAAACTATGTCTCTAGCTAGAACCTATCTTCAAATAGTATTAAACAGATTTTAAAAGATTTGAACATCTCAGGTAATAAAAGTACTAATAAAGGAAGACTTTAAATAATACTCTTTTTACTGATTTCTAAAATATCAAGAGAGACGGTTCCTGGTGATCCTCTGTTGGAAGCTTGTTCCAAAGGGCAAGGGGCTGTGACCAAAAAAGCATGGTTCCTGGTGTTCTCTTTTGGCCTCCTTAAGTGTCACCATTTTTGTCATCATGGACTGCTTTGTGGGAGAGACATTCTGACAAATATTGAGGTCCTAAACCATTACAGGCTTTATAGATAATGACCAGCACCTTGACTTGGACATGGACACTATCAAGGAGCCAATGCAGATATGCCAGGTTTGAGGATATGTGTTTATATCGGCCACAGCAGTGTTACACTAGTCTATTTTAGAGATTGCCAGAGCATGAACCACTGTTGTCAGGCATTTCTTCTCCAGATAGGGATGCAGCTGGGCAGTCAACTAAAGCTGATGAAAAGCACTCTTGGCCACAGCAGATATTTGCACCTCCATAATGAGAGCTGTGTCCAGGAGTACACCCAGGCTGCAAACCTGATCCTTCGTGGGGAATGTAACCCCATCAAAGTCAAGTAAATATTCTTCTAACTGGTCCATCAATCCTCCCAACAGTAGAATCTGTTTTATCTAGATTCAGTTTCAGTTTACTGGCCCTCATCAAGCCTATTATCAATGCTAGACAGTGCTCAAGGAACTTGAAAGGAGAGATAGAGCTGCGTGTAATCCACATATTGGTGTCAACAAACTCCAAATCTCCATACGACTTCTCTCAGCAGCTTCATATAGATATTGAAAAGCATGTACCATCTGAGATTGTCCCTGAAGGAAAGACTAAAACCACCAAAGAACAAACCCCTCAAATTCTAAACTCAGTAACTGTTTCAGAAGGACACTGTGGCTGATGGTATCAAAGGCTGCAGAAAGATCTGAAAGGATTAGCAGGGTTGCCTCATCTGCCTCCTTCAGGAGATCATCTTGCAGGGCGACCACTGCCATTTCAGTTACATTTCTTGCTACTGCACAGTCAGTCAGAAACCATGGGAAGAGAGAGTCTGAGTCAGTCAGTGTGAGTTCGGATGGACTTTGTGATTGTATTTCTTCTTCAATTTCGGCTAATAAAATCACTTGATTATTGCTGAGTAAAGTGACTTTTTGATATTACCGCAGTGAATTTTGTAACAATACATTTTGGCTGAGCCTTAGAATGGATCATTGGCTGAATCTGAAACATAAAAGAACTGATGCTTTTGATGAGGGTGGATCCTGTACAAAGCAAAATGAAGCTTCTACCTGGCATCTTTAAAAGTGTCAGCATTATAGCAAGGAATATCCGTCGATGAGACTCTTCATGAGAAACTTAAAATATATGATGCATTTTAAGGGTTTAAAATCTTAGGTTTTGGTGATCTGCAGCAACAAAAGGTATTTAAAGGGGGTCTGTGGTAAAGAAAAGGTTAAGAACCGCTGGCCTAAGGTTTATTCTAGTATCTTCCGAATGCTTCCCTGACAGCCATGAGGTTGAATTGTGTGGGAACTTTCCTGCATCTACTTACTTCCTTTACACTGTACCATCACTCTTACTGCTCTGTATTCTTTTAAAATATAACTAGAAAAGACTTAAAACAAAACCCACTAAAAATACACAAAACCTGTTTTGTCGGATTTCCACAACATTACATAGCTGAGTGGAAAGGAAAGTACTTCCTCCACTCTGAGCTGTATTCTGAAATAATACACCATAGTGCAGTTTTCTTGACTGCTACAAGAAGTCAATGCTAACCAATTGACAGTTTAATTTTCCTTTATGTAGCATTGTAATTGGGTATTTGCTGACTTGCTTGTAGGGGAGTAACAGTTGTCTCCAGGCAGTCAGGTGCAGCTCTACAGCAGCTGCATGTGAGCAGCAAAATTGAGAGAGAGAGAGAGAGAGAGCAAGTTTGCCAAGACCAGTTGGCCGCCTGCCCTGCCTAGAAATAAGAGTGCTGTCGTTCCTGCTTCTCTACTCTTACATGAAGCTGCTTTGAGCAAGGGAGAAGACCCCTTTTGATAGTGTACAAGACACTGTTTTATCCCTTGTTGCTATATTAATTTAAAAGTAGATTGTAGGGGGGAAAACATCAGACAACATTTAAGAGGACAAATAAATGAGGTACATCTTTCAGTTTTAAAAAAAGTATGTCAGATTACCAGAAAGCTTTGAAGAAAAAGGCCAGATGTGGAGGGATCATCCATTCTCAACTCTTTTCTTTTTAACCTTGGCCTTAAACACAATACGAAAGAAATATAGATCAAATCAAGATTGTATAAGTCACATAACAAACCTTATAAGGTGGTGTGTGAAGACGTGTTTCCGGTGTGGCCCCCTTCAAATGTGTCAGGGACCATACGGCCCCCATTGAGGATGGCTGGGGAGTATGTTGTGGTTGAGGTTGAGGTTGTTGTTGAGATTAGAATTTGAGTCGTTCTCTTTAAACCTAGCTGATTTCAGAAGATAGAGAGCCTGTAACACTTTCCATGTGGATTTTGGAATGTACATTCGTAGTTTAGGAGGAGAAAATTTTAAGTTGAGAATGGTAGTATTAAGAGTAGGGGCTTGTTTTGAAGGAATTAAATTGGTCCTGTTAAAATGTAAGTGCTTAACTTTGACTAGATCATTTAATTGTTTAATAAGCATCAGAAGCAACATATTTTTTTTTTAAAAAACTGTCGATTGTGTTGATTTAAAACATGACAATGAATACAAATGCAAGATTTTTGTCATTATCACTGAATTCAGTGATCATGAGATTCAGGCCACTTAGTACTAAAAGATCTTCACGTGGATGGGAGCATTACATGCAAAAGGTTAAAAACTGTGGTTGGTTCTAGTCACTAGTAGATAAAAAGGCAATCATTCCAGATGTTAGAAGCTATTCTGGTAGTAAATTAGGAACATCAGAAGCTACTTTGTCCCAAGTCAGACTAATTATTGATGTAGTCATTGTTGTCTACAGACTTCAGCCATGGTTCTCCAGGTTTCCTAGTCTTTATTATCATTTAGTGCTACCGTGTTTTGCCAAAAATAAGACAGGCTCTTATATTAATTTTTGCTCCAAAAAACATATTAGGACTTATTTTCAGAGGAGGTTTTATTTTTTTTAATGTATAAAAATCTACATTTATTCAAATAGAGTCATGTCATCTGGTTACTGCACAGTGCCACTAGGGTGGGGTTTCACTTAACTGGGGCTCATTTTGGGGGGTAGGGCTTATATTATGAGCATCCTGAAAAATCATTGGTAAAGGTTTCTCTTGACATTTTGTCCAGTCGCGTCCGACTCTAGGGGGCGGTGCTCATCTCTGTTTCCAACCCACAGAGCTAGCGTTTGTCCAATGACAATCTTCTGTGGTCACGTGGCCAGCATGACTAGACACGGAATGCCATTACCTTCCCGCCGTGGTGGTACCTATTCATCTACTTGCATTTGCATGCTTTCAAACTACTAGGGCTTATTTTCAGGTTAGGTCTCATTTTTGGGAAAATGGTAGAACTAGAGATGGGCATATTCGTAAATGAATACGAATTTCCCCATCCCAGCTGGACCTAAGGAGGGTCTTCCCCCCCCCCAGTGCTAGTCTGTCCACTCACACATCTCAGTGTCAGAAAGGTCCCACTCTTCCTGCCAATGGTGCCAGGAATTCCACTGTCTCCCTGCTCAGCTGGCCACATGGGGAGATTTGTACTCCTGCCCACTGCCTGGGGTAGCCAGCCGAATAGGGAGACAGTGGAATTCCTGGCACAATTGGGAGGAAGAGCGAGACCTTTGCAACACTGGGATGCATGAGTGGATAGGCTGGTCCAGGGGGCCAGACCCTCATTAGATCCAGCTAGGAAAGAGAGTGGATATAAAAAGTTTACACACCCCTGTTAAAATATTAAGGGTCTGTGATGTAAAGAAAAGACAAAGATAAATAATTTCAGAACTTTTTCCACCTTTAATGAGACCTATGAACCATACAACTCAGTTGAACAACAAACTGAAATCTTTTAGGTGAAGGGAAGTAAAAATAAAAAACTGAAATAATATGGTTGCATCTGTGTGCACGCCCTCTTATAACTGGGGATGTAGCTGTTTTCAGCCATAAACAATCACATTCAAACTCATCTTAAGTAGGAGTCAGTGCCCCCCTGCCATCATTTAATGTGCCTTTGAGGAATCCCAGATAAAGATCAGCTGTGCTAGTAGGTCTTTCCTGACATTTTCTTAGTCACATCCTACAGCAGAAGCCATGGTCCACAGAGAGCTTCCAAAGCATTCGAGGGATCTCATTGTTGAAAGGTCTCAGTCAGGAGAAAGCTACAAAAGAATTTCCAAGGCATTAGATGTACCATGGATCACAATGAGGACAGTCATCAACAAGTGGAGAAAATATGGCTCAACAGTGACATTAGCAAGAACTGGACATCCCTGCAAAATTGATGAAAAGACTAGAAGAAAATTGGTCAGGGAGGCTTCCCAAAGGCCTACAGCAACATTAAAAGAGCTGCAGGAATATCTGGCAAGTACTGGCGGTGTGGTACATGTGACAATCATCTCCCCTATTCTTCTTATGTCTGGGCTATGGGGTAGAGTGGCAAGACAAAAGCCTTTTCTTATGAAGAAAAACATACAAGTCCGACTAAATTTTGCAAAAACACATCTGAAGTCTCCCAAAAGCATGTGGGGAAAAGTGTTATGGTCTAATGAAACTAAGGTTGAACTTTTCAGTCCTAATTCCAAAAGATGTGTTTGGCGCAAAAACAACACTGCACATCCCCAAAAGAACACCATACTCACAGTGAAGCATGGTGGTGGCAGCATCATGCTTTGGGGCTGTTTTTCTTCAGTTGTGACAGGGACCTTAGTCAAGGTAGAGGGAAATATGAACAGTTCCAAATACCGGTCAATATTGGCACCAAACCTTCAGGCTTCTGCTAGAAAGGTGAACATGAGGAGGAACTTCATCTTTCAGCATGACAACAACCCAAAGCATACATCCAAATCAGCAAAAGAATGGAATGGCCCAGTCAGAGCCCAGGTAAAGACAAGCTAGAGTGTCAGCTTTGGTTGTCACAGCAAGCAGATGCCATATAGTTGGTCACTGGATTTCTACATGCCTCCTCTATTTACCTGCCTTCTCTGCTGCACATAAATCCATCTATTCAATTGCATGTAGTTCTAGGTCACCCGTGGCTATCAGGCTAGCAGTGAAATACAAGTTACACACCACATTTAGGAAAATATTAGGTTATCTACATTGATCAGAGGTGGAACATACTTCCCTCACATAGAATAAAAGAAGCAATATCAAATTACAAGTACATTAGCAAGGAAAGCTGAAATCTCTTGGTAAATGTAGAAAGGATTGTTGATTATGGACGGGTATGCAAATCACAATGTGCTAGGATTCCTGTATGGCATCTGCTTGTTGTAATGTCATACAGGAGCTGGCATTCTAGCTTGTCTTTACCTGAATAAGCCAAAGAAACGAACGATTTACAATGTATAATGGCTACCTGGATAGTTCAGTGGCTGCAGCACCTGGGCTGCAGTATCAGGAGTTCTGATTTTCCACTATGCCTCCCAGAAGAGCTATCCTGGGCATCCCCGAGCACAAGCAGAAGAAAGGTCTACAAAACACTTCCAAGTATTTTATACCTAGAAAGCTCTGGGAAGGATCACCACTTAGAAATGACTTGATGTCACATAATTATATGCTTAGCATGGAAATATATAGCTCTCTAGCCCCCTGCAGGCTATTTCAAAATTTTGCAGTCTTGAAACATTTGTGATCTTAGTATGAACAAGGCTGGCCCAGGAGTAGCAGAGTTTCTAATTGGATGTTAATTTTTAATCAATTTAACTTGCTTGATCTAAATCTTACCTTGTACCTTGCCCCTTTTTTAGATACAGGGAAAATTGAAGTCCAGATAAATGGATTTTTTTTGATGTAAGAATTCTAGGAACGGCTATACATGATTACCGTAGTAGCACTTGTCATTTCTTCAACTTCAGAATTCTGCTCCCATCCACACTACTTGAGAGCAGCTCAGTTGCTATGAAAACTGGTAACTTCAGCTCCTGAAATTAATGCCACTGGTTATTTGTGTTGTAGGACATGTTTGCGATTTCTTTTGCTGTCAAGTACTCAGTGTAATTGTATTCTAAGATGACACAATATAGCTGACTGAAACTCTTTTTCTTTTTTCTTTCTTTGTGTGCATGCACATACATGTGTTGGGAAAATCTTTGGTACATTGTGGAAAAGAAAAGATAAAAGCAGCTACGCATTTGAGCCATGCTTTAAAACTGAACATGTCACCTACTAAGAGACTGTATTTTTCAACATCAGGGGGAAACGTCGTAATGTTGAAATGTCAACTTGGAATCCTAGCAGTTTCTCATATGATGTATCAAATTCTCCATATAATTTGCTTGTTTGTTGTCTTACCCATATAGAAAAACATTTTTGATTGCTAGATTGTGTTTCCCCCAAAATAAGACAGGGTCTTATATTACTTTTTTGCTCCGAAAAACGCATTAGGGCTTATTTTCAGGGGATGTTTTGTTTTACAGTCATGTCATCATCTTCTGGTTGCTGCACAATGCTGCACAATGGTGGAGGGCAAGGTTTCATTTAACTGGGGCTTATTTTTTGGGTAGGGCTTATATTACGAGCATCCTGAAAAATCATACTAGGGCTTATTTTCAGGTTAGGTCTTATTTTTCATGGAAACAGGGTATGCTTTGTAACTGAAAGCCAAATATGTAGAAGGATTTGAATCACATAGAAGCTTCCACAAGTATACACAAACACCCCCTTACTGTTGGTATTTACTGTGTAAGCATGGATGCCTCAGGTTGGGTCTGTGGTTGAGGTCATGATAAGGGCAGAGTATCTTCCTACAGCCCCATCCCTGCTTGGATGATAAGTGTCAGTGACAGCTAAATAGAGTTCTTGTATCTCAAAATTTGTGGTAGCGGCTGAAATGTTCAGAGTTCAGCGGCCGCCTAGAGTAGTCCACCACGACTAGATAGGCGGGATATAAATTAAATAAATAATAATAATAATAATAAATGCTTTAGTGGCAGAAACTCCGTTCTGTACATTTCTCCTTTTGTACAAATTTCTTTACGCTTGCTTACGTTAAAGAGGATTTTACTTTTTTTTTTGGTTAGTACTGTAGAATTTCATAGCTATGGCTTATGATGGTAAAGCAGTTGTTCTTAGCAACTGGGAGTAAGAAAATATATTTCCAACATGCTTCATTATTGATAACAAATTTAAGTGCTTTAAGTTATTTCCCACTGGACATTCAAAACAGCCATGCTACATCATTGTCCAAATGGGTGTTACACAAAATGAAACCTGTGATGTGTATGTTTAAAATGCTTTGATTCTGGGTGGGCTTATTGTTTAAT